>NC_092415.1:91820744-92131577 GCF_040894005.1 Engystomops pustulosus | reverse complement strand
AATATTTCAGAAATGGCATAATGGCGCTTTTACATGTGTTTGTGGCGGATTAACTTGAATTGGACACCAGCCCCTTATAGTCACTGGTATTTTTCATGTTCGTTGCACAGTTGCAGGATACTTACAGCATGCTATTACGGGAGACGTGCATGAAAAAATGGCTACAGGGATGCATCCAAAATGCATGGTACTCTGACAAAATCACTTGTGACACTGACCAAATTTCTACAATTTTCGTGGGAAAGTGGCCTAAGGCAGTGGTTCTCAGCCTGTGGCACATACACTAATTACATACCAACTGTAAAAAAATATATTACCAAACAGTTTTCCATGCCCTCAATAAGCACAATATAACCATCTCAATCTCTACAGATCTCTCTCAAACTATTACAGTGTGGCCAGAAAAACATGTTGCTTACTTCTTTCTTTTCATGTTCACAGCAGATCAACAAGATTCAGTGACAGATTTCCCACCTTCCCATTTCATGTACCCAATTTATCTAAAAACACCAGGCTGCTACATTGGGCCCATAGCAGCATGTGCCCAGTACAAGTGCCACCATTACAGCAACAGCCAACTACAGGTTCTCTTTTAAGTGTATTCCAGCCACGGGTTCCTACAAGAGACTGACCGCTGAGCACAAATACCTTCATAACATTGTAGGCCTTCCAAAGGCACCATAGTAATTTGTCCCATCTATGTTGTCACAAAAGTATTTTAGCCACAGATACTCAGATACCAAAATGTGCCTGCCATCATCCCACAGCCATCCTCAACCAGTCAACCACTAATGCCTCCAGAATAGTCAAAACAGTCATAGGTGTCCCAATAAAAGTATATGACAGCTACAGTTAACCCACAAGTTTTGCAAACCCTTTGGCTTTATATTAGGATCAGAGGGATTACAGGAGTGTAAAATGCATGGTAAGGAAAACATACTGTACTATTCATAAAATCTAGAAAATGTATCGATGATCTCTTCAATGGTATTCTTGGGTCAAACATTTTGCCACATTGGTACTTGACTGATCTCAGGGATGTTGCAGCAATGACTTTTTGGGTCTGCAAATACTATCTTAACTATAGTCACAATTACAGTTCATAGAATACGTGGATGTCAATCCATGTAATGTTTGTGTAATTTTGGCCAAGACTGACAACAACGATCTGCTTACCGTGCACGTCTTTGTTCAACTCTATGAAAATTTACTTAGAATGTGTAATCCATTTATGTTTTCAAAAAACTGGCAGGTCTGAATCCCAAAATAAAATTACCTGATGCTCACAGTTTCTTTAAATCTCTTATGCCATATGATAAGGCAACATTTAAAATAAAATACACAACATTTTCCCTTTAAATAAAGGCATGCAAAAATGTATGTGGCCAGGAATATCTCTGCAAATAAAACATGAGGAAATAAAGATTTACTTCTGTTTTCACAACTTAAATATAACACACTTCTTCCCCTATTTCAGCAAACATTACTTGGAAAGAAAACAAATATATGACGGCTCCAGGCTAAATGCAAGAGGATTAAATCAATACTTTCACAAAAACTGCAGAATTCCAGTGTTGTGAAGATTATTACTTATTTATACCATTACTTCTATGGAAAGTCAATCTTCTGGTATAAGCTAAGCATACTGAACATGAAATGAAGCACTCGGCAAACAAATACAAAAAAAATGAAGATAGAAATTATTGGTCACTTAAAAATCTGTTACACACCCACCACCAAATATCTTCTTCCTGAAAGGTCAGTATGGCTTTCAGATTTCTTCAAGCCTGGACACTCTCTTTTTTATAGCAATCTGTGTGGTTTTCCTTACCTGCAAAGTCCTTTATAGGTTTAGGTCCCATTCACATAACGGTATTCTGATCAGTATTTTCTTCAGTATTTATAAGTACTTTAAAAAGAAAAACAGGAATGGAAGGATGTGTAGATTTGCCACGTTTATTTGCCGCGCCTAGCAGAAAATACTGAGCACAATACAGTACTGCTGTCTGCACAGGACCTTACTATACCTGAAAACTTAGCTCCAGGGGCAGTTGCACAGGTGGAAGGGAAGACCCTTCCAAACTGTATTATGGTGCTTTTGGGGTACATGATAAGTGTTTCTGATGTGTTTGACATGTCACCATATGCATACCTCCCAACATTTGGGAAAAGGAAAGAGGGACAAAATGGCGGCACGCGTAGCGTGCCGCGGCGATCCCCCTAAGCCACACCCCCAATCACTCCCTGGCCACGCCCCAAATTTTAGCCATATTAAAAATAATAAAAATCATAATTTAAAAAAAAAAAAAATTATCCTCATTGGGATTTGAACCCAGAACCTGCAGTGTCCATGTACAATAATAACACAGCGCCTCAACCCACTGAGCTATAACCTCAGTGATTAACAAGTGGAGAATTTTGGTAACTAAGAACTATATACTGCCTTGGTATATAGGGAGGGATCTTCTCAGATTATTGTAATTATTGAGACTATTATTATTATTATTATTATTATTATTGAGATGATTATTATTATTTTTACCATTATTAATAATCATCTCCATAATAATAAAATTTATAATAATAATAATAATAATAATAATAGTCTCAATAATTACAATAATAATCTCTGAGAAGATCCCTCTCTATATATCAGTGCATTAGTCTGTGTCACAGTGTAAATGGCAGATAACATGTCTTACTTACCAGAAATCCTAAGCTCTGTATCACTGGGCTTATAGCTCAGTTAGTTAGGCTCCTGTCTATGGTGCAGAGGGTCCCAGGTTCGAATCTCAGCCTGGGCAAAACTTTCTTTAATTTAATTATATAAAGAGCTTGTGTCTGGGGAAGACCTGGAGACCAAATATGGACAGATAGAGATCTGAGCTGATGACGTGGTCCCTGCTCTCTCCACTAAGCCGACACTTCTCTGAAAAGGATTCCCTGCCCGATGTCTGCTCTGGGGAACCCTAGGAGATGCAGTCACCATATATGGACAGATCTGAAGCTGATGACGTGGTCCCTGCTCTGCGCTAAGCCCGACACTTCTCTGAAAAGGATTCCCTCCCGATGTCTGTAGAAGCCATTCTGTACTGTGAGTTCAGACTTTCAAAGTATTTACTATGCGGACACAGCAGCGGGACACAGCGGGACCTGGGGGGAGAATCCGTGACAATATCATAGCTGCCCGTGACGCGGGGCAGGGGTACGAAAAACGGGAAAGTCCCGTCAAAATCGGGACGGTTGGGAGCTATGCCATATGTATGATAAATATATATAGTGTACATGATAAATATTTCTAATTTATACTTGTATATTAGGTTTTTACACCAGGGCCCTGTGCTATCAGTGTCCACCCTGCACAGTGCATGTGCTTATTTAGGCAACATATACTCTTGCATTAATGTGAACATTTTTCTGTGGCCAAAATAAAGAAAAAATGAAAGTAAACCCTTTTAAGAAATACAGCAAATTTCCTTTAATGAAGACAAAGTTTGTATTCAAGTTCTTTGCAGGAAGTTTGATAAAGTGATGACTTTTACCACTATTGTGATTTCTTAGAAGGAAGATACATGTGTGTATACCACAACCGGTATTCTCAGAGGCTGCACACAGGCTGACCAAAAACAGTCAAAACATGCTTTTATCTAGATTGTCAACCCTTAAATAACCAGAATTCTATGAATACCTGAGCACAAATTACCTATTTTCATTGCAGGCATTAGAAATAGAAAATTGTGGGGCCCAGATGATTATTGAGAAAGAAAGTTTTAAATAAAGCAAATGTATTTTTACACTACATCCATAGTATATGCTGCCTAAATAAACACACACAGCAGTGCTGAGCAGAGAGGACACTGAACATTCAATCTATTGAATTTCCTTGGCCCAGAGATATTACAACTGGTGTAATGTGTATTCATTTTCTTTGCACTTGCTTTGTGCGCAGACAAATCTGGTCTGCTTTCAGGATGTGCACACAATTGTACCTATTGGTTTTCGTGCACTTTGCTTCATGCTGTTGCTGCAGAGTTGTGGCGCATCTCCGTAATAAATGTGTTGCAAACAAGGAACATACACGACCATGTCCCTTTAAGCACACAGTATTAAAAAGTGTTGGAGAAAATGCAACCGCAACACAATTGTGGCGCACAGACATAATAAATACATGTGGCAGCTCCAAAGACACTTTTTTCATGCAAACACTGACAAAAAATTGGCACAGACACAATAAAATATCTGCATATAAAGCACATATCTTTTTTTCTGTAAAACCAATTTTTTATACAAAAACACTTTGGCAGTGTGTGTACTATGCTCTGTGGGGACTGGGGGAGTGCTAAGAATGGGTCTCCTGGTGACAGGTTCCCTTTAAGGTCTTCAGAACCAGGGCCGATTTTTTTAAACCTTCAATGTGTCACTATAAGTGGTTGAAACTTTGGAATGGTTTTACATATCCAGGACATTTTGAGATTGTGTTCTTGTGAAACATTGTACTTCATGTTAGTTGAAACATTTGGAAGAAATGGTTTGCATTTGGTTATGAGAAAAACAAATACAATATATACTCGAGTATAAGCCGAGGCCCCTAATTTTATAACCAAAAACTGGGAAAACCTATTGACTCGAGTATAAGCCAAGGGTGGGAAATGCATTGGTCACAGCCCCCCCCCCAGAATATAGCCAGACAACCCCCAGTAGTATATAGCCAGCCAGCTCCCAGTAGTATACAGCCAGTCTACCCCCATGTAGTATACAGTCAGCCTGCCCCCTGTAGTATACAGCATTTTTACTATGATGCGACCGCTGATGATGTCATAGTATGCGCCGGCTGGCAGATAACATGGCCGTGTCTCTGCCAGCTGTTACAGAAGACCAAACAAAGAAGAGGAGCCGCGGGGAAGACAAAAGAGGAGCCGCCCTGAGCATCGGAGCCTGCCCCCCATAGTATACAGCCTGCCAGCCCCCAGTAGTATACAGTATTTTTACTATGATGCGACCGCTGATGACTTCATAGTATGCGCCGGCTGGCAGATAACATGGCCGTGTCTCTGCTGGCTGTTACAGAAGACGAACAAAGAAGAGGAGCCAAGGAGAAGACAAAAGAGGAGCCGCGCTGAGCATTGGAGGGTGAGCATATAAGTTTAATTTTTTCATTGACCCGTGTATAAGCCGAGGTGAGATTTTTTTGTGCTGAAAAATTTGGCTTATACACAACTATATACGGTACATCCCTCAATGTATGAAAAGCCAACTTTAAGAAGTTTGTTAACCCTTTAGGCATTTCTCACGGGATTAAAAAATGCAGGTGTAATTTACAGATTGTTATTTGTTTTGGCAATGCATTCATTGTGTCCCAAAAATGAAACATTCAAAATGGATTAAATGATGATGAAAAGCTCCACAAGGTTTGATACCCAATTTCCCTGAGTATGCAGATATGTGGTGGTATAACCTATTGTATGGACACAGAATGGAAGGAGCACCATTCAGAGCAGATTTGCGTTGCCATATTTTACAGGCTATAAAAGATCCATTTTTTTGTAATGTGGACATAAGGGGGATGAGATCCACTTTTCATGTACATTATTTTGGGGTATTTATAGCTAATTGATGATATTTTATTAACTGTTTCTTGGTGGGGGAAAAGAAAAATAGTCAATTCTGGTTTCAGGTTTTTAACTTTTTTTTGGGCCGTTGACATACCCGGGGGTCACCACGATTGTGGCAATAACCCATTTTTATCTTTGACTTGTTTTGCACAATACAGAACACATTCAGTGAGAAATTCATTAGTTTTTTCATCCACATTATCCAAGATTTTTATTTTTGTTTACGGAGCTGTTTTAGGGCTTGTTTTTTTGTGGTACATGTATTGCAAGAATTCAAATTCTCTAAAAAACTCATTACAAAATAAGGTTCCTGCCAAGGGAACATTATCCCCAGGTCTTGCCTTGAGGTTTTCATACATTCACCTTAAATGTCTTGTGCAACCGATGCAGTGACCTGCTACAACCAGTGAAGCTGAAGGAATAGAGAACCTTGGTGCGGAGTTCAGGGAGTGCAGAGCAACAGAGGGAAAGTAGCATCAACAAAAGAGCAGTGGGGTGACACGGGTGATTGGTTTAATTTTTTTTGTTATTTTTAACCTGCAATCTAAGTGGTTTTATGTATGATTGTATTAGAATGGAAACCCCCCATAAGTTTTCTACAGCTAAAAGTATATCACAATATGAATAACCGGCATCTCTGGTACAGAATTTATTTGTCAAGATGATCGGAAAACAAAAGACGTTATTTAGTCTGTAACATTGATAACCACATAACACGATTAGCAGATCATACATGGAAACTGTGTGGGCAATAATTATATATTATCGTAAACTGAAGAAAAAAAAAGTTTTGCACTATTCAAAGTTTTCTAAAGTCCCACAATAAAAATCAGTTAAACATTGGCTCATAGCCTACAATAGTTTACAAGGAATATAGATTCTTAGAATAATTCACGCTAGTGATTCTTAGCAAACCACATATCAGCTGTCAGAAGAACAACATTGGTTTCCTGCTAGTACTCTCCATCAGAGTAAGTGTGAAGGATGTAACATTCAGTTGCAGTAACAGTGGTTTATGCTAAAAACCAATAGTTTTAGCAGGAAAAATATCAATGTAAATATATTTTTTCTGCCTTTCCTCCTTATTTAAGTAGTTTGTGTAAATCAGCTTTCTGTCCTGTACTCCACAGACAGCTCATAGATAAAGGAAAATTACAAAGTGTCTTATGACTTATACAGACAGTTCCTGTATAGTCTGATCCCCTCATGAATCATTAAAAGGGATAACCTCATCTGGAAAATGACATTTTAATTCCACTGCCATACATTCCTTTAATTGGTTGTTATAAAAATGTACCTGTGTAAAGATAATTTCTCATAGCCATGTTGTCTGAAACTAGATTGTTGTTCTTGGAAATGACCACTTCTAATGGAGGTATTAGATGGCCAGGAGATACTGCAGGTCACCAAGGGAGGTTCCCAGATTACATGTAGTTTTAACCCCTTAGTGACCAAGCTCATTTGTGCTTGACCAGCATATGTACCTTTATCTGGTTATAACTTTAGAAGGCTCTAACTTACTCAAGTGTTTTTGAGTTTGTTTTTCCGTGACATTTTGTACTTCACGTTAGTGAGAAATTTTGGTTGATATATTTAGCACTTAATAATAAAAAAACAGGTGAAAAAAGGAGATGTTTTGCTAAACATTTTTTAAAAAAATGCTATTTTCAAACTTCAAAATGTTCAGTTTTTCAAATTTATAGTAGCTAATTTGGGTAGCAAGACTAACTAACATCTACCATATCTCAGCTTTGGATTTTCCTCTTAATAGAAACCCCCCACATATCACCCGTTCTATTAAATTCAAACAGTACATCGGAAGCATGTTAACCCTTTAAGTATTTTACAGAACTTCAAACAAAATGAAGGTTTGATTTGGAATTCACTAATATTTATCATAAATCTGTTCATTTAATTAAAATTAATCCACATAAACTCTATAAAAGTAGAAAAAGCATCTACGAATATACTGTGCATTTTTTTCCGAGTAATAGGACACCCCATGTGTGGATGTAACCTGCTGTTTGGGCACATGGCAGGACCCAGAAGGGAAGGAGCCATTGAGCTTTTGTAGGGCACAATATTTTTGAGGTGTAATGGCATGTTTGTAGAGCCCCTGGTGCCATGTTTAGACATTTCATTTTGGTTGCATTTTGAAACGCAATCGCAAGGCACCACCTGAGATTGAATGTTGAGGTAAGATTGCATTTACTTTGCGTTTAGTAAATATGTTAGAAGCACAATGTTACCAAAATATGTAATCACAAGTACAGCCTTTGGATTGTGTTTCTAAACGCAACAAAAATGCCACATGTAAACGTGGCCACAGGTACCACAAAGCTTTATCCTAGAGAATTTGTAAACTTTTTATCATGTGGTATATGGGGCATTTTAACCCCTCGCCACTGATGGGCTTTTTCCATTTTACTTTCTGTTTATCGCTCCCCACTATCACTTTTTTATTTTTCCATGTACAGAGCTATGCGAGGGCTTATTTTCTGTGTAACAAATTGTACTTCCTAGTGACAGTAGTTTATATTTCATCTCATGTACTGGGTAGTGGAAATAAAATTCAAAATGTGGTAATATTGACAAGAACCCGCATTTGCGCCATATTCTTGTGGGCTCTGTTTTTACATTGTACATTTCAAATGAATTAAACCCGTCGGCCAAGCCTAAGCCCCCTTAGTGACCGAAGGAGAAATCTGTAGTGCTCACTAAGAGGTTAAGTAGCAGGCCATTAAATTTAGTTTTTGACACTGTGATTGGCTACTGTCATTTTTAAGTTATGTTTAAGTTAAGTTTATCTTCACACACAAGGGGCCACTCAGCCAATCACAATTAGCTGCGTATCCTATGGTCACAGAATAAATGAAGTGTAACAGGGACTGGAAACAGTGGGAAGAATTCTGGGTAAGGAGGGATAAAAGCAGCTTTTTCCGCCGTTCAGACAACTTTTTCCAAATAATCCCATGTAGTCATATTTTCAAGTACTTTGCACAAATCACAAAATGGTTCCCCATTATTATCAAAAGGCAAATAGAAATCTAAACTTGCTTTGCAGGTCTACATCTGGAAAATAGGTTGTTCTGATTAAAAAATTAAAAGTGATGATTTAAATCAAATTTAGCGCATGGAAATAGAAGAGATATCACAGAACATAATGAAGTGCCTTCATGTTATAGTACCATAGTGGTCGATGTGTTGATAGGAGTGCATTTTACATAACAACACCTACAACTGACCTGAAAAACGCTGCAGGAAACACAATGTGGTAACGTTATTGTACCACATCCAGTTTCGTTTTAACAGTAATTCCCAGTTTAATAAACAATACAGACTCCATTCACACTATTCTGACAATTTACAGGGATCTAACCACTGCCAACATATTTTCCCTCTTCACATGCAGTAAACAGGGGAGCGAGCACAAGTGAATTGGGTGAATTGGGTAGTAGTGAATAAGCTTAGCCAATACTTCTAGTGGATTCATCAACAGCAATTTTCTTTTCTCAGGAGTCAGAGGAGCATGCTGGGCATGACCACCACCACCACCCTATTCACATTGGGCACTTTAGAACTTTGTACCTCTGCTCAATAGGGTTCCTGACGGTTGGATCCTGAACAATCACTTATCCTGTATCATGGTGTGCAGCACTACATTTCCCAGCACTCTAATATCCTACCTTAGAAACATTCACTGAGCACTGCTTTTCCAGTTTATTCAATATTGCCTACTACCAACTCCTGTCCCCCAGGACCATATTAGTTCTCTCAACACATCTCCTGTGCACCAGCATCTTTCTTGTCTCTCTGTAGTCCTCCAGTCACCCAGCATCTATCCATTGCTCTGTTCACTCCACTGGTCCCTTGTGCCATGTATGTGCTGCAAATCCTCCCTCTCTGCTCTGCAGATCCTGGAGGTGCATACTGTCAGTCATCATGAGAACAGGCACAGGGCAGAGCTGACATGTCTTTGCACCATTCTAGGTCCCCTATCCAGTTTAACCAACTTCTCTACATCTCAGAGGATGTGCCTGTCTGTTCTGGTTATGGACTAGAAGAGGGCACATGAGCAGCTGGACAAGTGAGAATCTGCACAGACCGATTAGTGAGGTTTATAGTGACTTTCCCCCAATTTAATAAAACACAGATCTGAAAACCTAGCACATAACTGGTTTCATAACAAATTCTGCTTCCTTTCCATCACAGCAAGTGTCACAAAGCAGAGGTCTGTAAAGAATCTGACCTTGCATACCAGCAGCTGCCCTATACCACATATTTACAACATCACTCATCAGTCATTAGTAATTTAGGAGCCAGGTGTATCTGTTCATATAAGGCACACAATGGGGCTTATCTACTAAGGTCCCGCGGCCGCATTATCGTCAGGTTTTCCTACGTTTTCGTGGATTGTGCCGGGGATTGCGTCGCACGTGATCGGACAACATGCAGGATTTAACATTTAAAATTGTGTCGCAAGCAAAGCACTTACATGCACCGGGAAGAAGAAGGTGAACTCCAGCGGACCTGATCGGGGAAGCGACACATGGAGGATCTCTGGCGCACAATCTTTGTGAATCGCTGCAGCTGTGCAGGATCCTCGGACAACGTACCTCGGGGATTGCGCAGGGACGGGTAAGTAAATGTGCCCCAATGTTTTAGACACAACAGAAGGGAAGATTTTTTCAACTGGCACAAAATAAACTATCTTAAGCCGCTTGGACCATAGGTATCAAGAGAGGTGGACAATTGTTTCCCGTTTAAGGGCACAGGAGGGGCATAAAGAAAAGGTTATGGCTTTGCAGGAAAAGGATGTGCTCCAAAAATTATACAAATGTTGGCACTTTTCTGGTCTAAACTATACCTCCTACTTAAATAATTCCTCCTCCACTGAATAATAAATATGTCACATTTCAAACACATCTTTCCTGTTTTCAGTTATGTTTAGTTTTGTAGGAAATTAGGTTTTTATTTTTATGTAAATTCATTTCTCTGTTAACTGGGCGCACAACCATGCCTGCTGGATTCTCCCTTTACTTCTATCCTAAGGATTGCTTCCCAGCGCTGCCCCTTCACAGATAGAAATAAGTTATAGAAGAAAGAGGACTGGTACATCCTGGGGCACAGTGCCAATCCCATTCCACCAATAAGAAAATTTTACATAAAAAGAGAGATTTCTGGGAAACATGAACGCTGCTTGTAGATTCCCTTTACAATGGGAGGACTGCAGTATCAATCAATCAAGTCTGTAAAAAACTAGGAGAATAGAATTTTGTTACAAGGGAAAAATACACACCATGGGGCATATTTATCAGGAGCTCTGCGCCACGTCAGCTAGCACTTGCGATTATTTGCCCCAATACGCCACCTTCACGCCAGTGGGAGGGGAAGGGATGTGAAGGGGGCGGGGGCGCAGCCGGCCGGGACTGGGCTTGCGCGGGGCGTTACTGTCCCTGCGCCTGGACACTTGCTGCCGCCGGCGACTTTTCATATGTGAAAAGTCGCCGGCTGCGCCCTGCCTGGCGTAGGATAAACGCTTCACAGCCTTCCGCCCTGATACATCAAGAGGCTGAATCCTCTTGATGTACCCACTGCGAATATGCAGCGGTAGGGCTATCATATGCTAAATATACCCACAACTAGTTTTGAAATGGGAGATAGGACTCATATAGTAATGCCTCAAAGTGAAAGGTTTTATTCAATTTACAATTGCATAAAGCAGGATAGGGCATGACCAGTAAAGAACAAGCTACATCATAAAAGATATCCAAACAATGCAGACAAAAGAAAGAACATGATATGCAAAAGGAAAACTTTCAGCAAGCTGAATGAAATGATTTCACAGCAAAGAATAGAGCCTTTTTTAAGAATGGATAAACTACTATGAAAAACGATTATGATCACTGCAGGCCATTTTAAAAGTGGTCTTTCTCTTTTTCCGTTTCATTTTTTCCAACTTCTTCCCTGGCCCAATTCCTGAATGGCAGAGCTCCGAGTCTGAACAAACAGTGTGGGTGGTGACTGCTCTGTGGGGCCCCAGTAAAGGCTGTGATCACATTCACATTGTGTAAAGCTCTAAATCATTAGATGAGAAATACTTTTCTAAAGTACAAGTCATCAGGATTGAATTTGCATCTCGGGAATAGGCCTTGTTTATGTGTTTCCAGATAAACATTCATTGTCTTCATGTAAGTTGTAGGGTGCGCTGGCCTCACAGACCGCTGTCAAATGATTAGAGGGAGGCCCGCAGAAGGAATGTCTGGAATGCAGTGGTAGGAATTAACAGTGTCACAAAGTGCAAGGATTACAGGGAAACCAGCACACATCCACAACAAAAACCGGCAGCTAGTTCAGCCAGAAAGCTTCCGCCGTCTAGTCATGGAGGGGTTAACCCTACCTCACTGAAAGGTGATCATTACTACCCACACACACTTCCCTTAAAAATTCCAAAACACTTCTGGGAATTTGCATGTGATTGTATGAGGTAACTATGTTTAAGGCTTATTTTGCAGCTGAATACAGAACATTTATTTTTAGGAGCTTACGTTTATTTTCTTCAGGTTAACCTTATGGTGGCTGGCAGCTCCCTAAACATGCCTGCATGAAGGTTTTGTCTCTCCGCAGAAAGGATTCCTAGACAACCCTGACCTATGAATACAAATGTAGATATAAATGGCAGAAAGCATAAATATAGAAAACCAAGAAGAATTGATACAGAAAGTGTATTGGAAAACGTTACAACTTTTTGTTACACAAACAATATCAATTATTTTCTAGGATGTACTTAAAGGAAACCTACCACTTGAAGAGGTAGGTGTAAGATGGGAATACCGAGCACCTTACATAGGAAGTGCGCGCTTACATAGGAAGTGAAGGAGAGCCGCACGCACGGTCGCACGCTTGGTGCGGCGAAGCAGCTTCGGCTATAAAGTTTAAAAGTGTTTTAAACCGCGATGCAGCGGTTTAAAACACTAACAAAAATAAGCTCCGGCACCAGCTCACCCTGACTTTAAGGATCAAAAAGCTTGGAAGCTTTCACATTAAGAACGTTCCTCAATAAAGAAACTGACTCAGGAAATCAGTGTCTTTTACCTTCTAATAAGTTTATACATTTTATTCGGTGAACTTCTACATGATGAAATAGATGTAGATCTTGAAATATACTATTAATCTGTGCGTCACTAGAATGCTTTGTAATCTCCCTGCATCAGATCTGGGAGAGGCAAAAGCCAGAACAGCAACGACAAGGAAGGTTTTGATAAAATTATAATGCGGAGCTTCCAAAACTTCTCCCCAGTGACGGTACAACATAGTTTAAGAATCCTGTTCTAGACAATGCTCAGTCTTATTTTTCTGGCAGCATTGCCAATGACAACCCTTTTACTTAAAGGACACCTGTCATCAGGTCTCTGCCACTAGTCCTGTCACCTCTACCTGTTGGAGCAGCTCACAAGGATCCCATCCCAGCATTTATCTAGTTATTTCATACATTAATCATTGTAAAATCATCTATTTTTTATCATGTAAATGAGGCTGGTCACATGGTCAGAGGCGGTGATGTCACTCCTGTTACCCCACCCCTCTCCTCCCCCTGCTCATATCTGTGTCTAATGTATAGTAAAGAATGGCTACTGTGTGTGCTGCATCTGCTGACATGCTGCATCCTCCTAATATACAGGTGAGAGACACAGACATCAGCTACACATGAATCTGACATGTTCTGCTGTAACATGGCTGCCTGGAGCTGTTGTATCTCTCCTACACACACACACACACATGCACACACAGGCTGCAGGGGGCGTGGCCACCAGCACCAGGAAGCACATCATTATACAGCCTCACACCATTATACAGGCTGTCAGTCATGCACTGGGGCTGTGGCTGTGCCTCCCACTCATGAATAGAGTGGACAGCTTGAATATGCTAATGCTTCATTGGACATTTCACAGGTCATTTGCATACAGCTTTAGGACCTCATTGCTTAGGTTTACAGGCATGTAGAGGGACAATGAAGGGATAGAGGCAATGCTCTCTAATGGCAGTTTATGAAAATATATTTAGTTTAGGGGGGTTATTTTGCATGACGGGTTCTCTTTAAGTTTCCATACAGTTTACAAATGTAGCTTTTCTCTATGTCACTAAGGTAACCATATAAAACATTGAACCTTGGCGGAGAGGCAGATCTGAATATAGGTATATATGTGTAAATCTCTTATACACATACAGAAAAATCATGCTCCAACTAAAGTACATGGAATACTGGTAAAGGTGGCACATGATTGATGGATACTTCAACTCTTGTACATCCAGGGGCAAATACTCTTGTAAGATACAAGACAAGCAATTTACATTAATTAAGTGTGAGTCACATCACATCATGCCCTAAGTTTTGTGGAAATTTTGTGAAATATAAGTTAACTTAAAATATAAGTTAATAAAGTTAAGTTATATTAGTACGTAATAAAGTTATGTTTGTTAGGGATTATATATAAATAATTTGTCATTGCAGTCTGCTAGAATACTTAGCCTGATGCTAGACTGGAACTGTATATCCAGTTCTAAAAAAGTAAGCCATGAGCTTGGCACTTACAAAAGACCCATCCATAGGATGGATCACTAGCAATTGATCAGTGGTGTTGCTAGAGCTGGATTCCTGTCGATCAGTTGGGTGCCATGTGGATCATGTCACTTTACTAAGGGTGGAACAGGAGCAAGACAACTCCAACTGTAGTGTATCACAGTGTATAGTGTATCATTTCCTAGCAACATGTAATACTATAAAATGGGACTCCCTTTAGGCCCCTTTCACACAAACGTATCCTTTTTCCAGTCCTATATTTCAGTGCTCTATTTGGTTGAATACACATGATGTTTTGAAAGCTTGCTCAACCCCAAAATCCCTGGATTCTACAAATATATGGCAGCATATGGTCACCAACCATACAGAACACATATTTTAAACATTCCATTAGACTTCTATGGGGTGTACAGTGTGGAAATGCTGGAGAAAATTTACGTCTCAACCAAATTACGGTACAGTTTGGTGGGCAATACAGCTATGTAAATGGATGACCGTATTGCCCATTGTAGTGAATGTGGCTGTGTGCTACCTGTATGAAAATGGTACGGTAAGCACACAGCTGTTTTAATACGTACATGTGAAAGGGGCCTTATAGACAGGAAACATACGGTTATATGGTGAATTTAAAATAGCAGAACACATAAAGCAGAAAAATCAGGGATTTAGGCTACAATGCTCATGGCATAATCTGTAAAAATGTACAGTCACTACAATCTGAACTAATCCAAACCAGGTCATAGTGTTACATACACCAATAAATCTTAAATTGCACCTAATAGGGCATTAACATTGTTGGAAAACTGTCAACCGTGATTCTTTTAAAGGGACAAGTATAATGTTTGGATTTTGTGGCAGGTGGACAATAAATCCTGAGAGAATAAGTGTTTGCCTTATCATTGTGACATTTTATTGCTTGTTATAACTTAGGACATATGCAAATATGTGTATTTAAGCCTTAATACATTGGAATGTGTGTACTGTATACAACCAGATATATGTATAAATATCACCTTTGCTTAAACTTCTGGGAAGTTGAGTAGTACAGCATTTATTCACATCAGCTTGTCACAAAAGACTAAAACAATGATTAAGACTTTCAGACTAAAAATAAAGGCCACTCGTGATGATTACAAGTGTAGAGATGCATTTTTACAGCACTGAAGAGGCAGGGATCAAAGGCAACTAAATACAAGTCTTTCTCTTTGAAGCATATGCTGTGTTTCTCTTCTGGCACATAGTCTGCCAAGTATCTAGGAGCCGAGGAGAACAGTTAATTGTTTGGGAATGGTAGTAAAAAGAGTAGTATCGTCTAGTATGGTGTGCTGAAGGAGGATTCTCACTGGCTATTGAATACATATAGGTTTATTTACTAAGGGTCCCGCAGATCGCACTTTCGTAGGCTTTTAGAAATTTTCGGGATTTGCACGCTGGGACAGGTAGTTAGAAGGGGATTGTGGCGACAGAGTAGGGGGCAGCCCGCCAGACAATCTGACAGATTCGGAAAGACCGCGGGATTTAACTTTAAAATTGTGTAGCAATCCAAGCACTTACATACACCGGGAACAACTCCAGCAGACCTGAGCGGGGAAGCGACAGATGCAGGAAATCAGGCTCACAATCTTTGTGAATCACGCCGGAGTGCATGATTGCCGGACACCGCACAGCGGGGATCGCGACAAGACCGGGTAAGTAAATGTGCCCCATAGAGTAACTCAGCTAAGATTAGGGATATTAACCACTTAGCGCTCCGCGCCGTAGCTGTACTGCGCAGCTTCCGACGATTAGCGCTCAGCGCAGTACAGCTACGGCGCAGAGCCGATGCCGGTTCAGCGCTGCATAGCAGCCGAACCGGCATCGTTAGCCGCGGGATTTCAGCGGTGATTTACCGCTGACATCCCTGGCTAACACCCGCGGTCGTTAAATGCCGCGGTCAACGCGACCGCGGCATTTAACTTGCCTTCTGGGGGTCTTTACCCCACGATCGCCCCCCCCCCCCGCACCGTTTTCGGGGGGGGGGGGGGGCGATCGCTGTTTTGGCTCCTCTGGGGTCCGATCGGGACCCCAGAGAAGCCTGGAGGGTTTACCTTTAAGATGGCGTCTGTGACGTCATCTTAAAGGCAAAGTGTCAGCCTATGCATCTGCATAGGCTGGCACTGATAATACCCTGCAATACATTAGTATTGCAGAGTATTATCAAGAACAAGCAATCAGATGATTGCTTGTTCATATCCCATGGTGGATCATGTAAAAAATGTACAAAATAATGTTTTTCAATAAAAAATTACCTTATAAATCACTAAAAATGCCCATAAGCCCCAAAACATATAAAGAGACATATAACGCTCAAAAAAGTCTAAATCATAACACAAACCCCACATATATAGTATCACCGCGTCCGTAACAATCCGTAGAATAAAACTAAATAACTATTGAACCCATATGATGAACGCCGTAAAAAAAAACCGTCAAAAACCCGCCAAAAATTATGATTTTTACCTATTATATCCCACTAAAAATGCAATAAAAAGTGATCAACAAAACATATGTACTCCAGAATGATTTTGTTGCAAAGAACAACATGTCCCGCAAAAAACAAGCCATCAACCAGCTCTGTAGCCAAAAACGTAACAATGTTATGCCACTTGGAAGACAGCGATGCAAAAATGATAGATTTTTCCCCACATTAGGGTTTTATTTGGCAAATTTAGTAAAACATAAGAAAAAATATTCATGTCTGGTATCCCCGTAATCGTATCAACCCATAGAATAAAGATAACAGGATTATTAGGCTATACGGTGAACACGAAAAAAAAAAAAGTAAAAAATCCAGTACAGAATTGATGCTTTTCTACTCATGACCTCAAAAAAAAAGTTCCAAAATTTTCAACAATAGGTGATACCAACCCCAAAATGGTAACACTGGAAAAAGCATCTCGTCCCGCAAAAAAAATGCCGTCACATGGCCCCAATAACGGAAAAGCGAACATTTTATAGCCTTCAAAAGGGGGCAACCAGAAAACTAAAAACCTGGCAGCTGCAGGGTGCTTCTTCCCTTCTGCGCCTCGCTGTGCCCCCATAACACAAGTAATGTCCACATGTGGGGGGTCGCTGCACTCAGGGGAAATTGTAGAACAAATTTTATGGTGAGTTTTCTCTTTTTATCTTTTGGAAATGTGTAAATTTTAGGGCTAAATGAACGTATAACCGACAAAATTTGACCATTCTAAATTTCACCGCCATTTTGATTCAATTACTATGAAGATCTCAAGGGGTTAACAATTTTTGTAAGTGCTGTTTCTGATAGTTTGTGGGGTGCAGATTTGAAAATGGGTTGGTTATATAGGGGGTTTTGTTGCTAAATATGTAAAATTTGATTTCAAACAGTATTTATCCCCAAAATAGTCAATTCCGAAAATACGGAAAATCGCTATTCGATTTGTAGGCCGCGTGACGTCAAAATAAATTATCCAAACATTTCAAAAATTATGAAAATGAAAAGTAGACAAATGGGAAATGTTATTCTGCAAGTTATTTAGGTGGTAAATCTATCTGCCTGAAAACGCGGTGATTTTGAATTTCGAAAATGGCAAATTTTTCTAAAAATTCAGCATTTTTTTCTTTTTTTTGTAAATAAACGCAAAACTTATCAGCCAAAATTTACCACTAAAATGAAGTACAACATGTGGGGAAAAAACAATCTCAGAATCGCTTTGATAAGTAACAGTGTTCAAAAGTTATTACCACAGGAAGAGACACTGGTCAAATTTCAAAAAAAAGTTGCGAGCCTTAACCTGCAAACAGGCTGCGTCCTTAAGGGGTTAAACGGTCACAAAAATGCATTTAGTTGAAGGAAAATATTTATAGTAAAAAGAAATCTCTTTTGCAAGTTTTATACACTTTTGAAGGCAATTTTCTACATTAACAATTTTTTTTTCAAAATTTTCAAACCTTGAAGGTTCTAATTATCCTGACCACCACACCTAGAAAGGATGAAGGCTCCTGTTCTGTATGGATCATAGAGATCACTTCTCCGCAGTCCTCACACAAACTATATAAGACACAACACAGACTATAGCCCTCGTGAAAAAGATACACGTCCTTGATCTTTGATAATAGGTAACAACAAAAGCATTTAGATTCATTGCAATATGACAATAAAGAACCTTGGTGAACAACCAATTGCTTCCCTTCCTAAAAAACACAATATAATTCAAAGTTCGCAAACCAACATGAAATGAGAGTGGAACAGCTGCTAAGGCAAACTAAAAGCCAGTTAACTTTTGTTGGGATTTATTACGGCCCCTTACCCCTTTCTAAAAAGAGTGAGGCATAGGACATTAAGAGGATAGCCATGAAAGTTAATTTTTTAAAGGGAATCTGTCTGCAGTTTTGACAAAGCTGCAAACACTGTGTCGCCATACCATCACTGGGCTATTAGTAGCAGCAAGACTATGACTAATGCATTTATATTCAAGAATTGTAGTTGGACTTGAACCACAGGAGCTGTGCTGTGTTTAGTAAAGAGATCTCATATATCAGTTCACCACAGTGCTATGAATCCAGCTTCAACCCTGGAATTAAAATGCTTTTTTCACAGTCCTGCTGCTACTCACAACACACACTGAAGTATGGTTATGCAGCGCACAGGGGTGTGGAAGACACCGAGAGTGATGGAGGAGAGGTCTTAGTAGCAACATCTGTAGGGGTTTGGGCTGCTCTATACCCTGCGGTGAGCTTTGACTAGAGGGGATGCAAGAAGCTGAAGGGTCAGAGGGGTGCTGTTACCCGAGATGCACTGCAGCCATACTAACTGACTTAGGCGGACACAAAGCCTTCCACAGAAACTGACCAATCTCTGGTGCTTCCCTGTAAGGAGCTTTCTGCTTAAAGAGGTTGGGCACTTTACCTCATGCATTTTGTAATGTGTGGGGGGCAGGATATTAGGTAATTTACCAACATGCATCTACTAAAAGTTCTGGTCAGCTTTCCTGACCATAAAATGGGATCTCTATCTGTCCATGAACAATCGTCAGCTAGAGATCACATGTGCAGTTATTTTATGGGCAGAAATGTCTGGCTGATGAGGTAAAAGACAGGAGGCATCACTTGACATATCAATAAAGCGGTGCAGAAATATTAATAGATGTATATTGGTAAATTACATAATATCCTTCCCCCACACTTACACACACATTACAAAAATCATGAGGTAAAGTGCCCACCCCCTTTAAGTATCGTGGCTGGGCCGAAAGCTACTACTTGCAGTTCCTAGAATAATCCAAAGGTCCTTGTACACCTTCCCCTTTGAATCCCAGAAAGATATGGTGCAGAGGTACTTGCTTAGGGTTTCCTGGATTGAGGATTTCCCACTAACAGTAGAGGTACCTTTTATTTCTGTGGAAAGTGCACCTTGTGAAGTGTCTCTCAAGCTCTCTCTTTCAGCTCCTTTCGGCAGCAGGCCAAACTTGTCTGGGTAAAAACCGCTTTTTACCGACCTACCAAGTGAACAACCACTCCTCCATCTCCTGTTACGGGTAGAGTTTGTGGATGTGCTCACATTAGCATGCTCCGTCTATCTTCCAGCAGGTTCTAGGGGAAAAAAATGAAAAGTACAAATACTTCCTAAAGCAGTTCCCACCACAGACTGTGGGTGTCACTGTTGCAGTTTGTGTGCGTAGAACATGTTACTTCATGAAAATGATAAAATACCACTTGTGAACAGGTGCCATCCTAAGCCCAGACGCTCTGCTACCCTACAGTCACACAGCACTCCAGGGCTGCTACCTAAACCGGTCAGGAAGATTCCCTTGCAGTAACTGAGTTAACAATAACTGCTCTTCAGCATAACTACAGTAGAGAAACCAATTCATTCTCTATTCATAACATAGGTGACAAGTTACAGCATTTTCTACGCGAGATGGCCTTGCAGCTAAAAAGCATCTAAGTCAAGCAGTTGAGTTATAGATGCATGACTTTATTCTAACAAAAAATTACTATTACATAGCTGATCCCTAAAAAGCCTCTGGTATTTACGACAAAACCAGCAGGCAGATTATGAAAATTTCAAGTAAATGCTCTAAAGGCCTTGCTCAGGAGGAGAAAAGAAGCATTAGGGAAGATGATCCTTGGTACCTATGAAACTTCACTAGAAATTCAACTTGTGCAGTAAATCGGAGTCCAGAAAAAATAGGAGATAAGGAGAGTCATTTCTCAGGTAACCTTTAAGGCAGTTAAACAAATGGCTTTAAGTAGCTTTTTACAGTCACTTTAAGTGAAAGTGAAGAGGAAAGGGACTTATTTTGCCCATGACATTATCAGTCTGCTGTCTGTTGACATAGCAACGTCAGTATTGCATTTCCTCTGTTACAAGTTTTATCAATTTAACCTCCTTTCAAACCAGGGACAAAATGATTATAATCATCAGAGATTGGACACAGGACAGTCATCAGCTTAGTGCAAGTTTTAGCATTTACAATATTACCATTTACTCACAATTACTAAAATACACAAATATGAGATGTTACTCTATCCGTTTCCAATATGCCTCAGCTGCAAATTTATTTAGGGTGCAGATCATCCATATCTTTATACAGTGCTATTATGGTGATTACAGCCATTTCCATTGTCAGAAGTCAAGCTCGACAGACCACCTGTCAAGGTAGCAGCCATAGCAGCTGGTATGGGGCCAGGGGTCTCAGGGGGCCCTGCCAAATGACCTGACATTCTGCAATATTTGAGGCCATGCTGTAAGTCTTCCACAGCACAAGCTGAGACCTGGTATGTTAAGAGAAGAAATACTGAAAGAAGGGAAAGGGGTGAAAAAGAGAGAAGGACTAGGCCCCGTTTCAACTTCCTACATGTGCTTAGAAAATACTGGTCTACTTTCTTATATGTGGCTTTCTGTCCCCTTTAACCCCTTAACGCCGAAGCCACTTTTCACCTTCCTGACACGGCCCATTTTTTCAAATCTGCCCTGTGTCACTATAAATGGTTATAACTTTGGAACGCTTTAACATATCCAAGTGATTTTGAAATTGTTTTCTCGGGACACTTTGTACTTCATGTTAGTTAAAAAATTGTGGTGGTTTGTTTTGCTTTTATGAAAAAAATGGACATTTGGTGAAATTTGGAAAAAATCTCCATTTTCCGAACAGCAAAAAAACTTGATAACTAACATTTACCCAATGTCTGTTTTTTCATGACATGGTTTCTTATGTGTCCTCTCATTTTTGTAGGATGTTATGGGCTTTGAACTTTAGGTGCGATTTTTCACATTTTCATAAAAAACCACAAAATCACGCTATTGAGGGACCTGCTCAGATGCTCATTAAAAAAAAAGGCCTAAATAAAAGAAAAACCCTATAAATTATCCCTTCATAAAAACTACACCCCTTAACGTATGCAAAAAAGAAACTTTCATGAAGTTTGTTAACCCTTTAATTGTTTTACAGGGGATAAAACAAAATTGCGTGCAATTTTGAAATTTTCCTTTTCTTGGCTAAATGAATGTGTTTTTCAAAAAATGTACAAATTCTCAGTGGATAAAATATCAAAACGCTTCACCGGAGTTCACCATTTTCTTCCTGGTGTATGTGAGTGCTGATTTTGCGACACAATTTGAATTTTAAATTCTGCAGTTTGTCCGAATGAGTCGGGTTGTCCGACAGGCACACCCCCTGATTTGCGTCGCATGAAAGCCGCCGTCGATGCGCCAAATTCCGATCGTGTATGCCAAAAAACCCTGTGCAATTCAGGGCAAATTATAGAAATATTCGGGAAACCCAACGGAAATGCATCCGATGGACCCTTAGTAAATGTGCCCCGTTATCTTTATTCTATGAATCACTATGATTATGATGATAACTCATTTATATAGTTTTCTATATATTTTTACAACTTTACTGCAACCTAATATAGAGAAATTTTAATTTATTTTCGTATCACCACTTTTTTTTTGGAAACAGAACTTATATATTGTTTCGTTGACAGAGCTGGTATAGGTCCTATTTTTAGGTGTTGAGTTTTTTGATCACTTACTATTCATATAGTATGCATGTGTATATACCATATGTGTGTAAATGATGTATATAGGGTTACTTTAATGCATGTACATGATGTGGAAATCCTGTATGTGCAAGTACGTAAGGGGGGGGGGGGGTACTGTAAAGTATGTGTGTGTTACATGATGTGTTTATGCTGGATGTGTATGTGCATGATGTGTATATACTGTATATCCCCCCTTTCTACGTCAGCGAGTCAGAAGAAGATTGCGGGACATCGGGTCATGCAAGTGTCAGTGTCGGGCTGTGTCATCAAAATCCTCTGATTGCTTGTTCAAGCTCTTATTCATCTAACACAGTGCAATACACATGTATTAGTTTGGAGCCAGTGCCAGGAACAGAATGTTATAGTACAGCACGGGAGGGCAAGTCACTGCCACCCATGCGGTCCTATTACATGAAGCATCGGGAGAGGGTCTAGTTCCAAGTTTAGAAGTCATAATGGGGTCGTGTTCTTGTGATCAGTGGGGATCCCAGCAGACTGCTCCACACAAATATCCTTGTTATCCCCTATAATTTTCAATACAAATTGGGATGATCATCTCAAAGATGTTGCTGTTCTTTTCTTTCATAATGGTATTTAGAATGAATATGTTGTCACCAGCAGGACAGTTGTACAGTCGAAGTTGAACGTCCCTGACAGCCTGTACGATAGACATTGAATGAGCATTTTTAACCCTTTGACTAATAATATACAATAAGATTATCTGTCAACTGCTTGTTCTGTGTGAACTAGAGAGCAGTCTTGAATAATTTTGGTTGTTTTAGCATTGAGAGCTCTGTACTGTATAAGGTTTAATACAAGGTACAGTAGCAAAGACTTAGTTTGGCCTATTTCCCACAAAACGTTTTAACTGGGATTTTCCATTGGGCTGCAGGTATGAACACGTAGATACATTCATTCTGACAATACTAGCTGCTGTAAGGGTAAAAGAACTAAAAGTTAACCCCCTCAACCTCCTATATATCTCTATGTAAATTATAAGGGAGATGAGTGACAGAAAACAAAAACTACCAGTATAGCGTAAAAAAGTTAGTTCATAGAAACAGTTATTTACTGACTCTCCAAGCAAAGTAGTGTAAAGTGGGAAGCTTATTTTTTTGTTGTAGGTAGTATTATAGGGATGAAATTAATTATGGTTCATACAAGGGTGCAGGTAAGGGTGACCAGTAATTTATTTCAACATGTAAAGAACAAAGAACTACTACAGTTACATGTGTAGAATGGCTTTTAGATACCATTGATAATAACCAGTGTGGTAATTCTGTTGTAGCTTAATACTTTATTGTAAGTTTAAGAAATATTATTGAATATGTCCTAGTTTGTCAAAACATTAATTAAAATGGCCTCTTCCATTACACAAAATATGGCCGAAACTATCATTTGAAGCACTGCCACATGTATTCTCCCCTGTAATTTTATTTTTTAGTCAGAGTTGGTTAAGAATATGTTGATGCTGTGTATAAGGCTACTACAGTTCAGAGAGAAAGATCCTCACATGAAATGAATTTATGACTTTTATATTCACACAAAATGCCACTTGTTTTATATAGATTTGTCTGCCCTTGATTACGGAAACAGGAAAAACATTGACCTAGGAAATGTTGAAAACATTTAAGCTGCACCAATTAAAACAATCTATGCATGAGAAATTCTTCTCTGTTATTCGTTACATAACCAAAACCCCAAGGCCGTTATGTTGAGGAACTGGAACACTTATATAACTAGCATGAATAGATTATAATACATTTTTTATTTGAATTTATTATAGGGGTTGTCCATTGCCAAAAGGAATGAACGAGCACTTCATGAATCTAATGTATATTTTATATGAAGGAGATAAAATATTAGTAGCGGATCTGTATGGAGTTCCATTTTGTTCTGCAGATGCTTAAGAATCACATTCACAGTGTCAAAACTGGAATTGCTTAGATTTCTTTCCTCTGACAATGTGTTATTGACAAACTAATCCAAAGCCAGGATTGAACACAATGTGTATACACGGCAGACACTACCCATTATTGTTTCAGTGACATCTCTGAACATATAGTAGAAACCAACTGAAAGTGTGATTTCAAGAATACGATTGTTAAGTCTCTAACACTCAGGCTGAATCACTGATAATATGGCTTGCACAGAAGAAAGAATTTAAGATGACACCAAATTATCTCTTTGATTTAAGAACATGTGAACAAATTATCATGTTAGAGGTAACAAGAATTCTGTAAAGCAGACCTGCAACTTAGTCTTGTATCCCTGAAATCCTGTATAATACTAGGCATGTGATATAAAAATAATGAAGCAAAAGCAGGCGCAAGGATGTATATGCTCTGGCAGATAATACTAGATTATGCAGTGATCATCACAGGATCTTAGATAAACTTTAAAAATAATAGAATGATACATAAACTGACAAGTCCTCTACAACAGGTCTTGACAAGAGAGGCATACGCTCTGGGGATCAAAATTAGAGAACATACAATTTGCTAAATGTCATGGTCACTGTGTAGTCCTATGTGAATATATCCTAACACGGGTATAATAGTAAGATTTTAAGCGTTCATAAATAGTATACATATAAAGCACAGAAAAAAATTACAAATAATTGTAAAAGAACACTTTCAGATAACTGCAAGTTATAGGTGTTAATTCGGCACCTGATTCGGCAATTTTTATGCAGGGCAATGAAACCCAGTAGAAAACCTCTGGAAAATACTTGGTGACAAAGTTGTGGCCAAGAAACCCAGAAAAGTCACAGAACTGTGGAAGAGACTGGAAGAAGAATGGCCCAAATCCCACCAGAGCAGTGTGAGAGCCTAGTGATGTCCTGTGGTCGCAGATGTGCTGAAGTCATTCACAGCGAAGGCCTGTGCACTCCCTACTGATTGGTGACTGGTGTAACCTTCAAAAAATGAAGTTATTCTCTGTGCTATAGGCATACAGGATAAAGAACATCACATTTTTGCAAAATATACAGTAGGTTTTATGTTGGTATACTTTGGTAATTTTGTAGAACACTGTTGATCAATGGAGATAACTTTATTTCAGAAAAAAACAACTGATCTTACGATGTTCTCTAATTTTTTTCTCCACTTTATATTTATATTAAAACCACTTTGTAAGGTATGAATTTCTACATGAATTTATATGACAGCAAACAAAGTAAGAAAAGATATAATGCGGCTCACCCCGATCGTCTGCAAGCCTTCACAAGTGAAGAGTGCAAGTGAAGGTAATCCAAAGTAACAGAGGATCGCGGCACTTCTTAAAAAGCAAATTTTCCTTTCTATCACATAGACTATAAAAGTGGAGCCAGAGGCGGCACTTGAGTCGTGCAGACAACGCCGAACGTGCATGAGTTTTTATAAGGCCTGTTTTAATAGAAAAAATTAAAGTATATTAGAGTATAACCATTAAAGAAAGTTTTTTAATTCTAAAGAAACTGTGTTGCACTATTGCTTGCATTTCTCTCCATATCGGTGTCCTGTGGAACAAAGCGGAACGAAAGTGAAGCAGTGGAGTTTCCAAGCCGGAAGACTGGCGATCTGCACAGCTACACGCTGTACACTGTAAGCCTAACAACTGGACCCACAAGAACGCGACACTGAAGGAGCACACAGAGAGTCTATTTTTACCCTATCCAGCATTTGACATATGGAAACGGAAAGGTACTGTTCCTATTGACTATCTTATGCATCTATGCAGTTATATATATTTTTCTCTGAATGACGTGGATGTGGAGGAAAACCCTTTAGACTGTTTTACATTTGATCATAAGTAATATTGGACCTCTATTCCATCTAGGTGTATCCTCTTTGCGCCGTCACAGACAGCTGCCAAGTTGGTATTGTCAGCACTGACTAGACAGTCTGGAAAGACCCCATACTGGAGACACCGAGCAATCCCTCTTTTTCATAATCGTAATAGAGTGTAGTAGTGTTAGGAGAAGTGATGACCATCAAGGCTTTAAAGGAAACCCACCACTTCCGATGGTGGTTGTAAGCTGCAAATGCCGTGCACCAGCTCTGGGTGAGCTGGTGCGGACGATTATTTTCTTTATGTTTTTAAACTGATGCAAAGCGTTTAAACGCTTTATCAATCTTTATATACAAGTACCTTCACTGCACCGCGGTCCGCACATGGTGCTCCGAGCATGGACCACGGTGTGGTGAAGGTAGTTGTATATAAAGATTAATAAAGCGTTTAGACGCTTTACATCGGTTTAAAAACATAACGAAAATAAGCGCCGGCACTAGCTCACCCTGGCTGGTGCACGGCATTTGCTGCTTATAACCACCATCGGAAGTGGTGGGTTTCCTTTAAAGGATTTTTCCCACAAAACAAGTTAGGAACTTTTCATAGGATAGGGCCTAACTTGCTGATCGTGAGGGTCTCATCAAAATCACCACAGATCAGGAAAACTGGGGTTCAATGCGACCCAAGGTACCTCCGTCGGACCCCTCGTTGCTCCCAAAGATGAGCGGAACAGACAGCCGGGCATGTCCGTTTTGCTCCATTCATCTAACCGATATTGCCGAGCTCCATAGAGATGAATGGAGCAGAACGTACATGAACGGCCGTCTGCTCCGCTCATCTCAGGGAGCGACAAGGGGCCCGACAGAGGTACGCTGGACTCCATTGGACCCCCTGTTCTCATGATCTGTGGGGTCTCATCACCGAGACCCCCACCAATCAGCAAATTAGGCCCTATGCTTTATGAGACAAAAAAAGCATTGAATAACCATCTAGCTATCATAATTTTAACTGCTTATCCCAATACTACATGTTCTTGGATAGAAGGCTAAACACTCGCCTCAGAAGCAGAACTCAGACAATGTGAACTATATTTCAGCACAGATGCACACAGTCTACTTTTAGCTCAGGTTTGCAATCTTTCCAGAATGATCCCTCAGCTTGTGCTTTAAGAGCTTACAGAAAGTTATTGGCCATTTAATTTAATTAGAGAGAAAGTCTGGATCCAGTTACAGCGGCTGCACTGCCTCCCACACAACAGCATCATTATTGGTTCTGCTCCTTTTCCAGCTGCTTATCCGCTCTTTTTACATCCCAATGATGAAACTGGGAGAAGGGATGAACACCAAAATAAACAGCCAAACACTGACAATGATCCCTTAAAGCTGCACATCACAGTATCTTAAATGCTAACTGAATACATTGGTAATAGCCTTTAAACTATTCTTTATTATTACTTCACAGGAGGCATTAAAAAAGGGGAGCATTATTTAGTGTTACTAGCTTCAAGGCAGCGAAATGAAAATGGACAGCAGGGAAACAGTGGAAATAGGAGAGTTTGATTATTTTTTTTAGTCTTTAGGTTCAGATCTTTGGACTCATGACCACATAGGCTCTGATGCTGAAAAGTCCAGAGAAGTCAACACCTAACGAAGGCTATTGGGTCAGGTCCTTGTCATGAGGACCAGTCTCTATGGCATCACAATATCACTGCTACTGGGCACTGGTGACACCAGCATCTTTTGTTATATTAGCAGTAATTCTGTTAAAGACCATAAATAGGCTACCAATATTCAGCAATAAACATTTCTAGGAGCGTTTTTGTTTCATAGTATGCCTCTTTCAAGTATGCATCATTCATGTTGCTCTAAGGATGGGGTGAAGTAAGCATTTGCTCATTTGTTGACTGATCTTGCACATTTAAATGAGAACTGCACTTTTTAGGAACATTTGCATCCTTGTGGACGGAGCTAGTAAGAAATTGTGTAGTAGCCGTGCTTGATCACTGTAGCCACCGCTCCTATCCACCTCACTACGGATGGAACTGCATGGATGGTTAAAAAAAATAATGTCATGGCATTAAGGGTCAGAATTTATCATTTACAGGCACCAATGGAAATATTTTATATGTTAACTAATAAGTGTTCATCATTTTCTCTTACACATTGTAATGCAGGGACTCTACCTGAGATCTTACCGGCCTATTAAACCAAAAACCCATGAAAGAGTACAATTACTAAATACTACACAGTATATAGTAAAATTAGTACAAGGTTTATTAAATATATACGCTTAAAAAGAGATGTAGGATGCATACTATAACATGAATGAGCAAGATGTAACAAGAGCAGTGGAAAACATGAAGCACCATGATGTGCTGCCGACCCAGCTACCTCAGTAAGTAACAACGTCAAAGAAGAAGCATCTCAAACGCAACCTGACGTGCCTCTTCTCTCTCTGTTATTACTACCATGTGAACACTATTTTGGGAGGGGGGGGGCTATTCTATGAGCTTTAAGCACTACCCTGCCTTTTTGGGGGCAGACTATTCCCTCCACTATATGAAATGTGTTATCAGTGGGCAATCAGTGGTGGGCAATTAAATTTACCATGGGGCCATGTGGGAATTTGAAATGATTTTAGAGTGCCAGACTAATATACTCATTTCTACTCAAAACATGTATACAGTATATATACCTTTATAAAAAAATTAAATAAATTTTAAAAAAAGCATTACAATGATTCAATGAAAATATGGAGGACCTTATTACATCGTTATTCAATTATGGCATTTAATGGTGCAAGGGTGTACGCAATCTCATGATGACGGGTCAGAGATATTTTAGAGGCCCGGATGTGGCACTCAGGTTGTACAATTTAAATAATACCTATAATAGTTTTGTAGTCTTCATGTGTATGCTCTTTGTCAGACACAAGATAGGATCTTGCATTGGTTACTCTTTTCTATTGGATGTTGGCAAGTCATTTGTCGTTGCCGTTTATATTCACTGTAATCTGTTACAACCTGGTAACATTTGGATAAAAAGGTGGGTGGGCAAAAAGTCTGCAGTGATCTCATATTATAATGTAATACAGATTTTTTTTTTTAATCTGATGTGAATAATGCATGGAATATTGATAGAAATATGCTTGAGTTTATACTAGTGGGATTTCCATTCTTGAGTGGATTGAATACTTTGGCAAAATATTCTATTTGTTCATGTTGACTTGACAGGTTTTCCCTGTTGTTTATCTCTTTTTCAGTTATATTGTAGTTATGGTTCCTTAGCAACATGACTTAAAATATGAAAACACAGTCTGGAGTACAGATATTTTACATTTATAGCTGAGACAAGCAGTTTTTTTGGTTAATTCTGAATTATTGTGCATGCTAAATAAAATTACCCAATACATTTAAACAAATAACATGTATACTCGCATATTAGCCAAGTTTTTCTGCACAATTTTTGATAATCTACCATCAAAATCCAGCATATTAAACCAGGGTGCACTTACAGACAGTCAAGATAGGTTCCATAAGTTGTTAAGTTGAATTTGTATGTAAGTCGAAACTGTATATTTTATAATTGTAACCCTAGACAATTTTTTTTTTGCCCCAGTGACAATTGGAGTTTCAAAATTTTTTGCTGTAATGGGACCAAGGTTCATCAATAAAGCTGCATTACAGACACCTTACAGCTGATCATTGCAGACTGGGACTATAGTAAAGTATCCAGAGAGCTTCACCAGAGGTCACAGAGGGGTGGGGGTCCGTCTTTAACTTAGGGTCATCTGTAAGTCGGGTGTGTCCTTAAGTAGGGGACACTTGTACCCATAGATAGAGGCTCTGTGAGCGTGATAATCTCTTTATATTTGATATCCATGGCATTCTTCATTCTAAAATAAACATTTAAAATCATGCTATTGAGCCTTAGGGGCGTTTACAGAGCCCCTTAGAATAGTCTTCACTGGTTGTTACAATGAGCAAAGCAGGTCTGCCCTCCTCCTCCTGCATTTCCTGCTGCAGCTAGATTACACAGACAGAGGGAGGAGACAGAGAGCATGGGGATGGTGAGATATGTTCTGCTCATTGTAACAGCCGGTGATGCTGCAGCTCTGAAGGGCTCTGGAAACACCCACAGGAGCCCCTCAGGTTCAACACCGTAATTTTAAAGGTTTATTTTAGAAGGAATAAGGACATGGATAACAAATATACACTCACCGGCCACTTTATTAGGTACACCTGTCCAACTGCTCGTTAACACTTAATTTCTAATCAGCCAATCACATGGCAGCAACTCAGTGCATTTAGGCATGTAGACATGGTCAAGACAATCTCCTGCAGTTCAAACCGAGGATCAGTATGGGGAAGAAAGGTGATTTGAGTGCCTTTGAACGTGGCATGGTTGTTGGTGCCAGAAGGGCTGGTCTGAGTATTTCAGAAACTGCTGATCTACTGGGATTTTAACGCACAACCATCTCTAGGGTTTACAGAGAATGGTCCGAAAAAGAAAAAACATCCAGTGAGCGGCAGTTCTGTGTGCGGAAATGCCTTGTTGATGCCAGAGGTCAGAGGAGAATGGGCAGACTGGTTCGAGCTGATAGAAAGGCAACAGTGACTCAAATTGCCACCCGTTACAACCAAGGTAGGCAGAAGAGCATCTCTGAACGCACAGTACGTCAAACTTTGAGGCAGATGGGCTACAGCAGCAGAAGACCACACCGGGTGCCCCTCCTTTCAGATAAGAACAGGAAACTGAGGCTACAATTTGCACAAGCTCATCGAAATTGGACAGTAGAAGATTGGAAAAACGTTGCCTGGTCTGATGAGTCTCGAATTCTGCTGCGACATTTGGATGGTAGGGTCAGAATTTGGCGTCAACAACATGAAAGCATGGATCCATCCTGCCTTGTATCAACGGTTCAGGCTGGTGGTGGTGGTGTCATGGTGTGGGGAATATTTTCTTGGCACTCTTTGGGCCCATTGGTACCAATTGAGCATCGTTGCAACGCCACAGCCTACCTGAGTATTGTTGCTGTCCAAGTCCATCCCTTTATGACCACAATGTACCCAACATCTGATGGCTACTTTCAGGATAGTGCGCCATGTCATAAAGCTGGAATCATCTCAGACTGGTTTCTTGAACATGACAATGAGTTCACTGTACCAAAATGGCCTCCACAGTCACCAGATCTCAATCCAATAGAGCATCTTTGGGATGTGGTGGAATGGGAGATTCGCATCATGGATGTGCAGCCGACAAATCTGTGCCAACTGTGTGATGCCATCATGTCAATATGGACCAAAATCTCTGTCGAATGCTTCCAGCACCTTGTTGAATCTATGTCACGAAGAAGTGAGGCAGTTCTGAAGGCAAAAGGGGGTCCAACCAGTTATTAGCATGGTGTACCTAATAAAGTGGCCGGTGAGTGTATTACCACAGTCATGGTGCCTGGATCTATGAGTAAGTGTCCCTGGCGGTAGACTTTCTTTAAAAAGCCCCACTAGGCTTCTAGTCAAGTGAGGTTCCAGCCGCTGCTGACTTGTTATTGGAGCTCCTACTCTGGATCCCCCAATCCTGTTCGGGGCAGCCCTAAAGCGGATCCCTAATTAGTTAACTCCCTGTTCTGGCACACACTGAAGACAGCGCATCTGTATCCTAGCGCCACGATGACGTGAAGTCATTGCATCTCCACCACTGAACTACAGAGACCGAGTTCCTAAACCATGCTTGGAAACAAATGTACAAAAGGTGGCAAGAGGGGGCAGAAAATTATAAGGGAGCATAGAAGGAGGATTGGTGAAACACAAAACATGAGAAGACTAGAAGAGAGCAGAAAAACATGAGGGGGCACAAAACCTATGAGGGGGACCGGAGGCACAAATCATATGAGTGGGCACTAAAACTGCAGATGGCAGGAAAGAGCATTTAACTTAAAATGGGCACAATTCTTATAGGCGGCTGATACACAAAACTTGGGAGGGAGAACAGAACCGGGGGTGAAAAGGGACTTCAGATGTGGCACTAAAACTATTGGCAGGCAGGGGTTACTAAAACTGATGGATTGGCCCCCTAGGCTTATACTCGAGTGGTAAAATTAGGTGCCAAGGCTTCAAGTGAACCTGTCACCAGCAATATCGTTTTTAGTTTGTGATAGGTTCCAATAGCTTATGTTATGCTGATTTCAAAAATGCCTGTGTCAGCACTCTGAGTTATCTCAGTAGTTTATATAAGTTTATTTCACATTACCTGGCCCCCCTAGCACCAGGTGGTGAGTCCCCAGGCAAAGGGAAGCTGCAGCCTGTGTGTGCCTGTGTCCGTCTTCTCTCCTACTTACGCATTTACCTCTCTCACCCCTCCCCACTTCCTGTCATGTGCATTGAGCAGGCAGGGAAGGGAGGGCAATTGTGTGGAGTAGGGAAGAATGCAGGAGGAGACACAGGCACGCAGGTTGCAGCTGCCCCTCCCCCAGGACTCGCCGCATGCTGCTGACTGTGCTACTCTTCTTATATTTGTAGATTCCTGCTTTATAGCACCCAGCCCCCTGCTTTCCCCCTTCTCTCTGTGTCTATGTGATCTTGCAGGAGTAGGAAGTGTAGGGGGAAGGCAGATCTGCTCTGCTCATTTTAACAACCAGTGAATAGAGGAGCTAGGAGCCGGCCTGCTGATATCAGAGAGTCGGGGCATGGAGAGAGCGGCATGTGCTCTCTTCTAGCTCCTCGATCAGGAGCGAAACCCGGCGAAGCTGAAAGGCGCTCAGGTGATGCACGCCTCAGCACCTCTGACTCATATACATATTTTTTTAAAGTTATTTTCCTAAAAACAGTTCCACTTAGTGCATAAAGAAACGGTAGATGTCCAGCATTGCCTGCTCATCAGTCAAACTGATGGTAGATTTTAAATAAACTAAACAAAACATTAGAAAAATTTTAGCAGAATAATATGTTTAGAATGACAATATTCATGGAAATTCCACAATCTTCATACTGATCATTTATAAGGAATAACTAGTAAACAGGAGCATAACCTCTTCTTAGCTCACTGAACCACATAGCTGCATTCTCAAGTTTCTTGCAGTACAACAAAAGCTTCAACAAGGCAGACATCCATGTAGGTAGCTTGATACACTGTAGCATCTCTCTGCAGCTCATTGAAGCCTGGTAACCTGCCAATTTCCAGCAAAAGCTTTACAAACCAAAGCAGCGGTTTTATAAATTTCTCATTATGAAAATTGTACCATGGAAATTTAATGTCCTTTATGAATGTGTGTCCTTTTCTTTGTCCCCTTCATCTTGAACATTTACAGTATATCCAGTATATCAGTCTGAAAATATGTGCAACAATTTTTTGTCACTGTTTAGTCTCAAAAGTAGTACAAGAAACCAGACAACATGGTGATAAATCCCTTGCTTTATAAAATTAAACATTTACAATGGATTAAATGAAAAAAAGGCTCCCCAAAGTTTGATACCCAATTCCTCCCGAGTACACGGATACCCCATACCCATACAGGAGCATCAATGACTTTAAGTCTCCACACACCTGCAAGGTGGCCTTAATTGGCAAAGACTCTAAGAATTCTTACTTCCTGACTTTAATCATCACTAGCAGTCAGCAGATGTGTACATGTAAAAGGTTGTGATCAGGACTACATGGACTGAGCCCAGAAACACAATTACTTGTAAATGAAAAGGCATCAGATCAGACACAAAGGGTGATTGAAAGGAGCTCTGTCATATATTCCACCTGCAATTATAACTACATGAGAAACACAGGGTACCGTATTTACCTACACGTTTATTTCACCAATAATATTTTCTAATTCAACCAGTGTTGTAGCCCCTCATTTTTAGCAGCTCCATTCTACCCAAGTAGGCTGCCCCTTTATGATGTCTATATACGGTAACATAACAGTACCATGCAAAGGGGTTGAAACATTTTAATTCAAAAATAAAATTGAAAGCGTTTCTGTTTACCAAGCATTTTGTAATGAATAAAAGAACCTGCCTTGAGAGAGATAATTGTATGTATCTGCCGTCATATTTCTACAACTCTCTGAATAAGAAATGTAGCTTTATATACTTCAAAGTGTATTCCCACTGCGTGCAAATATTGTCCTTTTATACTAATATATACAAAGTACCTTGTCAATGGGGCACTGCTGATTCCAAATTTCATCTTACACACTAAGGCTGGTGCCACACGTAGCACTTTGTCTGCGCTTGCAAACGCAGACAAAGTCGCGCCCACCGGGGCGGGCCTCGGCCCGATCACATCGGCGTTTCTATGGAAACGTCTGCAATCGGAATGAGCCGCCAGTGTTTTGGGAACGAGCCGCCAGAGAACCTTCCAGGTTCTCTGCTTCCAAGACATGTCAGAAATAACACAGACAAGTTATTGTGAAAAGAATGATAAAAAAGTGTCCGGATAAGGAGGGAGGAAACAGGAGTACATGAGGACTAGTAACTGCCACCACATGGTTGCTTCCCGCATAAATTTGGCAGGGCCCTTCAGCAGTCGAGACTGTGACACTCATATCCTCTCCCAGATCAAATATATATCTGTGTCAACAAAGAAGATAAAAATATAAAGACCTAATGAAAAAGTACAAATAGGAATGCCTGGACTGGTAGTTGTGGAATACATCAAGGCTGGAACTATTTTGAATATATCACGATAAAGTGTTTTCCGACAGAACGGAAAATGGTGAGGATAATAAGGATCAAATAGAAACCCTATTTACAATCTTGAAAGGATTAATGGAAAGATCAAAGCTTTTTGCATCTAGCTCATGTAAAATAGAGTTTGGAAATATGAGCTGTGATATTGGCAGCAATGATTCAGAGCTGCATCATCTCTACATTTAGCTGTGTTACTGATACAAGCCATGTCCCTTACACAAAAATGACACAGAGGTCTTAGAACCTATAATCGGAATTCACCAGCTTTAGGCGTTGATGTTTCATTGCATCACCTCAAGGGTCTTTCGGGAATAAATACGCTCAGCAACATCGACAGTGAGCAGGTCATAAAATGACTGAAGAGCATGTACGTATGTAAATTACACAGCACAATGGCCATGATACATGAAAAGAACCAACGTCAGACTGCACTGTGCAACTCCATTGAACAATACATTGAACACAGCTCTATTCACTGCTAAGAGACTTCTAGGACAGCTATCGCCGGCAGTCCCATGGAAGTGGATCGAACCATGGCTAACCATGCACATGCAACAATGAAGGGTCCTTATTCTTTCAACAGCTGGGGTCCTAGTGATCAGACCCTCAGCGATCAGACTTACAATTGTAAAAACCAACATTTCTGAATGCAATGTCCTTTGCCCTCGCTGGCATCCTGCTTCTTGCATATGTCTTACTGTGTTCTCCTCCCAGCACCAACTGACTAATAAATCCTAGATTTTTTATGCCCCCATGTGTAGTGTTCGTCTAACTACTGAACAACCCTTGGTTAGAAAAGGGACCTATTAGGAGCAGCCTGATCATTAGGGTCCATAACGTTAAAGTCTCTAATCTGTATATTTCGGAAAAAGTCTGAACTTCTGGATTCTTGAACCCACAATTACCTTTACCTACCTGTTCCGACCTGCACATTGTATTTTGACAAACTGCTGCCTACCCTAACCTCTGATGGTCATTTATAATTCCTTGTCTTATGCCAACCATTGCGCTTATATGTCCTACTGCACCTACACTGGGACTACTCAAGGAGACAAAAGCCTTATGTCCTTGCTACAGTCATCTCCAAATCCCTGTAACGGTTAAAGGATTGAAATCAACAGGGACACTTGGACTGTCCTTAAAGTCAAATCAGTTAGGTAACACATTTGGTCCATATACCACTTGTTTTTAACCACCAACCCAAATGGCTAAAGCAGTAACTATTACCAAATAAACACATCATTACTATTGATGGGGGCACTTTGATACAATTACTGTTGAGAACGCTATAGGTGAGTACCACTGTAGTTAAAGACATTTTGGTTTGCACATTTAATATCAAAGCTTTATATTGCAAAACTATTACTGTTAGGAGCACCCTGCTTATTAGAACGATTCAGTACATTACATCAATGCTAACCCCCAACTTGGTTGTGTGAACTAGAGGAAAAACTTAAAGTAAACTCAATTGAAACAAGAAGTCTCAAACTAACAGCAACCTTTTGTTTCAGATCTCCACCGAATTTTGCCACATTTTTGGCAATATTCTGCCCCATTCAGTATTACAAGCAATAGAGATTTGCATTGTCACCCGGTGGTCATTATTGATAAGTCTTAATTCAAGTCACTACAGTTGGGAACACCATAAGAAAAGGGGAACTACCCAACCCACTACAAGTGAGATAGATCACAAATCATGAAGATGTGCTAAGGCTGTTTTCATATGGAAGGTGAAGAGGCCAAAAACAAAAGTCTAAATCTGAAAAGGGCAGGGCATGCAAACATTATAGTTGTACTTCCCTATTGGATTAATCCTTTCAGAATAATGAGGATTAGATAAATATTCTAGCTGGAGTTATGCTAACATTATACAAATACTGTTCAGTTCAAAAAAGGTCACTGAAATGTACATGAAAAGGGCCAACAATACTATAGTCCTGGTAAAAGGTATAGCAATGACTGGATATTGACAAATTCAACTATATCAACTGTCCACAAGTCCACCTGCATCCTCAGTAGCTTTCGGCTCTCACAGAAAGGACAGACTGACAGTTGTCATCCGAGATCTGGAGATACAAATAAAAGAGCACAGTGATCTTCACCTCGTGATTTATACTGCTGAGCAAATATGCACAGATATTTTTAGAATGACCTTTTCTTAAGAAATAAAGTAGAATACGGGATGCTACGATACCTAGAATTGTATCAAAGTATAAACCTATCACAACAGCAATCTACCTGTTGAATGAGGAGACAACATAACTGTGGCCCAATGCGTAAGGTTATAAACGGTAAGCAGTGACAGAGAAAAGCGCTCCATTGGCCGGGTTATTTCAATTGTGAGAATTGTGAAATCCTGACATTGTCGTGAAATGTGTCCCAAATGGTTTAAAATGTTGCATGCCCCATGCAGAATGTGGCACACATGAGCAGGGCCGATTTCTGCCTTTTTGCTTCCTCAAAGCGCCAATGTAATTGATGCGGCCCTGATTACAAACATCCATTTAATACAATATGTGATGTGCATAGCTCCCAACCGTCCCGATTTTGACGGGACTTTCCCGTTTTTCGTACCTCTGCCCCGCGTCACGGGCAGCTATGAGATTGTCACGGATTCTCCCCCCAGGTCCCGCTGTGTCCTGGCGCTGTGTCCGCATAGTAAATACTTTGAAAGTCTGAACTCACAGTACAGAATGGCTTCTACAGACATCGGGAGGGAATCCTTTTCAGAGAAGTGTCGGGCTTAGCGGAGAGAGCAGGAACCACGTCATCAGCTTCAGATCAGCATCTGTCCATATATGGTCACTGCATCTCCTAGGGTTCCCCAGAGCAGACATCGGGCAGGGAATCCTTTTCAGAGAAGTGTCGGCTTAGTGGAGAGAGCAGGGACCACGTCATCAGGTCAGATCAGCATCTGTCCATATATGGTCACTGCATCTCCTAGGGTTCCCCAGAGCAGACATCGGGAGGGAATCCTTTTCAGAGAAGTGTTGGCTTGGTGGAGAGAGCAGGGACCACGTTATCAGGTCAGATCAGCAACTGTCCATATATGGTCTCCAGCCCCAGACACAAGCTCTTTATATAATTAAATAAAGTTTTGGCCAGGCTGAGATTCAAACCTGTGACCCTCTGCACTGCAGACAGAAGCTTAACTAACTGAGCTTTAAGCCCAGTGATACAGAGCTGAGGATTTCTGGTAACTAAGAAGTGTTATCTGCCATTTACACTGTGACACAGACTAATGCACTGATATATAGAGAGGGATCTTCTCAGAGATTATTATTGTAATTATTGAGACTATTATTATTATTATTATTATAAATTTTATTATTTTTATTATTATGGAGATGATTATTAATAATGGTAAAAATAATAATAATCATCTCAATAATAATAATAATCTCCATAATAATAATAGTCTCAATAATTACAATAATCTGAGAAGATCCCTCCCTATATACCAAGGCAGTATATAGTCATAGTTCTTAGTTACCAAAATTCTCCACCTTGTTAATCACTGAGTTTATAGCTCAGTTGGTTGAGGCGCTGTGTTATTATGGTACATGGACACTGCAGGTTCTGGGTTCAAATCCCAATGAGGATAATTTTTTTTTTTTTATTGAGATGATTTTTATTATTTTAATATGGCTAAAATTTGGGGCGTGGCCAGGGAGTGATTGGGGGTGTGGCTTAGGGGGATCGCCGCTACGCGTGCCGCCATTTTGTCCCTCTTTCCTTTTCACAAATGTTGGGAGGTATGGATGTGTAATACCAAACGTCAGAATGTCGCACAGCATAAAAGCAGTGCTAAGTTTACTTTCAGTTGAGCATGCAAGAAGAACACCTAAAACGTTGCATATGTGCAAAATATTCAAAACCTGGCTAAAAACACTCCAGGATTCAAGTGGCTATTAAATGCTTAATCCCCTCCATGCCTGTATGCTTAGATGTTGTACTTGAGATATAAAATGTAACATGAAAGAATGTAGTAAATTTGTGCGGTATGCAGTGATATCAACATTACACATTCCCAGACAATGGAGTCAGTGACACTTACGACAATGAGTAGTCAATGGCAGCAGTGCAGTCATCTATTGTTAACAGGTCCAAAAGCACAAATACCAAAATAAAGAAATCCCAAATCTGTGCTTCTATTGGCTGTGCCAGCTTCATACATTAGGCTGAGCATCTTCAAGAGTCAGTATTTATCATTCTGACAATAAGCCGGTCTTTTATTCGTCCTTGTGTCTCTTATACTACAAAAAAAAATCTGCTATTTATACCATGTAAATTTAATCTAACTAAACCAATAACACTGCAGCAATCCAATTGAAACTGGGCCAAAAACTGTTGGTACAAGATGCTGATGAATTCACCTGCAGTGGCCTTAAATCAAAGTTGGGACTTTTACAAAAGTAAGTACAAATGTATTATGTAAAGGACATGTCGGACATGTGTGTATGGAGAGGAAACTAAATCTAGACGTGATTAGAAAAATCACCAAAATAGATACATTCTAAAAATGGGATAAAGAAAAAGTTTGGACACAACTTCTCATTCAAAGGGTTTTCTGTATTTTCCTGAAATAAAAACTTCATACAAAAAATTGTAGATTCACACTGAAGGCATCAAAAATATGAATTAACACATGTGGAATTATATACTTAACAAAAAGTGTGAAACAACTGAAAATATGTCTTATATTCTAGGTTCTTCATATTACTGCTTTGCACACTCTTGGCATTGTCTTGATGAGCTTCAAGAGGTAGTCACCAGAAAAGGTTTTCACGTCACATGCGCCCTGTCAGGTTTCATAAATGGGGTTGGGACCATCAGTTGTGTTGTGCAAAAGTCAGGTGGATACATAGCTGATAGTCCTACTGAATAGACTATTAGAATTTGTATTATGGTTAGAGAAAAGCAGCTAAGAAAAACGAATGGCCATCATTACTTTAAGAAATGTAAGGTCAGTCAGTCTGACAAATTTGGAAAACTTTGAAAGTGCCCTCAAGTGCAGTTGCAAGAACCATCAAGCACTGCAAAGAAATTGGCACCTGGGAAACTGGCATTAGGACCGCCCCAGGAAAAGAAGACCAGGAGTCACCTCAGCCGTGGAGGATAAGTTCATCCGAGTCACCAGCCTCAGAAATCGCAGGTTAACAGAAGCCCAGATTAGATACCAGGTCAATACCACACAGAGTTCTAGCAGCAGACACATCTCTACAACAACTGTTTAGAGGAGACTGTGTGCCTCAGCCTTCATGGTAAAATAATTGCTAGGAAACCACCACTAAGGACAGGGCTAAAGAACACAAGGAATGAACATTAGACCAGTGAAATTCTGTGCTTTGTTCTGATGAGCCCAAATTTAAGATCTTTGGTTCCAACCACCGTGTCTATATGTTACCCAGAAAAGGTGAATGAATGGACTCTACATGCCTGGTTCCCACCATGAAGCATGGAAGAGCAGGTGTGATGTTTTGCTAGTGACACTGTTGGGGATTTAATCAGAATTGAAGGTATACTGAACCAGCACGGTTACAAAAGCATCTTACAGCAGCATGCTATTCCATCCAGTTTGCGTTTAGTTGGACAATCATTTGTTTTTCAATAGGACAATGACCCCAAACACACCTCCAGGCTGTGTAAGGGCTATTTGACCAAGAAGAAGAGTGATGGGGTGCTATACCAGATGACTTGGCCTCCACAGTCACTATTCCTGAACCCAATCAAGATGGTTTGGGGTGAGATGGACAGCAGGGTGAAGGCAAAAGGGCCAGCAAGCGCTAAGCATCGCTGGGAACTCCTTCAAGAGTCCACCATGTCTGGTGACTACCTCTTGAAGCTCATCAAGAGAATGGCAAGAGTGTGCAAAGCAGTGGCTACAATTTTTATAGTCAGAAAACTCTTTGAATGAGAAGGTGTGTCCAAACTTTTGGTCTGTACTGTATCTCCCTATTATAAGCACAAATGTTGTGCTATTTTTCTCATTTGATGAATAAAAGTTGGCTTTAATAATATCACTACGTGACACAGTGTGGCAGATAATTGATTAGGATGCGGGAAACTGCAAAAACAGGGGAGATCTTAGCAAGTTACCTGAAAACGTGTGTATCTAACCAGAAAAAATAAACAACCACCCGATATGCAAAAGGTAGGGTGAGGTGCTGTGTCTGGCCTGAAAGCTGGGAGGAACCCCAGTGAAGATTGAGAAGTAATAGAGATAAAAGAATAGGGCATAAATGCTTGACACGCTCAACACCAAAAAAGAGGGATGGTAGCGGACAAAGAGGGATTTTATTCAGTTTATTCTGTTTTATTGCTCTAATAACCGAATAAAATCTCCATTTGTCTCGTACCACCTCTCACTTGTACTTTTGGTGTCAAGTGCGTCAAACATTTGTGCCCTATTCTTTTATCTCCATCACTTCTCACAGTTTTGGCAGACCTTTAGGATATGTTCTGATAAAGATAGACTTTGCACAGTAACATACCTGGAAGAGGGCTAGGGATATGCTTTCATTAGTATGTGCAGCTTGTTCATTTTAATTAGCTGACAATTTTAGGCTGTTTTCAGACTCCTAACAAAAAGAGGTGTGTCCTTAGTAGAAGGGGGTGTGTCTGTGCAAGAAATAACCTGTGCGCCAGAAAATTCAATATTGTGGCGCAGAAAACTAAACCAACTAAAAAGAGGTGCACAGTACGACTTGACAGTCTTATACTGCACCAGATGAATCATCCAACATCAGACAGGGATTAATCTGGAGCACCAGAGAACAGTCTAGTTCTATTCTGCACTGGTCTAAACACCAACACTTTAATATAACTTCTCCATGGAGTCCCAATATGAATACCCTAATATTACTATTCTAATGTATCAGTCTAAAGGCCATGGCGGGTTTATCTTTCTCTAAGAGAAGGGTACTAGCATACGGTGTGTATGTAGAAAGGACAAATGTTAGCCCAGAGACTGTGAACCTCTTCATAAAAGCGATACATATTATAAATAAGCAAATAAATTAGAAGTTGTAAATATTACAGCTCAGTTCTCCCCTTGCTGTACCTGTAAACGGTCGCTGGTAGAATTCAAACAACGTGCTCCTTCTAATTAAAATCTGGCACATTTTCCATAACAAAGGAAGCTTAGGTGACGTAACATGTTGGACAAAGACTAAATATTATAGCAGAGCTAGTTAACTATGATAAATATTAGGATTATTTCATATAACATTCATACGAGAGAAGTGAGAAGAAATAAAATCATGACTCATCCAGGAGCAAATATTTTGTATTTTGCTGTTACACAATGCACATGTAAACACATTTACAGTCTAGACAAAGTAACTTATTTTAAGGAGTCGGAACTGGAACTAATTTTAAACGTCAACACTAAGAATCCTGAAGACATCCTCTATGTCACCATTATTCAGAATTCTAAAAACTGAAGTTGCATGTGGACATTTAAGGTTATTTGTGGAACCTCAAAGTAAACTATGAAATCTTGCTTTCCCCTGGGTTCTCCAAAACATCTAAAAAGAAAAAATAGGGATTTGTTAAATCTAAAAAAAAATGTAAAGACATATGAATAAGATATGGCGCTATAGCTGATCTGTAGAGGTCCAAGGCCCAAAATCTGCTCCAATGCGCATTAATAAAGTGAAAGAATGAGTGTTAAAGGACATGAGCTATAATTCCTTGTGCAGCGCTGCGGAAGAAGTGTTGCCTTATAAATAAATGATAACATGGAAAAAGCATGTGACGAAAGCAGACTTGTAGTGCGCCTTCCATATTCCATTGCTTACTTACAGAACAGTGAGCAGCCAATAGTGGCCCTGTTCATAAGACCATGCTGCTTTTGTTGCTGCTTTTGTTCTTTTTAAATAAAGCTGGTAAATTTGTGCAACACGTCTAGTTATAGTTGGAAGTGCAAGCTACAGATAAAAATGGAGTTCCCGCTTTTTTCTTTAACTGCCTGTATTTTTGGTTCTATAGATCACAGAACCACAAACCTGTGTTAAAAGAATAGATGTTTTATAAAATAATGGTTCGAGAATGGTTTTTGCCAACATTTCAATTTAAGCAATAACTTCTTGCTTACTGCTATGTCAAAGCTTTAAACTGCATTGGCATCCTGTGGACATCAATACAGTAGAAAGGGGAGAAATTCAGATTATTATTGTAGCTTTACTTCAGGGTCCCCTGTACAGGAAGAATTGCAGGGCCCATGTCAGGAGCTCAAATTATATTCCGGCACTGTCTTATGCTATGGGTCCTGTCTTGTGAACTCTATGCTGACTGACGACCTGGGTGCCCACAGAGAGGGCTCTGAGTGCTACTTCTGGCACCTGTGCCATAGGTTTGCCCCCTATGGGAAGGTTCAAACTTGTTATCCTGTTTCATCAATTTTAAATTAAGGGGTTTGCATTTTTGTTTTTAATAAATATAATTTTTTACATTGATATACTGCATTTGCTTTTCTTCTAAATAATGAACAATACTACATCTTTTTCACCTGGTATAGTTTTATTCAATATCATTACAGTAAAACCTGATGTGAAAACCATATGTAAGAAATAACTTGCAATGTGACAATACAGTGTAAAGTGTGAACATATGGGCCTCTTTTGTTTGAGCTCTATACAAAAATACATTTCAGAATTAACTGATAAGATGACATGACAGATCTCACAACTGGTGCAAAAGAAAAGTGGTAGAGATTACCTTATTTCTTAAAACTGAGAGATAGAAGCCGGTTGGCTGATGACCACTGTTCTATTCCTGCACTAGCTATAACTCCCCCCACCCCCACCCCAAACGTTCTGGAATAAACATAGGCTAAGTTTACTATGTACAGTTACAAAACCTGCTTGTATTCAGCATATAATGCATAAAACATACAGGTTAACCAATCATCCTCCTCTCATCCTGTAACCATTTTTCTAGCAATATTAGCTCTTGATCCGAATCATTCAGTGATCTACATCCTTGCAGGTGAGGAGCTCAGTGCTCACTAACCAGATAGAAATAGCTCTGAATGTCAGATCATCTGATGGAATTTTTGACTCCACTGTAAGCTGAAAACAAACATTTCATACAGAACTTTTCCCTTCTAATAAAGCACCAAGATATAACTTTCCAGGCAACTATTTCAGTACTGTGTTTTGGAACACTACAATCATCAGACCAAAACCTTACGTATTGTGTTTCTCCATACACCTCTTTCTGCTTCACAACAAATCAAGTGCTTGACTTAATGTCCTTCTGGTGTGAAAGTCATATCCATGGTAACATGGCAGCCTTCCATGCAGGCCGCACGGCTTAGAGGAGCAGCTTGTACATTCAATCCTCCAGCATCTTCCAGGTGTCCCACTATACTAGGAGTGAACGCATCATATGTGCACTTATGTACCGCAATTACCTTCATGTCCTGGAATATGTCACTACATTGGCCAATACGACAGTTCAGGTATTTGTATCAGATGGCTATATTACTTTGCGCCTGAGTAAGGGCTAAACATTTTTCACGGAAATAATACATGGAATAGGGCAATGATCACGGCTTTTCTGCTTGTATCCACTACTGCAATATACAGTAGGTACGGCAAGTATTCAGATCCCTTTAAATTAATCACTCATTGCAGTCAATTGGGAAGATCAAAAAAGCTTTTTTTTGCTCATTAAAGGGAACCTGTCACCAGGAGACCCATTTTTAGCAATCTTCCAGTCCCCACAGAGCATAGTACATATACTGCCAAAGTGTTTTTGTATAAAAAATAGGTTTTACAGAAAAAAGATATGTTATATTGTACCTTTCATTAGCATCTGCTGTGTGACTGGGCACTTGTCCACTGGGAGTGGCTGGAAAGGAGCAGTCCCCCCCCCCCCACCCTTGGGAAACAGCTTCTCCATGTGACCTTTTCAAATAAATGAATAACTCCCCTCACTCAGGATTGGCTGTAGAGGAACAGGGGGCGTCGCTAAGCCAAGTGATGGGTGTTTTTATATATTTGAAAAGGTCACATGGAGGAGCTGTTTCCCACGAGTGGGGGGGGGACTGCTCCTTTCCAGCCACTCCCAGTGGACAAGTGCCTAGTCACACAGCAGATGCTAATGAAAGGTACAATATAACATCTTTTTTTTCTGTAAAACCTATTTTTTATACAAAAAACACTTTGGCAGTGTATGTACTATGCTCTGTGGGGACTGGGGGAGTGCTAAAAATGGGTCTCCTGGTGACAGGTTGCCTTTGATGTACACCTTGCTCCCCATCTTCACAGAAAAAAAAACAGAAATGTAGATATTTTTGCTAATTTATTAAACAAGAAAAACCGAAATATCACATGGTCATAAGTATTCAGACTCTTTGCTCAGTATTGAGTAGAAGCAGCTTTTGAGCTAGTAAAGCCATGAGTCTTCTTGGGAATGATGAAACAAATTTTTCACACCTGTATTTGAAGATCCTCTGTCATTCTTCCTTGCAGATCGTCTCCAGTTCCCTCACGTTGGATGGTGAACGTTGGTGGAAGCCATTTTCAAGTCTTCAAAAAATGCGCAATAGGGCTTAGGTCTGGGCTCTGGCTGGGCCAGTTAAGAATGGTCACAGAGTTGTTCTGAAGCCACTGCTTTGTTATTTTAGCTGTGTGCTAAGGGTCATTAGCCCACATTTATTCAAGTTCCTGCACCAGTTTTCTGTCTGACTTTGCACATTCTTTCCAGTGCAATCTGCTTGCACATGTATTTATATAGCGTCTGTGCCAGCGTAGTGTAGCAGCTGTACTGTGTCTGACAAGACAGAAAAAATGTACACCAACAGGGACGTTTTATTCTGCAGCATGAATACAGGGCACAAAAAATGAAAAAAAAAAAGGTGCACAATTCATGAATCTGGCACATCCTACACATGTTTTTGTGTGGGCCATTCCACAATGTCTTAGGTCCACGGACCACTCTAAAAGAGGTTTTTATCCAGGATATCCCTGTACTTGGCCACATTCATCTTTACTTCAATTGCAACCAGTCGCTCTGTCCTAAACCCCCACCCACATATCATGATGCTGCCACCACCTTGTTTCACTGTTGGGTTTGTATTTGGCAGGTGATGAGCCGTGGCTGGTTTTCTCCACACATACCACTTAGAATTAACACCAAAAAGTACAATCTTCATCTCAGACCGCAGAATCTTATTTCTCATAGTCTGGGAGTCCTTCGTGTGTTTTGCAGCTTTCATAGAGCTTGCACTGTGGAGAGGATTCTGTTGGCACAATCTGCCATAAAGCCCCGGACTGGTGGAGGGCTATGGTGGTAGTTGACTTTGTGGAACTTTCTCCCAGCGCTCTCGCATCTACTGTGGAGCTCAGCTAAAGTGATCTTAGAACAACTTTCCCAACCAGAATGTCGCAACCGAAGCCCGCATGTATGATCTCCTCAGGGGCTCTCCACTGATGTCATGTGAACAGCCATATGAAACTGGCCAGATTTCATGGGTGGAATATTCCCAACTACATTCCTTCCTCAGGCAACCAGGATCCAATGCAGCATTTAGTTACTCCCTAACTTCATTTGAGGGTATGATCTATTCTAAATCACCCCCAGAACATTTTATTTCCAGAGTGTACTCTCCAAGATTCTGCCACGTTAGCTCTACCCTACATAGCTGCTTGGGAACGAACTCTTGCTATACCAATACCTCAGGAGGACTGACAAAAAACCTTCCTTTATACTAACAAGTTTTCTACTGCCTGCTGAGCACAGGAGCGAAACTTTAAAATCCTATTGAGATAGTATTGTGTACCTAGTCTCATCCACTCCATCTACCCCTCTATGGACACTTGTTGGAGGTGTGAATCTGAACAGGGGGAAATGATCCATATCTGGTGGTCCTGCAATAAAATTAAGCCATTCTGGGATAGCGAGTTCAGGTCATTCCAAACATTAACAGGTGCCCACATCTCTGGCACTCCAGAAATGTCACTCCTCTTGATCTTACCAGGGTTGTACCAGGAGCACAGAACCGCAGCCTGAACAGTACTGCCTGAACGCAGCCAGGTCGTTGATACCACGCAAGTAGCGCAATACTGCTCCACCCACAGGTTCATAGTGGCTGCAGGAGTTAATCCAAATCTTCGGCATGGAGGAATCAACGGCAGACATCCACAGTTCCCCACAAAAGTTTCTTAGAATATGGCAGCCTTTGTTTTCTTTCCAGGACACTCAGATTTTCCAAGACCTACTGGAGTAGAGGTAGGAGCCAAGCCCCTGTTTTCCCTAATCTCTCCTTTGTAATGTCATGTTGTTATTATCCCCTTTTTCCATGCCTTATCAGTATCTTAACCCCTCCCCTATCTAGTCAGTAACTCCTCCACATCCCCTATCTTACCCAGTTTGTTGTCCCGCTGTAAATATGTCCCCCTATACTCTCCTTACCGTTATTCATGTTTACCCTTCTATGATCGACCGCCAGTGTAACCACAGAATTACTCAAATTGTTTCATTGAAGAATGGTGTAGACAGCGATATGACCCAGAAGATCTTTACTAGCTCCTGACCATTTCTCAGGTCACACTGACAAGCTATTTTATACATGGGAGGATACAGAACCAGTGACTTCCCGCGGCTCAAACATGCTCTTCCTGACCCTTCCTCACATCAGGGGAACGTCTGAACACAAATACCAGCATTCATAAAGCTCATAGCCACCAGTCCCCTCTGATTCAACTGTGATCTTCTAGGTCTAATATATTCCGACTTGTCAGAACATTCCATTAACAGATATACCCTTCATTATTTTACACAGTGTATTTAATATAGCTCGCTGGTCTGGTTCAGTATTGATTTAAGATTGTACAATTGATGTATCGTTTTGTACTGTGCTTTCACACCATAACATTGATTGAACATAAAGTTATCTTGGGGTTCTTCTTTACCTCTCTCACGAAGGCTTTTCTCCCATGATAGCTTAGATTGTCTGGATGGCCAGACTGAGGAAGAGTTGTGGTTGTCCTAAACTTCTTCCATGCTCCTTGGGCAGTTCCTTAGACCTCATGATTATAGTCCAATCAGTTTAATTAAACACAACTGGACTCCAATGAAGGAGTAGAACCATCTCAACGAGGATCAGAATGAAATGGAGAGCATGTGAGTTAAATATGAGTGTTGCTGCAAAGGGTCTGAATATTTATGTTTATGGGAACATATACAAATATAATAAGATTTTACAGAACAACAACAGTCATGTCATATGAAACAATAGGAGTGAGGGCCCTGCTCGCAAGAGCTTACAGTCTATGGGGATAAAGGGGTGAAAAAAGAGGTATATGAGCTTGTATAATGGTCTGGCCATTTTTATAAGAAGATGGAATAAAAATAATTTAATAAATAAAAATGCTGCTGCTTGAAGCAGCTATCAGCTGCCATCTTATATACAAAGTCAGAAGTCAGTGGGACTGCAGAGACACATTTTCCAGATAACAGACAGGGGGAGTACCCAGAATTGGTTAATAAAGAGTTAAAGTTGCATGCAGTTAGCAAGTGTGATAGGCCTGCCTAAATAAATGAGTTTTAAGAGAATTTGGGGGTTGGTTATTAGTCTGATAGACCAGAGTATTCCAGATTATTGGTGCAGCTCTAGAGAACTCCTGGAGACGGGCATGGGAAGTTGGAATTAAGGCTACATAGTATCATAGTATATAAGGCTGGAAGGAGACGCAAGTCCATCAAGTCCAACCTTCAAGAATTAAATAAATGTTTTATCCCCATAACCAGTGATATTTTTTCTCTCCAGAAAGTCATCCAGGCCTCTCTTGAACATGTACATAGAGTCGGCCATAACAACCTCCTGCAGCAGAGAGTTCCACAGTCTCACTGCTCTTACAGTAAAGAACCTTTGTCTATGGTGATGGTAAAATCGCCTCTCCTCTAGGCGCAGAGGATGCCCCCTTGTCCTGGTCACAGGCCTAGGTATAAAAAGATCTTTGGAGAGATCCTTGTACTGTCCGTTCAGGTATTTGTACATTGTAATGAGGTCTCCCCTCAGTCGTCTTTTTTCTAAACTGAATAATCCCAAATTTTGTAATCTGTCAGTGTATTCTAATCCCCCCATTCCCCTAATAATCCTGGTTGCTCTCCTCTGCACCCGTTCCAGCTCTACTATATCCTTTTTATACACTGGTGCCCAAAACTGTACACAATATTCCATGTGTGGTCTGACCAGGGATTTGTATAAGGGCAAAACTATGTCTTTATCATGAGAATCTATTCCTCTCTTGATACATCCCATTATTTTATTTGCTTTAGCAGCAGCCGCCTGGCTCTGGTCACTAAAATTAAGTTTACCATCCACCAATACGCCCAAGTCCTTTTCAGCTTCAGTTTTACTAAGTAATTGACCGTTTAGAACATAATTATACTTTTTGTTTCCATGGCCCAAGTGCATAACTTTACATTTATCTACATTAAACCTCATCAACCATTTCTCTGCCCATCCCTCAAGCTTCCACAAATCCCTCTGTAATGCTAAACTATCGACCTCAGTATTTATTACTTTACACAGCTTAGTATCATCTGCAAATATTGAAACTTGACTGTGTAAACTCACTACAAGGTCATTAATAAAAATATTAAAAAGAAGTGGCCCCAATACTGACCCCTGTGGCACTCCACTGGTAACATCAACCCAATCTGAGAATGTGCCATTAATGACCACCCTCTGTTTTCTATCACTAAGCCAATTACTTACCCAGATACACAGATTTTCTCCTTTTCCCAGCAGTCTCATTTTATATACCAACCTTTTATGTGGCACGGTGTCAAATGCCTTTGAGAAGTCCAGATATACAACATCCACAGCGTCCCCCAGATCCAGTCTTGAACTTACCTCCTCGTAGAAACCAATCAGATTAGTCTGACAGGACCGATCTCTCATAAACCCATGCTGACGCTGGGTTATAAGGTTGTGCACAGTGAGATACTCCAGGATAGCATCTCTAATAAACCCCTCAAATATTTTCCCCACCACAGCAGTTAGACTTACGGGTCTGTAGTTTCCAGGATCGCTATTTGATCCTTTTTTGTATATTGGTACCACATTTGCTATGCGCCATTCCTGTGGAACATAACCAGTCCTCAGTGAATCTTCAAATATTAAAAATAACGGTCTGTCTATCACCGTACATAATTCATGCAGAACCCGGGGGTGTATGCCATCTGGCCCCGGTGATTTATCTATCTTAGTGGTTGCGAGGCGGCGCCGTACCTCTTCCTGGGTTAAACTGTTGACATTATAAAAAGAATTTACATTATTCCTCATTGTGTCTTCCACCAGGGGATTTTCCTGGGTAAAGACAGTTGAGAAGGCGACATTCAGTAGATTGGCCCTTTCCTCGTCTCCTTCCACCATGACCCCCATGTTATTTCTAAGGGGACCCACACTCTCTGTTTTTAGTTTCTTATCATTTATATACTTGAAAAATAATTTGGGATTATTTTTGCTCTCCCTGGCAATATTTCTCTCAGTCTCTATTTTTGCGGCCTTTATCTGCTTTTTACAGGATTTATTTATTTTTTTTCTCTCTATAATCCTGTAATGCCTCATCGCTACCTTCACGTTTTAGCACCTTAAACGCTTTATCTTTCTCGCTTATTGCTTTCCTTACAAGACTAGTTAGCCACATAGGGTTTTTCTTGTTCCTTTTATGCTTTTTCCCATAAGGTATGTGTTTCTCACAGGACTTTTTCAGAATATATGAGAAAAAGTCCCATTTTTGGGGGGGGCTTTTGTCCTTGAGAGCATTATCCCAGTCTATGCCTTTAAGGTCTTCCCTTAGTTGCTGAAAATTTGCCCTCCTGAAGTTTAGAGTGTTGGTTGCCCCTTCACTAACGCTCTTAGTAAAGCGTAATACAAAATCATGAACACTGCCGTGTGCCCACCGCATTGTAGCACGGCGGGCACATGGCAGCGCGGGGAGAGGAGGTGAGCGCCGCTCACCCCCGCCCCTCTCCATAGGAAAGTATGGGCAATGGTGCCATAATACGGGAAAAGATAGGACATGTCCTATATTTTCCTGTGTGCTGCACCGTACCGCTCCCGTACGATGCCGTCAGCCCATAGAAGTGTATGGGGGACGTATATCGGCCGTACATACCTTGGCCGTATATATACGTCCCCCATACATGTGTGTAAATGTAGCCTAAGGAAGAGAATAATCTAAGATCACGAACAGATCGAAGAGCACAGGTTGGACAATAGACTGAGATGAGAGAGCAGAGGTAGGGGTTGCAGCATTATGAAGAGCTTTGTGAATGAAGGTTATTAATTTAAACTTGAGTCCAGCACAACCCCAAGACAGCAGGCAAACTGCCGCGGGGTTATGATGACATCACAGACAGATATGGAGAGAGCAGGGTTAGTTCGGTTAGTTGACAGTGGAAGGACAAGAAGTTCAGTTTTGGAAGGATTACGTTTCAAGAAGAGAGATGCCATGATTTAAGAGACGGCAGAGAGACAGTCACTAGTGTTCTGCAGTAAGGCAGGAGTGATATTACATGCAGACTTGTATAGCCGAGTATCATCAGCATGGAGATGTTACCGAAAACCAAATCTGCTTATGGTTTCAACAATGTGGACAATATAGAGCGGAAAGAGAAGGGGACTGAGCCCTAAGGAACCCCGACAGTGAGAGGAAGGGGAGATGAGAAAGAACCCGAAAAGGAGACACTGAAGGTGCGGTCAGAGAGATAGGAAGAAAAGCAAGAGATGGCAGTGTTCTTCAGGCCAATGGAGCGAAGCATCCCGAGGTGGAGCTGGTGGCCCACAGTATCAAACGCTGCCGAGGGAGATCCAGTAGAATGTGAAGAGAATGGTGCCCTTTGTATTTAGCAATGAGGAGATCATTGAAGACTTTAGAACGTTTCAGTGGAATGCATAGTTCGGAAACCACATTGGAGGGGATCAAGGAGGGAGTTAGCTGAGAGATAATAGTTTAGTCGAGAACAGACCAGGCGTTCCAGAAGTTTGAATATGAAAGGGAGATTAGAGACTGGTTGATAGTTAACAGCACTGGATGGGTCCAGGAAAGCTTTCTTTAGTAATGGAGTGACAACGGCGTGCTTGAAGGAAGAGGAATAGACACCAGAAGAGAGAGAGGTTGAAGATTTTAGTGAGATGAGAAGTAACCACTGGGAAGAGATACTGTATGAGATGTGAGGGGATGGAGTCACTCACGCAGGTAGTGGGGTGAGCAGAGGAGAGGAGCCTGGACACTTCTTCCTCTGTGGCTCAAAAGAAGAGAGTGATCAGGATTAAGTAGCAGGGGGAAGGAGATCAATGGAGTTGGAGGATTGGGATATGATTTCCTGTTAAAATTTACTGCATTCATCTTTAAAGTAGGTGGCCAGATCTTCAGCCCCAACGTCTGTAACAGGTTGGCAAACCTTTGGTGTTAGTGAAGAATAAAGAGTATCGAAGAGCCTTTTAGAGAGGATATTAGATTAGTGAAATATACCTGTTTGACAAGATGGGGGCGGTGTTAAAAGTTCTAAGCAAGAATTTGAAGTGCAGAAAGTCTGCAGATGTGCGCGATTAAAGAGAGGTTATGGTGCGGGAGTGGAAAGGCAGTATTAGTCTGAGACTGAAGAGGGTTGAGCAAAGACCAGGCCTACGATGTTTCCTTCTTGGTGAGTAGGATAACAAGAGTTGTGATGGTCCTAAAGAAGATACACCACTGTTCCTATTAACAGGTCATAGAAACTGTGCGTTGTTCTTTTCTTCTGTATTTTGTGATACATTTGTAGTTTTATTATCCCCAATTTCCCAACCACTGAAATAAGATACTCCCAGTCTATGGCCTAAAATAAAAAGGGAGTTTGACTGTTGAAGGGATTAAAGGTGGACCTATATTGCATCTGTGGTCCTAGGTTACTAGGTTATTAATATATACATTGTTTGTGACCAAGTGGTGCATACCGTACTCTTTATTGAGTGTCCACTCTCTAGCTATGCCTTGTTGGCCTGTGCCCTGTATTTTCTAAACCTTTTTGATTTTACACAATATATTAATAAAGCTTTACCTTGTATTATATACATGTTTTGCCTATATTCCTATATTTTCTGTTCTGCTGTTTTAAAATGTTACCGGTCTGGCTGATATTCCATATCGCCATTTGGCCTAATTGATTACATGATCACTTTGACAAATATTTTGGGTCGGTGTAAAAAGCGAGTCCAGCCCAGTAAATAGTATCAGTTATCGTGGGCAAAAACCAACTGTTTTCAAACAGATGCTGCCTCTGTGTAGTGGACTACTGTGGTTCTGCCAACACAATAACTGAACTAGGCCCCTACCTGCCATTAATCAGATTCTCTATGACTGGTGTGTCTGAGAGGGCATATGCAGAGAAAAGAAGCCCAGTTAAGCCTATATCTAAATCAATAATCTTAAAAGTATGTGGTAGATTTCCTTTAAACCACCACCAGTGTAGCTGAACCACTGAGGGGCTCAACTAAAAGCCCCAAAAGACCTTCAGGATAATTTACATAAAGTATGTACCACCATAATGGTGGTGCTTTGTAGAGGTTAAATTGATGTGATAGATTTCCTCTAAAGACCAGACACAATCAATTATTTTATTGAAGTATGGGCCTACCTATATCTTTCCACAGGTCTTAACCTTAGGTTGTCCAAATCTGGTAAAAAATCTATTAGAACCAAAAACTATACTAAATGCTGTATTTCAAATATCCAATAATAGGGGTTTCTAATCCAGAAACTATAGTAAATGCAGGTCATTCCGCCCTCTGCCCGCCATCCAAAGTGGTGCAAGAAAGCCTCAAAACTGGCGCGGATGAGGCTTTGTAAATCCCTTCTCTGCCAGAAAACTGGCAAACAATGCATTATAAATTCCCCCAGTGTGTTCCAGGAGTCCCCAGTTGAACTTCTTGGCTGATACACCAAAAATTAAGAGTGTTGTAGAAATAACCAAGGCGATATCCAACTGCAAAGGTTCTTAATCCACAGCTGGCGATCCTTTACTGCTTGTTATGCAGCCTTCATTAGTTACATTGCAGCTTTAAATAAAAAAGAAGTAAACATGTAGATATAATGAAGTAATGCAGATGTTGAGAAGATGTTATCATTTGACTGATAATTTTAAAGTTTATTTCATGGGGTAGAAAAGGAATATTGAAATATGGTTTACTTTTGGAAGGTATTCCCACAAAAATCAATATCTAACTTTAAAAAAAAAAGCCTTATGACATGACTTGTGACTCTACATGGGAAATCCCAAGACTAAAAGAGTGCGAATTAAATTCAATGGAAGATGCACAACAAAATTTATACAAAAAAAACGACAATACCACAAGGATGGTTTTATTATTCATTCAACTTTATAAATTACTGGAGCTTAAGATGATGCCAAGTAAAACTAGATAGTACCGCATATACCGCATATATAAAACCTAACTCGGCTTATACTGGAGTCTATTAAAAAAAATTAACACCTCACCTTTCCAACACCTCCCGCAGGTCCTCTTTTTGCTCGATGCTCCGGTGCCTCTTCGATGTCTCGCGGCTGACGTCAATGCGTGCGCGGGGACCCGAGGTGGAGCTGAATGACCGAAGAGGCGCCGGAGAATCCGAAGCAAGAAGAGGACCTGCGAGTCACAAAGGGGAGTATAGTGTTAATTTTTTTAAATTAGAGGCTTGGCACAATACTAATACTGTCTAATTTTAGACATAATAATCTAGACCAGACAGTTATGGGGTGGACTACATTTGTCACACTGGTGTAATAATGAGTAAAAGATCTGATGCACCATCACTGAACTGAACATTCTCCAATTTGGCTTACTTCAGACCAATAACTATTGACAGCAACCTTGCAGGGTTTTTTATGAATACCATGCTCCCTTGTCTAGCCATGTTTCTTAAAGGGGTCTTACCATTTCAGCAAATTAATGTTAATGTTTTTTATGATAAAAAGTTATACAATTTCTAATATACTTTCTGTATCAATTCTCGATCTTTGCTTGCAGTCCTGCTACAGGAAGCTTCCATGTTTCTTCCAGTGGACAAAAATCTGACCGTGGTCACACAGGTGCACTGCTCATTATATTATATAGCTCTGAATACTCTGTATGATACCTGTGTGACCATGGTCAGATTTTTATCCACTGGAAGAAACAGAAGCTTCCTATAGCAGGACATCAAGCAGAGATCAAGAAAACCGTAAAAAATTGAGACAGAAAGTATACTGGAAAATTGTATAACTTTTTATAATACAAGCAATAACATTAATTTGGTGACATGGGAATACCCCTTTAAGTGTCTAGAAAGGCACATTTTCTACTTATTTTAGATATAAATGTGGAGCCCTGCATATGTTTTCACGCTTGTTGCATATGACACATGCACGATTTCATTACTATTCAATCACCCTATTTGCCCATCAATAGATATGAGAAAAAAATGGAGTACTTTGCAAAGCCGCACTGCCAGCGTAAAATCACTACAAGTATCCCTGGATGTAGATTTCACTATGCATTGCAAGGTAGGACTTGCTCCTTTGTCAGGTCAACACACCTATGCTAATCTGAAATTTGTACTTCTGTACAGTTATAAAACTGACAAATGTACATCCAAGGATACTTTTATGATTTGTCAGACTGGCGTAATAATGAGTAAAAGATCTGATGCACCATCATTGAACTGAACATTCTCAATTGGCAGCGCAGCTTTGAAGATACTCCAATTTTCCTCTCAGCTACTGCTATTCTGGTCGGCCCAGACTGGATTTCAATCAATGCCTGCAGCAGCCTAGGGTGTCACATATTGATGCATAACCCAAAAAGGTGAGAGTTCATCCTTTTATTACATTTACAAACTAACAAGTCAACCTATTCGGTCGTACAGACTTTTGCCCTACGAGGGCTTCTATACCTTCAATTTTTTGTGGTTTTGTGAGATTTGCCCATCAATGCAAATATCATTTGTCTAAACTTTGCAGATTTTTTTTAATATATATAATTTTTAAACAAAATTGCATAACATAAATTTACTTACCATGTTCTTCCCCTGGCAATCCACGTTATCTGTTATAGAACAAAGGCAATCCTACTACTTGTTATGATGCGATGCAGGAGGCACAGTCAGTCAGCACCTGAATAGCAATGATTTATTTACTAGTATGATGCCACTGCAATGGGAACCATCATGCAATCATGATTTTGGAACAACCCTGCTCAGCTGCATTCTGGCTGCAGCGGTCACATGCTGTCGCATCATAAGAAACTGATGGAGGGGCTGTCTTGGAAGCTTGGGTAAAGCGGGGCAAGTAAAGTTTATTATGTTATTTTAATATCGTATATAAATGAACCCATTTTAACACTTGCACTACTCATTTTACAGCAAACATTTCACATGGCCTTAGGTACCGTCAGGGTCGCATCTGCCATGAGGCGGGGTAAAGTCCCCACCCTCAGGTGGCAGATCCCAGACACGCCAGTGGCTGGCAAGTCCGCACTGCCTGAAAAATTAATTACATCTGCGCCTTTAAGCTGACGATGTAATTAATAGGCAAAGTGGTGCAGCACATTGCGTCTGCACCACTCAGCAGGACACAGGCCGGCTACTATACAGGAGACGCGGCTGTCGACGGGGGGGGGGGCCGAGAGGGCTAGAGTCTGAAGGCGCATACAAGGTTTATTATTTTTTGGCGGCGTCATGGCTGTGTATGCAGGGTGGGGGGGGGGCTAAATAGAGCACCCAATAAATTATGGGTGATGTACTATAATTTATTCAGATGACTGAATAAAGAATGTTTTATGTGGGGAATAGAGTGTACAGTCATGTTGTAAGGATAATATATAATAGGAACATGCTCCATTATGCTTTAAGTGACAATGGTATTTTTAGGGATGCAGTGTGTAATGCTGCATAGAGCTGAAGATGTTTGACTATGAATTCAGCAGAGAAAAATGCGGGCACTCAGGCCATCGCCCCAGGACAGAGTTCACCAAACACTAAATCTTCCTGCAATCCCAGGCAACTTAAGAGATGCTGCTCTCAGCACTATTTTAAAGCGACAAATCATTGACTGGAACTGTGGGAAAAGTGATAAGGTTTTGACAGTACTGCATTATCTTTGGAGGTCCTCCTGTTAGACCCACCATTCTTCCTGTACAAAGAGACCCTGGAGAGTTCTTAAGTTACTGCTTTAAATTCCATGCTGGCACTTCACAGTAAATAAGTGTATTTTTGTTGTAGGTTGGGCACTCGGTCTCTAAAAGGTTTGCCATCACTGGTCTATGGTAACACTTAAAGGGAACAGGTCACCATGGACCTCATTTTCACTTAAGACAGGTTGGAGAAGCTTATTACACCTGCAGTGCAAATCTGCCTTTCTGCCTTTTCTAAGTATTTGCATTACAGTATAATTGTGCGTTATAACTTACTCTTGCACCCTGAAAAAATCCTGGGGTAGTCACAGGGGCTGGACTTTGGTTTGGATGCATTTTAAAAGAAAAACATGTGCCTTGTCTGTGTTAATCCTCAGAGCTTGGCCCCCACCTGTGTGCTCCTGTACAGTTCCACCTCCTGCTCCTTCTCAGAGGTCACAGCCTGGTAAGCCTGACATCAGTGGGGGAGGGACATGCTGTACAGAAGCACAAAGATGGAGGCAGCCTACAGCTCATACAAATCACACATTGTTTTATGAAATGCATCCAAACCAAAGCCCAGCCTCTGTGACTACCCCAGGATTTTGTCAGGATGCAAGAGTAAGTTATAACACACAATTATAGTGTAATGCAAAATGCTTAGAAAAGGCATATTTGCACTGGAGGTGTCATGGGCGTTTACAATCTGTCTTTATTGAAAACGAGGTCCCTGGTGACAGGTTCCTTTAAACCACTGCCTATCTATGACATGGTAATGGCTATCACCATATATTTTCACACTATTCTACCAACTTATACCTACACATTTGTAACAACCAGACATTTCAGGGTTTCAATCCAGCATTTATTCTCCATTCAATTACCCACATTATTGTGCCTCATGGATTTATGCATAGGCACATTTTGAGTCCTTTGTCTTTGAAACATTTTTTCTTTCATATCTAAGAGCACATATTGGTATTGGCAATGGCACCTTAGTTGGTATTTAACATGGTAGCAGGTTTATTTTTCATTCCAGTCTTCTGAACCAGTAATCCTAGTCACAGATGGTAAAAATGAATTCTTTTTGTATTTTATTTTCCAGGTAAGCTTTAACCCCTTAAGGACCAGGCCCTTTTTCGTTTTTGCGTTTTTATTTTTCACTCCCCACCTTCAAAAATCTATAACTTTTTTATTTTTCCGTGTACAGAGCTATGTGATGGCTTATTTTCTGCGTAACAAATTGCACTTCGTAGTGATGGTATTAAATATTCCATGCCGTGTACTGGGAAGCGGGAAAAAAATTCTAAATGCAGTGAAAATGATGAAAAAACACATTTGCGCCATTTCTTGTGGGCTTGGTTTTTACAGCTTACACTGTGCGCCCCAAATGACAGGTCTATTTCATTCATTAGGTCAATACGATCACGGGGATACCAAATTTGTATAGGTTTTATAATGTTTTCATACATTTACAAAAATTAAAACCTCCTGTACAGAAAAAAAATTCTTCATTTTGCCGTGTTCTTGCGCTAATAACTTTTTCATACTTCGGTGTATGGAGCTGTGAGTGGTGTCATTTTTTGCGACTTCTGATGACGTTTTCAATGCTTCTATTTTTAGGACTGTGCGACCTTTTGATCACTTTTTATAGAATTTTTTCTATTTTTCAAAATGGCAAAAAAATGCCATTTGCGACTTCGGGCGCTATTTTCCGCTACGGGGTTAAACGCAGTGAAAAACGGTTATTATATTTTGATAGATCGGGCATTTTCAGACGCGGCGATACCTAATGTGTTTATGATTTTTACGGTTTATTTATATTTATATCAGTTCTAGGGAAAGGGGGGTGATTTGAATTTTTATGTTTTTTTAATATAATTTTTTTTTTTTTACTTTTTTTTATTTTTTTTTTTCACTATTTTTCAGACTCCCTAGGGTACTTTAACCCTAGGTTGTCTGATTGATCCTACTGTAGTATGGCAGTATATGGGGATTTTGCATACCATCTATTACAATGTGCAGATCGCACATTGTAATAGATGGCCTAAAACATGATAGCCTCGGATCATTGTGTGATCCGAGGCTGTCATGGCAACGGATCGCCGCTCCCCGGTGACGTCACGGGGAGTGACGATCGGAGCCAAGATGGCGGCGCCCACGCGCCGCCGGCTCTTTAATGCCGCCGGCAGCTTTGCCGGCGGCGATCAAAGGGTTAACACCCGCGATCGGTGCAAGCACCGATCGCGGGTGTTAGCGACGGGCATTTGCTTCATTATGAAGCAAATGCCCGGTGAGTATGAAGAGGGCTCAGCCCGTGAGCCCTCTTCATACTCCCCCATGCGCAGTAAGACGTAAGGGTACGTCTTATTGCGCTATGGGGTTAAAAAGTTCTCCTGTTAGAAGGGTAATAAGTGGCCTCCTAGCTAAAAGAAGCACGCCTGAGGATTTCGTTAAAAAGAACTACACTTTTTGTTAAACTGAAATGTGGCATTATCAAAATTATCTTGTTGCAAATACAGATGCAAACAATCAGGATTTATAAGAGTGAAATACAGGAATAATCTTAATTGCTCCTGGTAGCTTTTTTTGCAAACCTATAGCAATTCCTGCCAAAACACAATGAAATTAGCTTCTCATCTAATGGTGAACTGACATTTTACAAATGCCAGATACAAGTATATGTCAGTGTAATCCAACAAATAATATCTGTGCCATGTGTTTACAAGAATATTGTGCTGACCCTTCTGATGCATAAAGGCAGTCCGAAATGACCTTGTCTACCCAGGCCTAATGTTTTTCTTCTGAAGTTACAATTGAAAACCTAGCTTAACTCAAAATCTAAAAACTTGTAGGCAGCCTTAATGTGCCACAATTCACCCAGTTACTTATGCTGATCTGCTTTAATGGTCATTGTTTCTGCCATTGAAGCACTGAAATAATCAACATTTCTTGTGCACTGCAAGAGTTTGCGATTATTCTTGTGCTTATGCCACCTCCAAACTATGTGGACGCGGAGTAGGCATGAAGGTGCACAGCCGCTGGTGGAGTGGGTCCGCACAGGGCCCTGTGTCCTTTCTAAAAACCTGCGGATATTCGTGTGCTAGTTTTTACATAAAACTACACCAAGTCTGACCTAGCATAGTTTTGCCCGGCGCAACCACCCGATGGTGATCAAGGGGTCTATGCCTCCTGATGTATCCAGTGGAACGGGAGAAGCCTGGCCTTTTGTAATATCTGAGCACCGGCAAATGATAATTTCCCTCAATTTTGTCCAGGGAATCCCTGTGGAGGATATCAGTAGACACCTCTTTCTAAATCTACAATAGAGACTTGGGAAGCAACATGGTGATGAAATTAAGAGCTCTAACTATTGATGTATAACAGCAGCCCTAGTACATAGTAAGTGTTCACATACTGCAGCCCAAATGAAAATAAAACATAATTAAACACATAAGGGATGGACATAAACATCTGCTTGGCTACAACTTGTGCCTTCTAATGTGTTATCCATTGAGAAATACGTTGTAGTACTGGATGTCAACAATGCAGACAACAATGAGTCAATTTTTTCGACAATATTGTAGGTCTGTGCTAATTGGTAATAAAGCTCAGATACCAGCGTGCTTTTCATCTGGATTGTTTTAGTGTCTAATGCATTCAAGAGCAGGGGCAGTTTTATCTTTCCTTAAATTTTGAGTTTTAACCTTAGTTTTCTCTATAATTATTTTTTTGGAAGTCAAGAAGGAAGAACACTGCAGCAGAAAACAGTGTGGAAAGAAAGGAAACTGGCATTAAAAAGGTTCAGCTATTTAACTTTTGGCTAGAGATCGCACTAAGGCCTGTAAAAACATCATAGGCAATTTTACTCCCGAAAAAAGTCTAATGCATATGATCACACTTAAAACTTTTCTCTCCTCTCCCTCTCTCAGGGCTGCAAGCTGCAACCTCTTCATGTCCCTTCACTCCTGGCAGCTCCTGGCTACAATTGGAGGTCTTATGACCAGAAAACAATGATTAAGTAAAGGCCACTGGAGCGCCTGTCCCCATCACCTTCTACAACGGCTGGACCTGAAGCAGTGAGAAGCACTTTCCGTTCCCATGGCACTTCACACTCCTGCACGATGACATCCCATGGATCCCCGGAGCAGAGGGGGCGAGAGACATGCAGTTATGATGCGATGATCTTCCCTGTATGTCTGTGTATACAGATCATTGATAACAGTGATACTATGGGATGTTGATCCCATAGATGACTGTTATATGTCATTTGTATAAAAGAACAGAATATTTGTATAAAAGTTACAGAAAAAAAAAGTTAGAGGAGCAGGGGGCATCATTAAGCCGGGTGATGGGCATTTTCATATATTTGAAAAGGACACATGGAGGAGTGGTTTCCCAAGGGTGGGGGGGACTGCTCCACTATAGCCACTCCCAGTGGACAAGTGCCTAGTCACAGAGCATATGGCATTGGAAGGTACAACATAACATATCTTTTGTATGTACAATGCTATGTGGGGACTGGGGATGCTAAAAATGGGTCTCCTGGTGACATGTTTCCTTTAAAGTTGCTGCACAATAAAGCACAGACATTCTGCATCACCTTCAACATTCCTTCCATAACAGGCTTGTGGCTGCTATAAATGGTATATTTCCCCCTTGTAAAGTATTATATTGCTAGCATATACCACCCCTTTATGATTGATGAGGGTAGACTCAGCCATTCTGAGAATGAAGGGAAGAAGCGCCTCCTTTGCAGCAACTCCCTAACCCCGGAGTTATACAGGGAGCTGGAAAATGGAGACAGGTGGCCTCCAGTCCAGTGATAGATATACCTTTTGGCCAGACTTGGAGACCTCTTCCCTCCCAATTCCCTAATGTCCTCTATTAGTAAATTTGTAAAGGAAGTAGTCCAGTTATTATCTATATGTATATCCGTCTATACCAGATGTCACCTATAAAAGGTACTCCCTAGTATCATGATATGCAAAATGAGGAACAAAGAGCCTTGGAGTCAAAGGAATTATATTGATATTGCATTTTGGGGGAATTAGCAAAACAAATTATACTATAACTGATTGTATAATACTTTCCTTGTAAGATCAAAAATTTTCTACTTTACATCGATAATGCACTAGATTCTACTAAGAGAAGCATCTGTATACACAAACAGTTCCGTCTCTGTCCTCTTCCTTATTTCACTGACAGATAAGTAAATTATTGGAGGAGTGTAATCTGCTAAAATCATTCATAAAACCATATGCTTGTGGTGGAAAGAAACCACTTCCTGTTCTGCAAGGGCTTCATAGAAATCATTCACGAACAAAGCGATCAGCCTCATTCACAACAATGAGTCCTCCAAGTGTCCAGAGGACTGGCCATGCCCATAACCATTATACCAAGATAACAAGGATATCTTATTCCATTTTTATAACCTGTGGTATACATGTAAATAAACATCTCACTGCAGCCAGCAAAACAAAATACAAAAGATACAAAACCATAGATAAATAACCAGGCCTCTTGTATTTACTTGTTCTATTCATTTATGCAAAGTTTGCAGAAAAGTTAGTGACTATTTCATAATGTCCCATAGGACAAGTACAGGATAATAAACTACCTTCAGCAGCTGCCACCCAAACTCGTGATGATGTACCTGGACTGTATGGGGCATTAATGATGCCACTTGTATGCAGCATTTAAAGCACAAGTAAGGTTTTCTTCTATAGCTACATTCACTGCAAACCAACATTTCCAATTCATTACCTTATTTACCTTATTATACCTGCTGATCCTCTGCTTTCAGTTTCAGTCCTCTCCCAGCTTGGCTTTCTGGTTACTAAGAAGGGTCCATAGAGTGAAAGAGGAGGTAACAGGAGCTGCAGTCTCTAAATTGGGAGGTCAGTCCTCTCCCAGCTTGGCTTTCTGGTTACTAAGAAGGGTCCATAGAGTGAAAGAGGAGGTAACAGGAGCTACAGTCTCTAAATTGGGAGGTCAGTCCTCTCCCAGCTTGGCTTTCTGGTTGCTAAGAAGGGTCCATAGAGTGAAAAAGGAGGTAACAGGAGCTGCAGTCTCTAAATTGGGAGGTCACGGAACGGTAAGAGGTGGGGCTTCCAGCTGTAGTAGTTCTGGTCCCTTCTCAGTAAATGCAGGAAGCAGCAGCAAATCAGTGATTTCTGCTTAGTCTACATTCTACTTTTATGTTCCCAAACACACTCCACCTCCACCCCCTGGAGCTGCTCAGTTTAACCCCTTAACGCCAAGGCCTTTTTCATTTTTGCATTTCCATTTTTTACTTCACACCTTCAAAAATCCATAACTTTTTAATTTTTCCATGTAAAGAGCTGTATGAGCGCTTGTTTTCTGTGTAACAAACTGCACTTCATAGTGACTGTATTTAATACTCCATGGCACGTAACTGGAAAAAAATCCAAATGCAGTGAAAATGGTGAAAAAACATATTTGCACAGTATTCTTGTGGGCTTGGATTTTACCGCTTTTACTGAGTGCCCCAAATGACATGTTTACCTTATTCTTTGGGTCAGTGCGACCATGGGGATACCAAATTTGTCTAGGTTTTATCATTTTTACACATTTACAAAAATCAAAACCATTTGTACATTTTTTTTGTTTGTTTTTTTTGTCAAATTTTGCCAACTTCTGATGCTAATAACGTTTTCATACTTTGGTGTACAGAGCTGTGGGTGGTGTAATTTTTTAGGACTGCACTGCCTTTTGATCACTTTTTATTGAAAAAATGTTATTACGTTATTATATTTTGATAGATCGGGCACGACAATACCTAACATGGTTATGATTTTTACCGTTTATTTATATGTATATGACTTCTATGAAAAGGGGGGTGCACACCAGTAACTTCTCTCTAGACAAAGCTACAGCGGTCTGATACACAGGATGAAGGCCATTTACTTCTATGTGCTTTGTTGCCTCTGTCCACCACATCCTCCAAGTCCTGGGATGAGGGGAGAGTGATATCATCTGCTGAACAGCCAGGCTGACACATCCATCATAGCAAATAGTGTGAATAGCAGTCATAAGGTTGCATTTGATTATAAATCCGTTTGTTACATTGGATAGTTGTACATGGAAGTGTGTGTAATAATTTGTATCCTTCAACAAATTATTGTCGTAGTCGTAGAGAGGAGAGCTCTGGCTTATGGGCAGTAAGGGAAGCTGCTCTAGTCTCAGTTTACTTAGCTGATGTCCCACCCAGGAAGTGCCCGTCCACTTCAGGAGAAACTGAAGAGGATTTTATAAAGGGGGGAATTAATTGATAAACCAAGAAGTGAGCAAGAAGCCAGCAGCATCATATAGGTATCATTGGAATTGTTGTCAAAGTTTCTCTCCTGCTGTGCTAAAACTATTTTAGGCCAGGTAATCTTAAAGTTACAAGATTGTCATTGTTATGGATAACAGATTGGTGTCAAGGCAAAGGCAAAGCTGACAACCCCCATGACATATATCTTTCCATTCCACCCAGACACATATATCAGATATACGTATACTGTTTTCACAGAGAACATAATATATACTGTCAGGCTCCACGTTTAGTGGACCCATTGGACCACCGCGGATGATGACGTAAGCCGATACCTGGGACTGGAATCTAAGTAGAACACGGTTTTCACCAGAGCCCGCCGCAAAGCAGGTTGGACTTGGTGTGGCTTGGTACCACCAGGTCGTTCCACAGATGCGATTTTGTCCATGGTGGCAGACAAGGCAAGGTACAAAGACATTAGGCAGAATCGTAGTCGGGGACAGGCAGCAAGGGATCTAGCAATAGGTCAGGGCAAGCAGCAGAGGAGCGTAGTCAGGAATGGAATCGAGGTCACAACGTTAAAATCAGGATAATCACAAAGGGCATAGAGCAAAGCTTTCTCTTATGCATAGAAGCACAAAGATCTGGCAGGGGACACAGGAAGGGGCTGGGAATTTATCAGGGAAATTTTAGCGAGCCAGTGCACACACGCCCTAGGAGATGGGGACGCGCGCGACGGACCATGGGAGCTGGGAGAGGCGAGTTACCTTGCACGGGGGAACTGGAGGCACCGGCAGGAAACCGATTGCGCCTGTGACCCATGATATGGGTCACAGGAGCACCTGCGCCCGTGACAAACACTGATGACAGAGCCTTTCCCCTTTAGGCATCACCAGCTCTTAGACTTGGCTCACTGACACCACACATGCCAATATTTGTTTTACAAACTAGAGGGTTACTCATAGACCTCAGTTCTGATCAGCCACAGGCAAAAGTGGCAATTAGCAACTCACAGGTGACAATCTTGCGATGGTAGATAGAGAACTTCATGGATATAACCAATCACTGCAGAATTTTACCTGCCACCGCAACCCTAAAAATAATAAAAAGTGCCCCCTAATAGGCCATTCAAACCGGCACTGTAATAAATTAATACTGATTGTGACTGTGAAAGCGTGCATTTCCCAGCACTATTGTCTACTGTGAATCATGGTAGAGGGTTTTCAGATTGAGCGTGCATTTCACATCAAGAGAATTTGTTTTAATTGGTTCTCAAGAAAAGACTGATCTTTATTTGCATATTGCAAGTACTAATTAGGTCCTATGTAAAGAACTGGCATGTAATAAAGTAAGCACAGCAACCCCGGAATAAATTATATACAGTTCCCCTTGAATCATTCTGATCTGGTGCCTCCCTCCCTAATCATAATACATCATCTAAAGACATACAGTGTCTGATTATAAAATATCAAAGTGACTTAACAGCCACTGTGTGATAATATTGCATCAACTGTTTTTTGGGGTTTTTCTCTTTTCATTGTGTCTTCTAAAATTTAGGACTGACTACAGGAGCAAATGTTATGGGTGGGGGTCAGAAACCCTCTGGATTTAAATTAGTGAGACGGCTACATGGACTTGTTCAATTCTGAGGACTCTATACATTAGAAGACTGGATTTTTCCATGCTGTGTTCTCCGGCCAATTTGCCACTTGCTAACCAATAGTAAGGGTAGTTTTGTTTCTTTTTTCCATAAAATGTTTGTATTTATTGTATGTATATTGTTTTTCATTTCTTTTCTTTTATTCTAATCTGACAAGTGAGTTTTTGTTAACTTTGATAAGCCTCTCATTGTTGACTTAAAGAATGTGAGTTTCTGAAGGGAATTTTGTTTCTTTATAATTTCATCATTTTAATATAGTATACGTAGTGAGTGCATGTTCTGTGTAAATCATCAATGTGTATTGTCTGTGTGGTTGAGGTACCTACGGCCTTCTAAGTGCAAGTAACTTGTGGGTGATGGCAGTGGACTGGCTGGGTGAAGAAGGTATGGGGTAAATTTAGCGTTAGGACGCCATTTTGTGAAAGTGGGTGGAGCTCAAGGGCTAAATTCTCGAACTTCTTAGAGTAGGTGCACCCCGTGTTTGGACTCCGGTGTGTGAGATTGCAATAATGTCATCAGGTAACCAGTGTCAAGTAAAGGGCATATGCAGTGGTAAAGTAGTATTGCCTTGCTACCCACTCAGCAGAGATACAAAGATACAATTAATTCCTTTACTCATCATTATGATAGTACTCAGGTGGCAGGTTGTTGCTGCATTCAGTGCTATCCACAAAAATTTCCTAACCCCCCCCCCCAACTCAGACCCCAAATTTAAAAGTAAGAAAATAAAGAAAAGTAAAATAAATACTTAATTTTTTAGCTTCCAGGCAAAGTCATTTTTTTTCTTATCTCAGTCTCTGTTAGTGGTTATTCGGGGGGTGACATACATAACATTAATTGAGTGGGAAATAACGTTTAAAGGACATCTACCATCATATTACATAATGGTATATGCTTACAACTTCTCCCAGTCCTGTGTGCATTGCCAGTAAAAAATGTTTTGTATATCTTTAGAATCACAGCATTTTGTAGAAATAAAACTTTTTAAAATATGTAAATGCAGCTGACACACTCTACTGAGCACCTCTTGGCTCTGACAATAGATAATTTACTCATGCCCCTCGGCCGACTGGCTCCCCCTGTGCTGTGTTTAGAAAGCCGCAATGTCACAGTCTCTCTCTGCAATTCTCGCACTATGCGCAATCATAGCTTCATGTCACTGCATTCTGTTGTGATGGCGTGAGAATTACAGAGGGAGCGCCAGCGATGTTAACACAGTTCAGCTGGGCCAGTCGACTGAGGGCATGATTTAATTACGGTACTTACCATCAGAGCCATGAGGTGCTAAGCAGAGGGTTCATTTACATTTTTTTTTTAAAGTTTTATTTCTACAAAATCTGTCCGTTCTAAAAGATACAAAAAGAAGTTTACTAGCCTTGGGGATGGGACGGGGAGGTGAGTTGTAAGTATCTACCATTAGGTAGCCCCATGGTAGATGTCTTTTAAAATAAATCTATTTAGTAGGGAACCACATATAACATAACTACCGTAATATAATCCTACTTACATCATACATTTCTGATTTCATTACAACACTATTGAGCTGCATCTACATTTGCCACCCATGCTGACCTGGATTCAACTTCTCCAGTTCTTTTGCTAGTCTCAAAAGTGCCTACATTGTAAATCGCATTCTGAGCCCCTGCTTTTAATCGAGTTATCTCATAGTGACTGTACAAAGCATTCCAGAAATATATAAATAATCATTCTACCATCCAGCAGACAGTCCTTTACTCTAGTACATATTCAGATTTCTGCACATGAACCCAACTCCAAATCTTCCCATCTGTTCAGTGGATCATGTGCGACAACATTTCTAGGAAACGTACAAGCACTGGCAGTAATTGTTGAGCCTGTAATGCTCCATGTCACCAAACCATTTTATTACTTTAATCTACTCTAGAAAGTATTTTTACCAAGATGAGGTTAACAATAGGGGGTTCCAGATACAAGCAAAAACAATTAAATTATCAGTAATTTAACATACTTTGCAAAAAACCAGCAGTACAAGCAAACAGAAGAAACATTTTAATAATTATATTACAGCAAAGTTTTTGTCTTTTCCTCTTCCTCCTCACTAAATTTATGCTCCACACGTGAAAGATGTGAATAAGAATAAATTAAGCTTTCCAACCAGTGACTCCTTTATGAAAAGGAAAACTTCCTAAAGTACTTTATGTACTTGATGTTCATAAACTATATTAAACTTATTTATTTAACCCTCACAACCCCATTCTGTTGTGAGGGTTATTATTCTGCCCCTAAACTAAAGAAGCATTTTATGCTTTACCAAGTCACTTATCTAATACTGCAGATTTCGCACGACAATAAAATGCCATAGACGAGAATTTTGCTGTCATATTTTGTCTCTTGGTGTTAAATAATTACATTGTTATGTCTGAACCCACTAAGCAATTCCACCATCAGCATGTGTCAGGAAATACATGCTTAGCTGCTGATCTTGTAAAATGAGAAAAATCAGCCAGCTATTATCTGAGAAGTATTTTCATCAATTGTTCATATTAAAAATGATAGACAATGTAAAGTAACAAGCCATAGGCTATGATGATTCACCAGAGCAATAAAAACATAGATCCTGGGGACACCCTATGGAGTGTGCTGTCCCATCACTGTGCAGATGACAGATTAGATAATGAAGGTGTATGACGGTTTGGCCTGAAGGGAAAGAAAACAACACAATACTGACCAATTCCACCTGTCATAGAGGAGATGCCAGGAAAACGTCTAATTTGTGTGATTACTGAATGTTCCATGTATGTACTGCGACTCATGTATTAATCTAGTACCTGTGACAGCTCTCCATGTAAACTCAGTGAAAGGCTTTCCTATCAATAAGAAAAGCCTGTAGACCACCGACTACATGTCCTGTGTCCTCACACCTTTCTATCATTACCAACACTTTTTTAGCAACTCATGCTGGAACTGGAGAAACGCTATTGTGTCCTCTCTAGATTCTCTTGTATTCCTTACATTGGGGGCATTTAGCATTGGATACCAGTTTTCTGGTGTACAAGGGATGAAAAAGTTGCAACTTCCTGGCCTTTTGCCCCCTTCACATAACTTTTTTAAATGCCCTGTTACCATGAATTTACTATAAAAGCTTACATCTATGTCATACCAGGCCTGGCATATATTTTAACTAGCTGTGCCACTTTGATTAAATTCCACCCATTGGGCCACATGTATCATAGTTTCAGCTAGGCAAATTGTAAAATTTTAGCGACTTTTGCCATTTTTGAGACGTTTAAATCTTCAGTTTCAATTACGCCTTGTGTATGTATCTTATGTATCATTGTTTTCCAGATGTTCCGTGCTACATTTTGCCGTTTTTGACCCATTTTGGTGCAATTCTGCACCTGGTCCAGGGCAGGTGCAGAGGAAGTTTTTTTTTTTCATGGACCTGATTTTAACATGTAAATTGGAATTATTTCACATGCTTTAACTGTTTAACATTTTGCACATTAACCTCTTTTGTCAAAATTCTTACATTTTTTTCTATTTTTTTTAATGGGTTACTTCTAAAGGTGAGGTCACACATAGTGGTTTAATTGCGTTTTTTAATGCATTTTTTAACTAATTACAGCTGAGGGTAGGTGATTTGCCTTATTTCATTACTGTTAGCATTTCGTTTACAACGCACACGTTAACTCATGTGTTAACATTGCATTTACTGTGCGTTTTGTACATTCAAATGTACATTTGCAAAAAAAAGTCTCAAAAAGAAGCCAAAATTTGCGCCTGCCAAGATAGGAACAACTGAACATGTATCACAAGTAAAAAGACAGGATCATACATAAGGCGCAAAAACTAGTCGCCAAAAGTCTCTAAAATTCACCTCAGAGAGACAAAACTATGATACATGTGCCCCAATGAGTTCTTGCTTCACTTTTATCTTGAAACTGCACCAAAACCATATGTAATCACAGCAGTATCAGACGGGATTTGCTGCTATTGTATTCCAACCCTGGCCTAGACAGTCACATGCCATTCATTTAGACAAGCCCATAAATTGGCTGAGCAGGAACATGCTGAATGTATGTTCTCTAGAGAGTCACTGCTTGAGGTGTACCCTCCTGAAAGATACTTTTTTTTATTTAACAAATCCTATCCACTCAAAACTTACAGAACCCCCTCCATGTTGTGGCTGTATTTCTCATTACTGAATTGACGGGTTAATAAGATTTATTTCGGCACAGCTTGCCCCTATTAACATCCATCCGATTAACTGATGTGACTGGAACAGGAAAGCCACATTTCAGCTTCCTTCTAATGCACATTATTGGAAAGAGGAGGAAGCAATTCTGCAATTGTCTACATTATTTTGACATTCAGAATGGCAAGATGTTCCCTTGTGGTAAAAAGAAAAAAAAAAGAGTTTTCCTTGTTAACAGGATAAATGTCTGTGATGAACAAAGAACAAAGCACACATTGTAACCTTCACCCCACAAAGTAGAAAATGCCCTAAAACTACTAAAAGAGCAAAAGCATTCTTTGAAAAAATACATCCTTCTATTAAGATTTTTTTGTTGTAATCACTATATATGACAGAAAGATGCTGACACTAGAAGACTGCAGCATAAGCCTCTGTATAGGCAGAGAGTGGCATCCATCTAGCATAGGCTGTTCTGGCCTCCATTCCATGGGGAACTCTTTTTTACATTTAGTGTGGGAGCTATCCTGGGGTACACTGTTTGTTTCTAAAACCAAAATGTGAACAGAGCCGAAGTGCTGTGTTTGCTGTCCTGTATAGGTTCTCAGAGTCCTGGTCCCTAAAGCTTAGAAGGAACCTGTCACCACATTTTTCACAAATACAGCTAGTGGCAGGTTCTCATAGATCCCTTGTAACTAACAGACACCCTTCTTTTAGCTAAAAATAGTTTACCCATATAATCAACTTAATACTTTTACCTGGTATGCAGGGATATCTATAGCACATGTCGATTTGGGGGGTGGCCTCCTCAGGCTGACATCATCACAGGTCCTTTAGCCTCTTAACATTAGCAAACTGTACCCCATACATATATATCTGATTAATGAAATCACAGCAGCCTGCATGGAGAGAAGTAGAGGTCTATGCAGGCATGCTGTGATTTAATTGATCAGATATATATGCATGCAAATTTGCTAATGTAAAGATCCCAAAGGACCTCTGATGATGTCACCCTGGACATTATTGCTGAATGCCGAGAAAGGGCAGCCCGAGGAGGCTAAAGGACCGATGATGATGACAGCCAGGAGAGTCCACACCCACTTCGACTTATTATAGCTATCCCGGGATACCAGTTAAAATTATGAAATGGTTTTCAGATCCCCAAATAATCAATTTTCAGCTAAAGGAAGGGTGCCAGTTAGTTACTAGTGTTCTATAGGAACCTGCCACTAGATGTGTTTTTGCTTATATTTTGGATATAAGATTTCAATTACTCATTTTTCCACACCTCATTTCTCACTATTTAATAGCAGTTCAACAGACTATTTGCTGCTGCCTGCAAAAAACTGGCATTGATTTTTATGTAGTTAAGCGGAAAAGATCCTATCTCCATGGTGGGACTATGCTCACTCCTCTCCCTCTAGGTACCAAGTGCTGGCATCTCCTCTCCCCTAATCTTCTCTCTCTTCCCTTCCCAATTTCTTCCCTTTTTGCTCTTTGGTAGCTTTTTTTAATGATAATCTTTGTTCCTGGTTACTTTCTGACGTATTACTGTGTCCCGTCCGCTCCGCATGGCCATAGTTTAGATTGCTTAGTACATCCCCCTTGCTACCCTGTACCTCAGACTTGGCCCTGCACCACTGATCTTCTTTCTTGTGCTGATCTGCTTACTTCCAAGACGCTTCTAAGAAGCGTCACAGACATGCTTTAGCATATCCATTCATCGATTCATTAATAAAATTTGCATGCATGTATGTGTGTACTACTGGCAACGGTAAAAGGAATGTTAGACGTGGTGACCACCACATGTAACATAGTGGGTATGAAAAACCAAGCAACCTTTGTTCTCATTAAAACTGAGGGAGGTCCCTGATGTGCTAAGCAATGGATAACAGAGCCAGGCCTCCCAGTGACCAGGTTCAGCGAGGTTGTCCTTTAACAGGCAGTTTTTGTCTTCAGTTGTTTTTTTATGTAGTTATTACTCAGCATAACTAAATTAAATAATTTTTTTTAACAAATAACATATTATTTTCAGACTTAACCACATCTATATTCCTCCCCAAACATAAAAAATATATTAGGTACATCTTATCAATAAAAATATATCACAAACCCAACCCTAGTGAGATCACACTAGTAGATGATGCTAAAACTCCCCAGTTACATGACAGGTTGCTCTGAACATCTTCCATCCACTGTGGAGAATTTCTAAATCTTATTTTTATTTAGAATAATTTAGAGTATTAGAATGGTGCATGCCGTATTATAGAGACTAACAGAAAATGTAACATACCCATCCTCCCTGTTCTTGGATCCAGTTCTGTAGATGTCTATTCAGGTACTCGGTCATCCATCCAACAATGGAATCCACCAAAGGTGACATTTCACGATTCACACTTTCTACACACATGACTCCTCCAAACTCAAAGAAAGCCACAATTCTGCCCCAATTGACCCCATCGTGAAACAGCTCCTCCACAACTGCAGCAAAACGAAGACGAACCGTGGAAGGTGTCAGGTGGAGAAGCCCTGAGATATGTCTGAAGTCTTGCTGGTACAAAGTGGAAAACTCATCTCCCGCACGACTCAGTGTCTGGAATAACGCAGGCGGGACAGGTTGCAGAGGGTCCTCCTCATCATTCTCTTCCTCAACGTTCCCTTCTCTATGGGCAACTTCCAAATCTGGCTGTGGTGAAGAGCTGGGAGATGCAGCAGATGAAGAGCTTCTGGGAGCAGCAGGTGCATTGTCTAGACATGGTCCTGGAAAATTACTCCGAGAATCATTATCTGAAGTGGAAGCAGCAGACAAATCAGAAGCAGGAGGTTGTCCAGCTGGACCACCAGGTACAGCAGACACTTCTCCATGATCAGTAAGATTATTGTTAGCAGCAGAAGTAGCTGGGAGGCTAGAAGAAATCTGTCTCCCTTCCTCCCATTCATAGCCCCTCTGGGACAGCTTATAATGGATATATTTCACCACAATGTCTCGATGGTCATAGCCTCCTCTCCTTCGCTGAGCCATATCATCCAACGATGGAAACCAGTGGTGAAAATATACAAAAAACAGGAATAAGATCTAACCCTTCCCAGGTCTCGAAGCCGTCTACAAGTCTTAGACTTTAGTTGTGAGGGCTGGATCTCTGAGATGCTCTCTCATTCTTCGAGTTCTCCCCCTCCTTTTCCGTCCAGTGGAGTCTTGTACATTTACTGTAATTTTCCTCCCACAGGTGTTTTCATTGTCAGAGTTCGAGGGACATTCCCTTCTTCACACTGCACTGCAATACATAACACATGTGTAATGCAAACTTTCCAACTACCCATAAATATATGTATGTATATGGAATATAATGTGTAATGAAGGAACAAACCTTACATAAAATAGATATAAATATTGCCATACAGGCATACTTAAGAACATCCGACTTACAGACGACCCCTAGTAACAAAAGGACCTCTGGATGTTAGTAATTTAATGTACTTTAGTCCTAGGCTACAATAAACAGCTGTAACAGTTATCAAACATGTCTGTAATTAAGATTTATTATTAATCCTGGTTCATATGACAACCCAACATTTTTAAAATTCAATTGTCATAGAGACCAATTTTTTTTTACTGCCCTTTACAATGATAAAGTATACAGTTCCAATTTACATACAAATTCAACTTAAGAACAAACCTGCAGAACCTATCCTGTACGTAACCCAGGGACTGTCTTTATATTATTAATTGGCCATTACTACATGGCGCACCATACAAAATGTATGAAGCAAGAACCCACAGCAGCTGTTTCCTATACATCTTGGATACTTTGAGGATATATGGCTTTGCATTGTTTATGTGTAATATGACATTTGATAAATTGTTGTTCTTGTTGAAAATTTTCCAAAAACTAATTACCGATTCAAAAAGGAAAATAGGGGAGGGGTGCCCCGATCTCACACCCACCGTATATTTGTGAATACTACAGCCGTGCAAGCTGCACAGTCATACATGTGCAGACACACCGAGCTGTACATGTAGGCAGGTATACACACACACCGAGCTGTACATGTAGGCAGGTATACACACACACCGAGCTGTACATGTAGGCAGGTATACACACACACCGAGCTGTACATGTAGGCAGGTATACACACACACCGAGCTGTACATGTAGGCAGGTATACACACACACCGAGCTGTACATGTAGGCAGGTATACACACACACCGAGCTGTACATGTAGGCAGGTATACACACACACCGAGCTGTACATGTAGGCAGGTATACACACACACCGAGCTGTACATGTAGGCAGGTATACACACCGAGCTGTACATGTAGGCAGGTATACACACCGAGCTGTACATGTAGGCAGGTATACACACCGAGCTGTACATGTAGGCAGGTATACACACCGAGCTGTACATGTAGGCAGGTATACACACCGAGCTGTACATGTATGCATGTATACACACCGAGCTGTACATGTATGCATGTATACACACCGAGCTGTACATGTATGCATGTATACACACCGAGCTGTACATGTATGCATGTATACACACCGAGCTGTACATGTATGCATGTATACACACCGAGCTGTACATGTATGCATGTATACACACCGAGCTGTACATGTATGCATGTATACACACCGAGCTGTACATGTATGTGTATAAACACTGAGCTGTACATGTATGTGTATACACACTGAGCTGTACATGTATGTGTATACACACTAAGCTGTACATGTATGCATGTATACACACTGAGCTGTACATGTATGTGTATAAACACTAAGCTGTACATGTATGTGTATACACACTAAGCTGTACATGTATGTGTATACACACTAAGCTGTACATGTATGTGTATACACACTAAGCTGTACATGTATGCAGATATACACACTGAGCTGTACATGTATGCAGATATACACACTAAGCTGTACATGTGTATACACACACGTCCTACCTGCACCGAGCTCCCCAGCACACACATTGCAGGCAGTAATGAATTATGTAATATACTCACTGCTTCCCCAAATAAGGCTGTGATGCTGGACTTCCCCGTTCATTTGAATCCATGTAACTTCCAGGGACCCTGCAGCTCCGTCCAGTCACATCCTTAGGGGCAGCTGTACACATGAGCGGATGTCACAGGAGCATCCATCCCTCTGAAGGCCACCCACACAAGCCGTCCCCTCCGCTCAGTATCCGCCGCAGGCTGCACTCACTCAGTCTGCTGTGTGTCATTCAGTCTGTGTTGTGCTTCCTGCCGTCATGTTGACTCCCCAATGTAGCTGGAGGCGGGCCGCAGCTCCGTGCAGTGTGTGCGGGAGGCTAGCGTAGGGCGGATGGAAGAGATTTTCCTCCGTGTGTGAATGGTGGTGATGACTGCCCTCTGGTGGACTGTCAGCGCTCTGCAGTCTCGTTTCACTACAGGAAAGGGTCAGGGTTCTGCTGTATCTGCTTATCATTTCTAATGGTTGGTGAATTTGCTCCTATTCCAAACATTGCTCATTTACATATTTTTGTAAGGATGCGCTAGCACCACATTCAGTATTTCCTCAAAGTATCTCACACTTTTTTTTCTATGATTTTTTTTCTTGTTTGTAACTGTTACAGTTCATTGGGGCAAATTAACTTAGGGCTTTGCGCCAGTTTCCTGACAGACTTTGCAAAGTTCTTTTAGGTGTAAACTGCTTGCACAGGTATTTAAGAAGTGTCCGTTTCACTTTTGTGTCGCACACGACCATTTGGAGGCGCAGCTGCATTAGGCACCATGCAACACAAATAAGGGGGCCAGATTTATCATGCAAAGTCTGTCACACACCCTATGTTACACACCGAGCATTATACGCGGGCAGAGCACTTAAAGTGCAGTTTTGCACATTGTTAGTAAATGTGCCCCATTGGATTCTTGCAGGAATACTACCTGTTCTATCTTTTTTGGCTCCGGTGGTTGGCTCAACAATGGGGCCGTGAAATTCACAGCCTTGTGCATGAGCCCATAGAAGTGAATGCGGACGTATGCTAGCTGTAGAACTACGGCTAGCACATGTCCTAATTTTCTTATTGTGTGAAAGTAGCATAAAGTCCATTTGCCCACAATTGCTGTTCTCGTCATCGCTTTGCACTCTGACACAGAGCTGTTAAATAAATCTTTACACACATCTGTAACACCCCTGCCAACGCATAGGCAAGTTGGTAGTTGCAAATAGCACCCTCTCCATGTCAGGATCTATCCGGTGAGCCTACGTAACTCATCCAGAAGCGAATGCTAGGAGAACTTCATGATTGCAGCTGTAGCCACTGCCAATGTCAGCAGCAGCCTCCCTCACTAATAACATGTCTAGCAGCGGCCTCCCTCCCTTCTCGAATAACATGTCCAGCAGTGGCTTCCCTTCACTAATAACTTGTCCAGCAGTGGCCTCCCCTCACTAATAGCATGTCCAGCAGCGGCTTCCCTTCACTAATAACATGTCCAGAAGTCTCCCATCACTTATAACATGTCCAGCAGCGCCTTACCTCACTAATAAGATCTCCAGTAGTGGCCTCCCTTCACTAGTAACATATCCAGCAGTGGCCTCCCCTCACCAATAGCATAGCCAGTAGTGGTATCCCCCACTAATAACATGTCCAGCAGCGGCCTCCCTTCAAAATTAACATGTCCCAGCAGCAGCCTTCATCACTAATAACATGTCCAGCAGAAGCCTCTGTTACCTAGTAACGTGTCCCAGCAGCAGCCTCCTTTCACTCAAAACTTATCCAACAGCATCCTCCCTTCACTAATAAAATGCCCAGCAGCGGCCTCTCCCACTAATAACATGTCCAGCAGCGCCCACTCCCACTACTAACATGTCCAGCAGCAGCCTCCCTTCAGTATTTACATGTCCTGCAGTGGCCTCCTTCACTAATAATATATCCCAGCAGCAGCCTCCCTTCACTAATAACATGTCCAGCAGCAGCCTCCCCTCACTGATAACACATCCCAGCAGTGACCACCACTCACTAATAACATGTCCCAGCAGTGACCTCCCCTCACTAATAACATGTCTAGCAGCAGTCTCCCTTCACTAATAATGTATCCAACAGCGGCCTCCCTTCACTAATAACATGTCCAGGTCGCGGACCCCCCTTACTAATAACATGTCCAGCAGTGGCCTCCCTGCACTAATAACATATCCAATAGCGGCCTCCGTCACTAATAACATTTCCAGCAGTGGCCTCATTCACTAATAACATGCCCAGCAGTGGCCTCCCTTTACTAATAACATGTCCAGCAGTGGCTTCCCCTTATTAATAACATGTCCAGCAGCGGTCTCCCTCCTTTCACTAATAATATGTCCAGCAGTGGCCTCCCTTTACTAATAACATGTCCAGCAGTGGCCTCCCTTCACTTAAAACATGTCCAGCAGGGGCTTCCCTTCACTAATAACATGTCCAACAGCGGCCTCCCTTCAATATTAACATGTCCCAGCAGCAGCCTCCATTCACTAATAACATGTCCAGTAGCAGACTTCCCTCACTAATAACATGTCCAGCAATGGCCTCCCTTCACTAATAATGTACCCAACAGCGGCCTCCCTCCTCTAATAATGTATCCAACAGTGGCTTACCTCACTAATAAAATGTCTAGCAGTGGCCTCCCATTACTTATAACATTTTCAACAGCGGCCTCCTCTCACTAATAACATATCCAGTAGTGGCCTCCCCCATTAATAATATGTCCAGCAGCGGCCTCCCTTCAATATTAACATGTCCAGCAGCGGCCTCCCTTCACTAATAACATGTCCAGCAGCGGCCTCCCTTCACTAATAACATGTCCAGCAGTGGCCTCCCTTCACTAATAACATATCCAATAGTGGCATCCCCCACTAATAACATCTCCAGCAGCGTCCTCCCTTCAATATTAACATGTCCCAGCAGCAGCCTCCGTCACTAATATCATGGCCAGCAGCAGCATTCGTTCACTAATAACATGTCCCAGCAGCAGCCTCCTTTCACTCATAATTTATCCAACAGCATCCTCCCTTCGCTAATAAAATGCCCCCCAGCGGTCTCTCCCACTACTAACATGTCCAGCAGCAGCCTCCCTTCAGTATTAACATGTCCTGCAGTGGCCTCCTTCACTAATAATATGTCACAGCAGCAGCCTCCCTTCACTAATAACATGTCCAGAAGCAGCCTCCCCTCACTGATAACATGCCCAGCAGTGACCACCACTCACTAATAACATGTCTAGCAGCAGTCTCCCTTCACTAATAACGTATCCAACAGCGGCTTCCCTTCACTAATAAAATGCCCAGCAGTGGCCTCCCTTACTAATAACATGTCCCAGTAGCGGCCCCCCCTTACTAATAACATGTCCAGCAGTGGCCTCCCTGCACTAATAAAATATCCAATAGCGACCTTCTTCACTAATAACATGCCCAGCAGTGGCCTCCCTTTACTAATAACATGTCCAGCAGTGGCTTCCCCTCATTAATAACATGTCCAGCAGTGGCCTCCCTCCCTTCACTAATAATAAGTCCAGCAGTGGCTTCCCTTCACTAATAACATGTCCAGCAGTGGCCTCCCTCACTAACAACATGTCCAGCAGTGGCCTCCCTCACTAACAACATGTCCAGCAGTGGCCTCCCCTCACTAATAACATGTCCAACAGCGGCCTCCCTTCACTATTAATGTACCCAACAGCCGCCTCCCTTCACTTGTAACGTTTCCAACAGTGGCCTCCCTTCACTAATAAAATGCCCAGCAGCGGCCTCCCTTCACTAATAACATGTCCAGCATGGGCTTCCCTTCACTAATGTCCAGCAGTGGCCTCCATTCACTAATAACATGTCCAACAGCGGCCTCCCTTCAATATTAACATGTCCCAGCAGCCTCCATTCACTAATAACATGTCCAGCAGCAGACTCCCCTCACTAATAACATGTCCAGCAGTGGCCTCCCTTCACTATCAATGTATCCAACATCGGCCTCTCTTCACTTATAAAATGCCCAGCAGCAGCCTCCCTTCACTAATAACATGTCCAGGAGTGGCCTCTCCTCACTTATAACATGTCCAGCAGTGGCCTCCCTTCACTAATAACATGTCCAGCAGCACCCCCCCCCTCATTTATAACATGTCCAGCAGTGGCCTCCCTTCAATAATAACATGTTCAGTAGTGGCTTCCCCTCACTAATAACATGTCTAGCAGCGGCCTCCCCTTACTTATAACATTTTCAACAGCGGCCTACTCTCACTAATAACATATCCAGTAGTGGCCTCCCCCATTAATAACATGTCCAGCAGCGCCTCCCTTCAATAGTATCATAGTATATAAGGCTGGAAAAAGACACAAGTCCATCAAGTCCAACCTTTAAGAATTAAATAAATGTTTTATCCCCATAACCTGTGATATTTTTTCTCTCCAGAAAGGTATCCAGGCCTCTCTTGAACATGTACATAGAGTCCGCCATAACAACCTCCTGCGGCAAAGAGTTCCATAGTCTCACTGTTCGTACAGTTTATGTTGATGGTAAAATCGCCTCTTCCCTAGGCGTAGAGGATGCCCCCTTGTCCTGGTCATAGGCCTAGGTACATGTAACAGGTCCAGCAGCGGCCTCCCTTCACTTATAACATCCAGCAGTGGCCTCCCCTCACTAATAACACATCCCAGCAGCAGCCTCTGTTCACTAATAACATATTCAGCAGCGGCCTCCGTTCACTAATAACATGTCCAGCAGCGGCCTCCCCCATTAATAACATGTCCAGCAGCGGCCTCCCTTCAATAGTAACATGTCCTGCAACGGCCTCCCCTCACTAATAACATGTCCCAGCAGCAGCCTCCCTTCACTAATAACGTATCCAGCAGCAGCCTCCCTTCACTAATAACATTTCCAGCAGCGGCCTCCCCCATTAATAACATGTCCAGCAGCGGCCTCCCTTCAATAGTAACATGTCCTGCAACGGCCTCCCCTCACTAATAACATGTCCCAGCAGCAGCCTCCCTTCACTAATAACGTATCCAGCAGCAGCCTCCCTTCACTAATAACATTTCCAGCAGTGGCCTCCCCCATTAATAACATGTCCAGCAGCGGCCTCCCTTCAATAGTAACATGTCCAGCAGCAGTCTCCCTTCACTAATAACATGTCCCAGCAGTGACCTCCCCTCACTAATAACATGTCCCAGCAGCAGCCTCCCTTCACTAATAATGTATCCAGCAGTGGCCTCCCTTCACTAATAACATTTCCAGCAGTGGCCTCCTTCACTAATAACATGTCCAGCAGCGGCCTCCCTTCAATATTAACATGTCCAGCATCGGCCTCCCTTCACTAATAACATGTCTCAGTAGCAGCCTCCCTTCACTAATAACATGTCCAGCAGCGGCCTCCCTTCACTAATAACATATTCAGCAGTGGCCTCCCTTCACTAATAACATGTACAGCAGTGGCCTACCTTCACTAATAATGTATCCAGCAGCAGCCTCCCTTCACTAATAACATATTCAGCAGTGGCCTCCCTTCACTAATAACATGTACAGCAGCGGCCTCCCTTCACTAATAATGTATCCAGCAGCAGCCTCCCTTCACTAATAACATATTCAGCAGCGGCCTCCCTTCACTAATAACATGTACAGCAGTGGCCTCCCTTCACCAATAACATATCCAGCAGTGGACTCCCTTCACTAATAATGTATCCAAAGCGGCCTCCCTTCACTAATAACATGTCCAGCAGCAGCCTTCCCACCATTATTGAAATATCCACGGCAGCCTCCCCCATATTAATGAAATGTCTGCAGTAGAGCCCCTCATTGAAATGTCCCAGCAAAGCCCCCCAATAAAATGGCCCCTGCAGTGCTCCCCTCCATATCAAATGGACGCAGCAGTGCACCCCCCATATGAAATGGACGCAGCAGAGGCCACATAAAATTCACCTAGCCGTGCTCCCCCCCATATGAAATGACCACAGCAGAGGCCCCATTAAAATAAAGAAAACACTTACTTCCGGCACTCTGGCAACTCCAGCTTCTTCTGATTCTCGTCAGTGCGGGCAGAGGCATATCTATGCTCTCTGCCGCATGCACCAGCTTTGATGTCAAGAGCTGGCGACACAGCCACGTCATAGCGGGTGCACACGGCAGAGAGCATAGACATGCCTTTGCCTGCACTGACGGGAAGCTGAGGAAAGAAGAAGCCGGGACCACGGGGTGAAAAGGAGTGCCGGGGGTAAGTTCTGATTTATTTTTTTTTCACCAAATTTCATATATCAGTGGTCTAATAGCAGGTAATAGAAAATGGGGGTTTACTTTTTTTAAGTTGAACAAAGGTGACATGCCCCCCTTCTATAACCAGCTAGATTAAGGTACTGGATTGTTCCTGCCTCTCCCCAGGACCCCTAGTGGTGGTGAGTAGGGGGTTAAGTGATAGATTTTTATCATAGCCTTGCAGCGCTAGGGTCCCGGGTCCAAGTCCCATCCAGGTCAACATCTGCAAATAGTTTGTATGTTCTCTCCGTTTCCTCCCACACTCCAACACATACTCGTGGGTTGATTAGATTGGGGACAGGGACTGATTTGGCAAGCACTGCAGAATCTGTGTGCACTAAATAAATTAAGGAATTATTATTATCAGCTAACACTAAGTCCTGTCCTTAGTAATGGGAGCTGTCTTTTACACATGAAAACATGATTTTAAAAGAATGTCATTAAAATAAAAAACTCCTCCAAATGTCCTGTTTAACCGCTTTAGTATTTTTTAAATCCAGGGCCCTCTACCACAGCCCACTGTCACAGTTCATAGGGACGAACCATCAAAGAGTCTCTAAGGGAAGAGTCTGTGGACCCTTTGGACCACCGCAAGGGTTGGTAGTATTCTCACGGTGGCAGCCAAGGTAGCAAACAGGAACCGTCCGAGCCTGGGATGACTGCAGGCGTGCAATGTTGGTACACAGGGATGGATCACCGGAGTAGGAACCACACGGACGGACCACAGGAGCCGGACACAGAAAGGGCCACCGGGAAGGCAGGACCTTGGGAAGGCAGGACCACCACAGGAATACAGGACCACCACAGGAATACAGGAAACACAGGAACACAAAGTACAGACACACAGAGGAATCCTGGAAATGCTAGAACACGAAGGAACACTTGGATACACAGGAGGGCTTTCGATTCAGGGATAATGACTTGAAGATCCGGCAAGGGATGCTTTGAGCCGCCGGAATATATAGCAGAGTCGGAAGCAGGCTTGTGGACAGGTGAGTCCAGGAACGGGATAGCCAAGCCGCCACATAAAGGAGCACGGGTGTACCCGTGATCTTCGACATGGATCGCAGTGGCACCCGTCATATAGGTTCGGGACGGGGGAGCCGCGCAGCACAGCGGAACATGGGTGCACCTGCGACCCAGTGGCGTAACTAGGAATGAGTGGGCCCCATAGCAAATTTTTGGCTGGGGCCCCCTCCAACCATAGGTCCTCAGTGTTACATGGGTTTCCACTATCTTTTTCTATAATAGAGGGGAATAACAGACACCGGCAGTAGATTAAGCTCTGCAGAAGGTTTCCTTATACCCCGTCTACTGTATTAATAGCTATAATAATAATGCTAGTTGCTGCTCATGTTTCTCTGTTGTACGTAACGGTAACAGTTCTGGCGCTGGGGAAGGGGCTTCTATTTACTGCCAGTCTCTGTTATTCTCCATAAGGGAAGAAGAGAATGGAACCCCTTGATAGTAGTGAGAGTCCATCAGTATGGCCGCTCCTGCTCAGTACCAGTGTATGGGCCATGTGTCCTCATCACTGACTAGTCAGGAGGTTTAACCCTTACACTGCTTGTCTGAGTAGCCATTAGCCGCAAGAAAGCAGGGTAAGAGTTAACTCTCTGGACTTTTTGCATCATTTTACTAAAGTCACTAAGAAGCAGGAACAGGAGCAACAGAACCTTCCAATACAAGCGCCACCCGCTGCTGAACCTTCCAATACATGCGGTAACTGCTGCAGAACCCCCCAATAAACGAGCCAACTGCCGACGGAACCCCCCAACACACGAGCCAGCTGCTGCAGAACCTCCCTATTTACACTTAAGCTGTTGCAGAACATTATAATACACAGAATAATGTCACCTAAAGGGGCTGTTACTGCTTAGTCTGAACGTGCGCCACATTTATTACCGACTGCTCCACATTTATTACTGACTGTGCCACATTTATTACTGACTGCTCCACATTTATTACTGACCGCGCCACATTTATTACTGACTGTATCACATTTATTACTGACTGCGCCACATTTATTAGTGATTGTGCCACATTTATTACTGACTGCACCACATTTATTACTGACTGCGCCACATTTATTACTGACCGCATCACATTTATTACTGACTGCGCCACATTTATTAGTGATTGTGCCACATTTATTACTGACTGCATCACATTTATTACTGACTGTGCCACATTTATTACTGACTACATCACATTTATTACTGACTGCGCCATATGTATTACTGACTGCATCACATTTATTACTGACCGCGCCACATTTATTACTATGTCACAATTTTTACTATGTCACATTTATTACTGACTGCGCCACATTTATTACTGATTGCACCACATTTATTACTGACTGCATCTTCCGAAGACCCGAGGCTATTTCGTTTTAACCCCTTCATTACAATGTGCTGGTAGCACATTGTAATGAATGAGGAAAATCCCCATATACTGCCATACTGCAGTATGGCAGTATATGGTAGGATCGATCAGACAACCTAGGGTTAAAGTACCCTAGGGAGTCTGAAAAATAGTATAAATAAAAATTTAAAAAAGTAAAAAAAAAATAATAAAAAAACCTAAAATTTCAAATCACCCCCCTTTCCCTAGAACTGACATAAATATAAATAAACAGTAAAAATCATAAACACATTAGGTATCGACGCGTCCGAAAATGCCCGATCTAACAAAATATGATAACAGTTTTTCAATGCGTTTAACCCCGTAACGGAAAATAGCGCCCAAAGTCGAAAATGACACTTTTTTGCCATTTTGAAAAATATAAAAAAAAATTATAAAAAGTGATCAAAAGGTCGTACAGTCCTAAAAATGATATGATTGAAAATATTATCAAATTTCGCAAAAAATGACACCACCCACAGCTCTGTACACCAAAGTATAAAAAAGTTATTAGCGCCAGAAGTTGGCAAAATCAAAAAAATTATTTTTGTACAGGAGGTTTTCATTTTTGTAAATGTATGAAAACATTATAAAACCTTTATAAATTTGGTATCCACGTAATCGTACCAACCCAAAGAATAAAGTAGACATGTCATTTGGGGCGTTCAGTGAAAGACGTAATATCCAAGCCCACAAGAAAATGGCGCAAATGCATTTTTTCACCATTTTCATTGCATTTGGAATTTTTTTCCCGCTTCTGAGTACATGGCATGGAATAGTTAATAAAATAAAAATTTAAGGTACAGTATGGTAACATTTACAGTAAAATGGACGATGGTAATGTTGTTGTTGTATGCCTTATGTTTATGAGCGACAGTTTTCCTGCTATATACCTGCATGTCATAAGAATTTAAATTAAAAAAAGGACCATGTTAAATTCAAATCTGTTTTTTTTTTAAATTTTTACCGGTGTTTTGTATGCTTGGAAAAGGGGTAGTCTTATATGGCGAATATATCTTAAACTCTATATTTTAAACAGGAAAGTAGGGGGGTCGTCTTATACACCAGGTCGTCTTATACGCCGGAATATACGGTAGTTGTCCATTAGAGTAACAACTTACTGTACCAGTGCCACATGTCAACCTAAAGGGGTATTCCAGGAATAAGTATAATTCATATAAGCTAATATGTAATTAGTTGTTATTTAAAATTTTGCTCCCCTTAGCAGAAAAATGTTGTGGTTATACACTATAATGGAGAATTAAAATGCTACTGGCCCTTTAATCAGTCCTATGATTTTGTCCCTGTGAAGGAGTAACATGACAGAAGATGGGCGCTTCATGGCTGGTGACCATCAGTGACGGTCTTGAGTGGGTACCCTCATTGCAGGAATTGGTAAGTAATTTCTTAGCGTTACCGTTGTTTGACCTCAGGGTTGACTACAATACGGTCAATACGAGCAAACTGAGACCATGGTATGGCCTTTTTCATGGCAACCGGGTGACAATTCGTATAATACAATAGGCTGGTCCTATCAGTAGGTTTGTAATTTAGATCGGTTGACAAGTATTTGGCGGCATCTAGGGTGACAGACGTATCAGGAAAACAAATGGTCTTATGGCTATGTTGTAGTGTGAACCGGAGTTGTGGTTTTCCATGGAATTTGAGAAGGTGCTCCAATTGGATGCCCCATATGCAAAATATGTCATCAATGTAGCTCTCCCAAAGCCAAACATTATATAATACAAAAATAGAAAAAATGGAGAGAGCCAGGTGGGTGCGCTTGTAACCAAACAGAAATCTCCAAGTGTAGCAAATTACACAATATTTATTAGTAGCAATAAAATCCAATGGTAGCGCGTTTCGGGGAAACCCCTTTGTCAGACCAAAAATGGGAGCGCTGAGTCGGAACTCAAACTAAATGGGAGCGCTGAGAGGGAGCTCTGGCTCTCTCCAGTTTTTCTATTTTTGTATTATTTACTTCACGGTACCTCTGGTTACCGGTGTTCGGAGTGCCTTGGAGTTGCTGCAGGAACCTAAGATTGTAACTTCCGTACAAATAAGGATCCTTCCCTCTACTGGATATTTAATACCACTTGTACTCAAGTGGTTACCAGGTGAGCACCCACTTTTCTCAGGTAAGCACCCACTTTACGCGAGGCGCCGTCCTCTTCCGTTGTTGTTTTTGTTTTTCTTTCTAAAGCCAAACATTAGACTGAAGTAATGGGTGATTGTAAAGGAAAGTCTCTTCAAAGGTGTACAGGCTTGTGACATCCCACGTCACCAGTATGCTCTCCGGAAGTAAAGGTCCTAATGAATGGATACATTTCAGAAACTTGGAGGTGTCTTATAGGAAAGAGGATGTTTCTTTGATCAAAGGGGTTAACACTTTCTCCAATAGTCTTTACTGAGGGGATAAGAACGAATTGGTAGATGCCACAATGGGTCTACCAGGTGGCTTAATCAAGGTTTTGTGGACCTTTGGGACTATATAGATGACTAGCGTAATAGAGTGCGGGTTAGTCAAAAAGGTACCAATCTGGGTAACTATGGTACCACTTCATATATTTGTGTCCGGTATACCTCCTCCTCCCACTATCTAGCCGACCTTCACCTTCTTATTCCCACGCCGCAATTCTCTATGCAGCATCTCCGTTTTGGCACAGCAGTGCCTTTTCATCTCCCAACGGACAATGAGCAGGCTCTGAAAACCACAACATCATTTATGTATACCCAAAGAGTACGTATAGAGTATTGTAACAGATTGTCCTGCATGTCCTACTGCTTACTAGCCATGCTACTAAACTGTAGACTATACAAGTACTTTAAACTGGTGTGCTTTGTCCACATTTTGTAACAAAAGACTTGTTTCATGACACAGTCTTTAAATATAACCCATATCACAATTAGGAAGCTAAACTAACAAAAGACTAATGTAAACGCATTTTATTTTTGGGATAAAAAAAAAAAAGAATGACAGATGTTCAGTTTTAACTACAGAAACATTTCTAAAACAGACTGTCCCTGGGAATTATGGTCACTTGGCAACTGTCATAAGACACAGGATCTTGCATTCATAGCAGAACATTCCATCAATCTTAGTTCAGCATTCATTAAAGAAAATAAAGAGGATACAGTTTAAGTAGGAAAACCATGCACAGACTTGTGACTTGTGTGGGTATGTGCAGTATCAGTGTAGAAAATGTATCCACGGCTTATGAATGGGTGGTAATTCCCAGAGAGCCCCCAGCGATAGATTTCATAGAGGAGGTGGAAGAGTTATGACCTGCAATGACTGCCGGATTTGAGTGCTTCTGGCACAGAGTATAACGGAATAAACTGACAGAATGTTCGGTCCCTCTAACACGTCTTGATGTAAACAGAGAGAGAGCGAGACAAGCATTGGGTAGCTGATCACTTTACATGTGGGTAGTGTCAAATCATGTTGTGATAGAATCCTGCAACAAAGCTACCCACTCAGCATGTGTCTTTGATGGAAGAATCACATGCTAACAATTCTTACCCTACCCACTCTTCCCTTCAAGGTCATTCCAGATCAAGTAACAGACAACAGTGGCAGTAAGCATAGCACAAGTAGGCAGTGAGCATGTGTTTGACTGGAAGTTTTGTTGCTTTGAGTCTTCAAGTTCATGTACATTAACATTACATTATATTTTTTTTTACATTTTATACTATAGGGATTTTGTCATTGTTATCCATTATGTATCAACATGCTATATTAAACAGCATTTTGTCCAAATTACATTTCTTAAAGGTTAATATAAATAAAGATTGTTATTACTAAACAAAAATACAGACAGCACTAGGTAGAATACTTGGGGATATGTGTAACTGAATCTTTGTGTCTGTTAGTTGCAGCAGTAGTGTTATAAATTCATTTATACATTATAGGATTGTAGCTGTACTCGGATCACCAGGAGTGTGAGATCTCTAAAGAAAAACGTATCTATTTTAATAGCACCTTAATCATAATATTCCTCATTGCTATACAGATCCTGGGGTACATATACATATATGGCACCACAGGGCAATATAGATTTTATAATCTATAAGGAAGCAGGGGTGACACAGTAGGTGCATACTCTTCTTTATTAGGGATAAAATACATAAATAAATATAATAAATAAATAATGCTGCATAAAACAGTTTCCTGCACCTGCCCCCTACCTGCTGTAGTATTCAAACAGCTAAAGCAGTGACTCTGTCAAAGGTGTCCCCGCGATCCGCTGCCGCTGTCCCGCTCCCTGGCCCGGACTCATCTCTCCACGCTCCTGCTTCCTGACTAGGCTGTGCGCTCCCGTGCCTAGGGTGCACGGACGCCAGCTCTTCAAGATAAGTGCCAGCGTTCACCTGATTGGAACTCGTTAATCCGGCTCACCCTTATAATCCGACATCTCCCTTCACTCCCTGCCGGATCTTCATCATCATTTCCTGCTAAGTGAAAGCCCTCCAGCATTCCCTGTGTTTCCAGTGTACCCCTGTGTTCCTGCGTTACCAGAGTTCCTCTGTGTTCCTGCCATTCCTGTGTCCTGATGTGCCTTCCAGGGTCTCTGTCCTGCTCTGCCTTCCAGAGTTCCTGTCCAGCGGAATCTTCAGTCCGTATCAGCATTTACAGTGTTCCTCTGTGTGCCAGCATTACCAGTGTTCCTCCGTGTTTCCTGTCATCTCAGGTTCGTACTACTGTTTCCTTCATTTCCTGCCCTACTACCTTGCCTCCCACCGCGGGCCTAGTCGCACCCTTCGAACGACCTTGTGCCACTTAGACTCTGGTCCCAGGTTGCAGAGAGCTTCATCACCTCCCGAGGTGGTCCAAAGGGTCCACAGACTCTTCCCTAAAAGACTCTCAGACAGTTCATCCCCTCAGAACTGTGACAGACTCATAGTAGAAGGGAGGGATTGTGCTGTAAGATCTCACACACCAGTGCATCGGAATGCTCAAAATTCAGCTACAATCCCAATGTACAACACATACAAAGGTATACTTACACATATCTAAGTCTGCAGCTTTGCATGGCCTAAACCACTGACAGATTCTCTTTAAAGGAAACACTGTTACACTGTCTCAACCTCCCCCCTGCTCCCTCAGCACTTGTGCCGTGAGCAGGAAGTAGATTTCCTTTAATTAATTTGCTTTTTCTATTATGGTTTTGATTGAATTATATAATATATATTAGCTAGACTCATTCTACTTGAAAAAAAAAACAATGTTTCCATGCAATGCTATATCTTGTCTGGTATTGCATGCTATGAGTTAACAAATGGAACACTTCAACAAAACAGGCAAATGACTGCATTCTTAACTATAAAGTAGGTAATGTGACACAAAGAGCATTATGTTTTTGCAACTTCCATTTGCAATTAAACTTATGACGTAACTATGAATGTTGGGTGAGTATTCTGTTGGCACTGCTAAGCAAATTACTTATAGTAACTTCAAAACGTTTTTTGTCCAACTTTAATTTATCCACCTGTTAATGAGAAATGCACATTCACTTTATAAAATAAAGGATATGTATCAATAGCATAGCATATGTTATAAACATCAGGGTACAATCCCCCACTAATCAGATGCCACCTGAATCAACAGAACATGGACCTAGATTGCTTTTGTTCTCTGTGGAGGGACCAGGTTAGTTAACTGCAGCTCCGCTCCCATTCAGTTTCCTGTTGTGTCCAAATCACAAAACTAATGGAGTAGTGACAGTTGCAACCTGATAATCATATTAAGTAATACTGAGCATTAATACAAACAGTACACACGATTAACCAGCACTTCACGATGCCAATCATCCACAAAGACTTCCACCTGTGACCCACTGATCTTATCTAGTCAATCACTAATCTCTGTGGTAGTATTACAGAAATAATACAGAAAATGTATCCTCTTTTATTGTTGTGGTCCACTTAGATTACAAGTCCAATTTACAACTCAAGATCTCCCATAAGGCCTTCTCCAGAAGTCTTGACCACAGGGGGAAATCAGCCAGGCACAGAGTTCAAAAGACTCAGTGTAGGTTCTGTTTATATGATAAGAGTAGCTTTTTACACCTACACATAGGATCAATAGAAGGCAAAGGGAGGTTATGTCCTATGTTTATGGAGGGAAACTGCTTGAAAACCCCTCAAAAAACAGCTCCAATCATAGGCATAAACCCCACATGTCTGGTATGGGGTAAAACAGTGCAAAATGTACTGCAAAACCACATTAGCAGGCAAACAGCTCCCTTAGTTACATCATTAGACAGGGTGTGGGAAACCCCCTTTGTCAGTTTTTTGGGATTCCATGTCAATTGGAAGGACTGCCTGGATAATAATCTACTATTCATTAGAAAGGCCATTTGTGTTATACTTTTTATTTAATCACTGTTTAAATTTATATTGTTTATATATTCTTTTTAATTATTATCTTTTATACGAAAACTATCTTATGTCTACATTGCACATCTGTGTGTTAAATCAACAAAACTTCTTAAATCTCTTAATAACTCCCCATGCGCTTCTCCACAATTTGTTATAGCTTACAAATGTCATTTTAAATAGGTATCACTGTATATTTCATAAAGGTATGCAGACCACGCATAAAAGGCTGGAAAACCTTTATCCACAGTTCAGTGATTCAAGCCAACAATATTTCTATACAATTTCTTCCTACTGTGTAACAAATGGAGGCGAACACCCACATAGGAATAAGATACATTGAGATTAAACAGGTTTGCTTAAATCCGCTATACAGATCTTGTTTCATGCACTTAAGAGCCACCATCTAGTGATCAAAATGCATAACTTTACAGATGCCTGCAGTTTATCCTTCCATACGTATGTTCCTACTAACGGGAGATACCCAAGTTACATTACTACTATACTTATACCATTCAGCACTTAATAATGTCACTAAACTAAAAAATAAATGATACAAGGGCTAAATTCTTAATCCTCACGTACATGAATGTAACAGATTCTCATCTGTGCCAAGAATTACAACGTGTGCTCCAGTGTTTTCACTGTCCATTCACTTCAATTGGTGAAACAGTCTGTGTAAACAGGTCTGATTGTGCGATCTGGAAATGATAGTACAAGCGTTATTCTTTTGTGGAGCACATACAACACACGTGCAGAAACGATGATCATGTGAGTGGGGGCTTATAGAAATCCTGCAGAAAACACACGGTTCATAACCTTCTGACCAATTCTACATAGGGGTTGTGGTGCTACAAAGAGGATAGAGTAAGCAGACCCCTACACCAGCACTTTTGTTGGACAGTGCACGTTCTTCATGGCTAAACGGCTTACACAGGTATTTAAGAAGTGTCTGCACTGCAATTGTGTTGAACGTGACCCTTTTGTGGCGCATCCATGCTGGCTTCCATGCAATATAAATTAGGGGGCATTCCGTTGGACGGTCCGACTGATTCGGACCAAGGGCCGTATTTAACTTTCAAATTATGTTGCACGCCCTATGTTAACACCTTGCCGCCCGAGGACGAACTATATCGTCCTCGTGCCGCAAGGGGTGTATGGAGAGAGCTCACAAGCTGCGCCCTCTCCATACACAGCGGGTAATGGCTGCGGTTGGTGCTGGCACCGATCGCAGCAGTTAACCTGTTAAGTGCCGCGGTAGAACCCGACCGCGGCACCTAACTTACCTTTACATGGGCGCCGCCATCTAGGATGCCCGATGGAACGTCATCGGAGGGCGGCGACAGGGCCGATTCTAGCATATTTGCTGCCTGAGGCGAATATTAAAATGCTGCCCCCCCCCCCCCGCTCCCTGTTAAGTAAATCCTTAAACTTTACTAACAATTAACAATCCTACAGACAGCTCCCTGACACTATGTGACTGACTACAGGATCTGAGAGGCATTAGTGACATCTAGTACCTTATATATGACAATCTCTTCCATCAGTAGAACTTTATTCCGGATTCTCCAATCCATGACGTATCGCGGCTGAGTTCACGGCCGGATATCCTCAGCTCCGTGCAGCATCTCCATCCAGCTTCCCTAAAAATACCAGTCACTTACAGTATAAAGTCTCCTGGATAACAACACTGTGCTCCTAAATAATATATACCCCTCACAACACAACTGACCTCACACTCCACACATATAACACATCCCTTCATTATATATATATATTAGTCTACTGGAATTATAGCATGCTAAGCACCAATCAATATACAACACCCCCAATTTATTATTACAGACCCCCCCCAACATTTGGTTTACATGATGCAAAGTAATCTGTATCCTATAACTAATAAATATATAGCACCCCCTAATGAATATATATATAATACATTTATTTTTATATATCCCTGCTCTCATATATTTAAAGGCCTTGTTATTCACCACCCAATTAAATTATATACAGATCCCCTACAGCTTAAATAAAATCTTGCCCCACATAAACAGCCCCCTCCTAGCTTAGTAATATTCTGTATCCCATATACATCCCCCCAGCTTAGTAATATGCTCTATCCCATATACAGCCCCCTCCCAGCTTAGTAATATACTGTACCCCATATACAGCCCCCTGCTTAGTAATATACTGTATCCCATATACAGCCCCCCAGCTTAGTAATATACTGTATCCCATATACGTCCCCCAGCTTAGTAATATACTGTACCCCATATACATCTCCCAGCTTAGTAATATACTGTATCCCATATACATCCCCCCAGCTTAGTAATATACTGTACCCCATATACAGCCCCCCAGCTTAGTAATAAACTGTACCCCATATACAGCTCCCTCCCAGTTTAGTAATATACTGTATCCCATATACAGCCCCCCAGCTTAGTAATATACTGTATCCCATATACAGCCCCCAGCTTAGTAATATACTGTACCCCATTTACAGCCCCTACAGTTTAGTAATATACTGTATCCCATATACAGCCCCCCAGCTTAGTAATATACTGTATCCCATATACAGCCCCCCAGCTTAGTAATATACTGTATCCCATATACATCCCCCAGCTTAGTAATATACTGTACTCCATATACAGCCCCCCAGCTTAGTAATATACTGTACCCCATATACATCCCCCAGCATAGTAATATACTGTATCCCATATACAGCCCCCAGCTTAGTAATATACTGTACCCCATATACAGCCCCCTGCTTAGTAATATACTGTATCCCATATACAGCCCCCCAGCTTAGTAATATACTGTATCCCATATACAGCCCCCCCAGCTTAGTGATGTAGTGACATATAATATATAGCATCCCCCCAGTATAAAATAATTATGGCCCCAAATAATATATATGGCACCCCCCCTAGTATAAAATAATTATGGCCCCAAATAATATATATGGCACCCCCCTAGTATAAAATAATTATGGCCCCAAATAATATATATGGCACCCCCCCTAGTATAAAATAATTATGGCCCCAAATAATATATATGGCACCCCCCTAGTATAAAATAATTATGGCCCCAAATAATAAATATAGCATCCCCCCCTAGTATAAAATAATTATGGCCCCAAATAATATATATAGCATCCCCCCCCTAGCATAAAATAATTATGGCCCCAAATAATATATATAGCCCCCCCCCCCCAGTATAAAATAATTATGGCCCCATATGATATCTATAGCGCCCCCCCAGTATCAAACGTTTTCAAGCCCTATATAGTACCCCCTCCTCCCTCCCTCCCTGTATAACATGAAAACTTCCTAACATTTAATGAAAGTACATGAAAAATAATAAAATCATACTCACCTGCAGGCAGCTGCTCCCTCGGCGCGGCTCCGGTGTTCACGCGGCTCTCCTGTGAGCTGCGGCTCCGCACAGTGACACAGGCGCCTGACGTCATGGCGCCTGTGTCACTGCTTAGAACGGAGCGACGCAGCTGCCGGAAAGGCGCTGCGTCGCTCCGCATATAAATCGCGCCTGTGTCTTAAAGAGACAGGCGCGATTTATTATAGCTGGTGGGCGATTCGGGCGTTAATGGACACCCGAATCGCCCACTTTAGAGCGGCAAATTTCGCCGCCCTTTTCATCTCGCCTCATGGCAGATGCGGCCCTGGGCGGCGATCGGTTACTATGGCAGCCTAGAGTAACGGAAATTGGCGCCCAAAGTCGAAAATGCCACTTTTTTGCCATTTTGAAAAATATAAAAAAATTCTATAAAAAGTGATCAAAAGCCCATACAGTCCTAAAAATTAAAAAAGCATTAAAAACGTCATTAAAAGTCGCAAAAAATGACACCACCCACAGCTTCGTACACTGAAGTATGAAAAAGTTATTACTGCCAGAACATGGCAAAATAAATAATTTTTTTGTACAGAAGGTTTTAATTTTTTAAATGTATGAAAACATTATAAAACCTGTACAAATTTAGTATCCTCGTTATCGTAGCGAACCAAAGAATAAAATAGACATGTAATTTGGGGCGCTCAGTGAAAACTGTAAAATCCAAGCCCACAAGAAAACGGCGCAAATGCGTTTTTTCATCTTTTCACTGCATTCTGAATTTTTTTCCCGCTTCCCAGTACACAGCACGGAATAATAAATACCATCACTATGAAGTTCAATTTGTTACGCAGAAAACAAGCCCAAACAGAGCTCTTTACATGGAAAAATAAAAAAGTTACAGATTTTTGAAGGTGGGGAGTGAAAAATGAAAATGCAAAAACAAAAAAGGCCCTCGTCCCTAAGGGGTTAAAGGTGCACTACAAAAATAGATGGTGAACTGCGTCGGAAACGATTGGGAAGAATTGCCAGATTAATGATTTTTGTCACACAATCTTAGTGAATCGCCGCACGCAGCATTATAGATGGACAATGCACTTTTAGTGAACTTTCCAAATTTGTAAGTAAATATGCCCCATTGTGTTTAGCAGTCTTTTATCATTGGACAATGTTAGAATTGAATTTTCCTACTAAAAACACATATGAACCTGATGGGTGAAAAGAACAGTGTCATGGAAGGACTTTTATTAAGGGTGTAGAATTCTTGAAACATGTGACAATTGGCATCTTTTGAATTGTTCAGGCAGATTTTTCTGACATCCTAGTGTTTTTACAGCCTGATAAACTCTGACCTAAAAGACTGGTCTGTTCAGACCTCAAGGGACATTTGGTCACCAACTACCCCCCCTTGCATCGGGACTTGGAAACAAGGAACTGTTAAATATTTCTAGACTCTCCCCCTCATTAACACTTTATCTAACCCTAAATGACCCTGTAGACTAATTAATCAATGGGAGGTTCTGAAACCTGAACTAAACAGAGATCTTATAAAACAATATGAGATACAGGAAATAGGGTTCACTCTATGGAACTGCTTAGACAAGCAACGTGTTCCATATTTCTCCCACCTCCAGGGAATCAAGATTTACTTTAAGTTGTTAGTTTCTGTTATTTTTCTCCCTTTTTATTTTAAAAACTGTTTTGCCTTGTGTGTGTCATTTTATTTTTTTATTTTTAGAAGCACTGAGCAGCTTCACTTTAATTTTGGTCCCTGTATGCTCTGTGAACTCATTGCCTTCTAAAGTGTGATTAGCTGTGTGACTGCTAGTGTGCTGAGTGTGCATGTCTAGTGATGTGACAAGGTGACTGCTTGAGAAGCAAGAGTGAACGTAGAGTGGGATACTTATTGGTCCCTGTATAAATGCAATAAGTGGTAGTGGCATCAGATAATATCTGGAGTGCTGGAGCTGTATGGGGTCTGACTTATGCTCAATTTGTGTCCTCAGTGAAAGGTGAGCGTAAGTTATGAGTAGGGTAAATTAACCCATAAAATCATTCCCGAAGTCCCGTGACAAGGCAGCAGCGTCCTCGCCGTGACAAATTGGTGGCAGCCGCGGGATAATTTAATTTTTTGTTAGAGATTTAAGTGCTGGGATTAAGCAACTAACCCCTGCACTTTAGGACTAATGGAATTCTTTCGAGGAGTACCCTACTTTTACACGGACCAAATCAGTGCTGTTAAGACACAAAACAGTTCCCCTTCCCCGTTTTTCTTTCCTATCTTTTATTTGGCAAAGGTTGCACTCAGTGATGGCAATAGTCCACAAGAGGCAGAGCAAAGAGGCTCTAGTTCCCCTCTACCTCATAGTCATCATCAAGCTCAAGATGAAGGTCAGCAAATACGTCCAGGTCTTTGCCTCTTAACCCTGGGCTTAAATACTGTGCCCACTGCTCTTGGGGCATATGATATTGTCTGCAGGTCTTCTAACATGAGAAGCGGGGGGGGGGGGGGGGGGGCAACCAAATGTCCTTTGGGGTCAGTCTTCAGGTCAGAGCCATTTGTCATATATTTCAAGAATTCTACACACTTAATAAAAGTCTTTCCATGACAAACAGGGACACAAATCCTCTCAAGTGCCCCATTTGAATGGAATGCTGGGGTTATGGGACATAGTAATTTCCATAAAGCGTGAGTATTGGTCCAGTATACCACTTAATCTGTGTAGGGCACTATACAGGACTTTCAGGTCCACGCTGTCATAATCACTGGGGGTTCAAGTAGACACTTCTATCCAGGGGGGTAAATGACAATGAGACTCTAATAAAAACATTCTGTACAGAATGGTATATTTTTGGACCTGATGCACTTGGAAATCTATTATTCACTGCAACACATTTGTTCTGAAGGAATAGTGCACAAAATTCAACACATTTGCAAAAAAGTTTTGACTTTCGGTTACTAAATTGTCAGATATGTCATCAGATATGTCTTAGTTGATAAATGGGGTAACCATGTCCACTATTCAGAGTTGGTGGCTAACACATGCAAAAAAAATTGAAAATGGTAGCCTAGACGAACCTAAAATATTCCAGTTAGTAACTTTTTAAAACCATTTTCTAAGACATGCGTAATAGATGCCCTAGGCTACAAGGTGAAAACCATAAATGTCAGACAATTGATGTTCATTAACGATTAAATGATGAATTACCTGCAGGATTGATTATACCCATGGGAAATTTCATGTTCCATCTAGGCGGAGGAAGTGCAGTAGTGGATTATAATATAGGTGGTTTGGGTGGTAGCCCGGGGGCCCAAGTGTTCCAGGGGGCCCATTGCCACACAAAAAATACACCATATTTTATACTGAGAGGGACCTTCACCAATAAAATCCTCATACTTCTGTTCCCGCTCTCAATACGCATGTACACAACAGCAATTGAAAGTCCAAAAAGTCAGGACTGCAGATTGAAAGCAGGCAGCAGGGACGCATCCTTCATTCCCCAAGAAGTCCGGTTCTATTACCATTTGCAGGAAGTGAATCACAGACTTGTAGGGGCTATAATATTCATACAGCCCAGGACCTATGGCAGCCTTGATCTGTCCCTGGGGAAGAGGGTAATTTATCATCAGATTCTTAACAGGAGGATCCTTAGGTTTGGAGCCTTTCTTCTCGACAGGTAGTGGAAAAAGAAAGGAAGCTTGAGATTGCTGTAGCAAATCTAAAATATTTCCTAAAATATTTTCCATACCCCTGCTGCTACTAAGAACAAAAATATTATAAAAGAACATGAACAATAGTGTACATTTCCTGCATTTTGCATTTTCAAAACTGATGACAGATTCCCACAAGAATTAAAAAAAATGTCCTCTCTGGACTCATCCAGAACAAAAATGACAGTACTTATTAGAAAAAATAAATTCATACATACATATTATAGAAAACATTTTTGTGGAACTATCTTTGTGATCTCAAGCAGGTGGTTTTTAAGATTGGGCAAATACTTTCACCCTTTTAGAAAATGTTTGAATGATTGCAAATGACTATATGCAAATATATGGGGGCCACACATGCAGCAGGTCATTATTGACACATTTTCTTTTTGGAAATTCTACAGAGTAGATATGTAATGATTACCCCCAGACAAAGCACTTGGTGTGAACATGTCTGGGTCCTACTATTTCCCTACTCTGTATAGATCTTTTTATGTTTAGCAGCCATGTAATTCTTAAAGCTATACTTGCAGTACCTTCTGAACTTGTCACATCTGGCATAAACCTTTGAGAAGATCAGCACCATTGAGAATGTGCAAGCGGCAAAACTTGGTCAGGAATAGGACCCGCTCTAAAAATTTGTGGATCAAGAAATTGGCTCACACATGGGCCTATAGAAACTATAACTGTGTGCGAGCTCAAAGAAAGACATAGACACATGTGTTACCTGCTCAAAACAACATTAATACACACCCAAAAAGGCCTTGAAGAGGGGTTGAGAAATTTCCAAACACAAAATTGAAAGTTTACTCCGCAAGATGAAAGCATAACCAGAATGATATGCCTCAACAGTTGATGCGTTTTCAGTGCACACTGCCTAAAAGGTAAAGTGTTACCAGAAAAGGAACTTTTTTTATCCTCATTTTAAACATATTTATTTATAATGCTTAAAGAAAATGTAAAAAAATAAAAAAAATAAAAATGTTAAAAGATGTGTGCCCCATCTGAATAAAAAATGGCTACACATAATGTAATGGAGTGATGTCTGCAGGTGAAGCCAAGCTGGGAAGGATTCAATAATCTAGGGATAATGTCAAAGAGACCATCAGCAAGGATAACCCACCCCTTTATAAACTTTACAGTTGCACTTTAGAGAGTTCACAAGTTTTATTAAGTGAAATAGCAACTTTATTTTTTTTTACATAAGTACAAAACATGGGTCTACCAGTGGAATGCTATGGCACAGGCCAGAAAACAGAAATGTAGTTCTAAATTATGAACTGCTGTTACTTTGTTGCCCATTATAATATCACAATGAAACTGTGCAACCTTAACATTGTTAATGGTGGAGCTGTCCAAGCAAGTTTGTTCACAAGGCCAACAATCATATTGTGGGATATTTACCAAAAGTGTCACATAGTATACCAGTGAAGAGTTAGACTAGACCAGGGGTAGGGAACCAATGGATCGGGAGCCAGGTATGGCTCTTTTGTTGGCTGCATCTGACTCTCAGACAGATCTTTAATAAATGGTGATGGCTGCTGTGTGTCTCTTAGGCCCCTTCTCCACTGGCGTTTTTCACGCGCGAGTTCTGCGCGTGCATTTGACGCTCAGAACTCGCATTGCACTCTGTCCCATTGTATTCAATGGGTCTTTCTCCATTAGCGTGGTTTTTAACGCGCGTGCTTGCGTTCGTTTGCACGCGCGTCAAAATCGCAGCATGCTCTATTTTTGCGGGTCACGCGCGTTTTTCACGCCCCATTCAAGTCTATGGAGATGCATCAAGAACGCATTGCACTCGCAATCATTGCAAGTGCAATGCGAGTGCAATGCGTTTTAAACGTAAGGGTTGCTAGGTGACCAGAATAACATTATTTCCCCTGCTCGCGATCGAGCATTTAATTAAAAAAACACAATGAAGAACAGTGAAGAATAGAATAAAATCATTGTACACAGTGAACACAGTGACCACAGGATCATTTAAGATAAAAACACAGTGCAGAACACAGTGCAGAATAGATTACAGATGTTCGGCACATCTGCTTACTTGTCGGGAGATACGCGCGGAACGGTGCGAACAAAATAGCATGTGAAGAACAATATATATGTGTGAAGAATACATTGCAGATGTATGGAAACATCTGCAATGTGTTCTTTACACACATATATATTGTTCTTCACATGCTATTTTGTTCGCGCCGTTCCGCGCGTATCTCCCGACAAGTAAGCAGATGTGCCGAACATCTGTAATCTATTCTGCACTGTGTTCTGCACTGTGTTTTTATCTTAAATGATCCTGTGTTCACTGTGTTCACTGTGTACAATGTTTTTATTCTATTCTTCACTGTTCTTCACATCTGCTAAATTGTCGGGAGATAATATACGCGCGGAACAGTGAAGAATAGATCGCCGATGTTTGCAAATTATCAGAAGACATTATTTTTCAATTAAATAACACATTTTAATCCCAAACCATGGTCCCTTTGAAATATGCTCGAGTCTCCCATTGAATCGCGCGTCAAAAATGCGCCGAAAACGCAAAAAAAACGCAAATTACTCCAAGGAAAAATGCAACAAAAACGCAGCAAAAACGTCAGTTTTTCACGCATTGCACACGCACGTGAAACGCAACGCTAGTGTGCAAGAGGCCTTAGACTGATTAATGGACACAGGCAGCAATGTTACCCCTGCCTATGTCCTTTGTACGACACAGGCGCCATCGCCACCATCATCTGAACCTGGATTATAGAGAAGAGCGTGGGAGCGATGAGGTGCTGGCTGCAGCACGGGTAAGTGAATATTCTTTTTTTTTTTGCTGTGACTACCCATCTACTGGGAGTATGTGCTGGGGCTACCTATATACTGGGGGGCATGTGCTGTGGATAACTATTTACTTGGGGGCATGTGCTGTGGCTTCCTATTTACTGGGAGTAGGTGCTGGGGCTACCTATCTACTGGGGATATGTGCTGGAACTACTATCTACTGGGAGGCATGTGGTCAGGATTCAGAGTAGTGACCCTCCTGGACCACCGCGGATAATGATGTAGGCAGACACCTGTGACCGAAATCTAAGTGGCACCCAGTCTTCACCAGAGACCGCCGCAAAGCAGGATGGTCTTGCTGCAGCATGGTAAAACCAGGTCATTGCACAGGTGCAACTTCTCCACAGTGCTTCCAAGGTCTAGGTACAGGATCACTACCCAGTCTCGTGGTCAGAAACAGGCAGGCGGCAATGCTACGCGATCGGGAACGGAGCAAGAGGTCAGGGCTGGCAGCGAAGGAGCAGAATCAGGAACAGGTCAGGGGTCACAATGGGAGGTCAACCCTTGGGAAGGAAACACTGTGGAAAGTTTCCTCATAGGCATGAAGCACTAAGATCCAACGGGGAATGCTGGGTGCCACCGGTCTTTATAGAAACCCGGGAAGTGGGCAGCGCCAATCAGCGGCGCACTAGCCCTTTAAATACACGAGTGTCAATGCACACTTGCCAGCAGGTACGGGAGCTGGAAAGTGTGTGTGTGTGGTGGGATTGATTGAGCTTGGAAAGGGACGCGGCCACGTAAAGGGGCACAGGTGTGCCTGCAATCCAAGCCCTAGATCAGCAGGGGCACCCATGACACTGGGACTAACTATCTACTGGGGGGCATGTGCATATGGTATGGCTCTTACGGAATAACATTTTAAAATATGTGGCGTTCATGGCTCTCTCTCAGCCAAAAAAGTTCCTGACCCCTGGACTAGCCAGTCTTATGCTACAGCAGATTTATCAGCAAGACTTATGTTAGAGTGTCTAGACCAAATTATGGATGATAAATCTGATGTAGTCTTTGACGTTGCAATGTATGACTAGTTTTTGCTATAAAACTGCTTTAGAATTTTGCCAATTTGCACAATTTTTGCCACACCAACTTTTTCCTGCAAAGCTACACCCCCGTATTGTACTAGTAAGAAAAATGTCTAAAACCCTTAATAAGTGTAGTGCAAGGCATACCATGAAAATGTTATTGAGATCTTACAAAAGGCTCAAGATTATTAGAAGGTCTATTAGAGAAATGGATGCTTCAAACAAACCATTAAACCATGTATTAAAAAAGTAATGTGCACTCATTTGGTTATTCTTTGGCAAAAGCAAAAAAAAAATGTTATGTGCATTATAATTACTGTATTTTTGGACTATAAGACGCACATTTTATAAGCAAGATTTTTTTTTCTTGCAAAGTGCCTGCTTCTTATAGACCGAAGGTCAGGAGGATCCACCACTACCAGAGCTGTGTGTAAATGTATGGATGTAGCAGATCTGTGTGTGCTGTGCTTTAGTGCGACCAACATGGATATTTTAATTGGTGTAAAATATATTTTTCCTTTTTTGGAAGCCTAAACCTGGGGTGCATCCTATAGTAAGTCTTATAGTCCGAAAAATATGGCATATAGTATAAAAAGTGAAGAACTAGGAAAATATGAACTTAAATGTCTGTTAGGAAAATCTACCATCAGAATAACAGACATTGACCATTTACATGTACGTCTCATCTCCTGACTTCTATAAGTCTTTGTTATATCCTTAAATCTCTGCAATTTGCTTAAAAATAGCTTTTATAAATATTCAAATGAGCCTTAAGAGCATCATAGAAACTCCTTCAGCTCTGCAATGTTTTAATTGAGTCCTCAGCTCCTCACCCCTACTCTAGGCAGAGAGCCAGTGACATCATCATGATTGCACGGTAGTATTTTCCTTCCTTGCGCATGGAGGAGACTACAGTCCATGCACAAGATTATCACAGACCCGGGTGACAAGACCATCTCTCTGTCTGGAGTTGGAGCAGGAAGTGACAGACACCAGATGAGTGAATAATTTAAAATATAATAGAGCCCAGAGGTGCTCCAATGATGTTCCTTTTAAAAAAACTTTTTTTTTTTTGCAAATTGTGGGGATTTAAGGATATGACAAAGACAATTCCAGACTGCAGGAGAGGAGATGCACAAGTAGAAGTACAATAGTTATTCAGATAGTAAATATCCTTTAAGGCAAAAATCACCTTTACGGTTCAATACTTATTGTTAAAATGTTTATATGCTTTAATGTTCTAATATTTATATGCTTGATTAATCACTTTCGTGACCTTGGAGGAATGAATTGCAGAGTTGAAAACATCCACAAAGGAAAAGTCAGATAAAACAGAGTTTGCTAACACAAAATAGTAACTTCTCTATAGAAACAACAAAAAAAAAGTCTTTACTTGCTTCAAGACACTTCTAATTAGCTTCACATTTCTTACAGAAATTAAATGTCCCTGAATAGTGACAAATCTTCTTACATGACAGCCATGTCATCCCAAGACTTCATATATTACATTCATAAATTCAAAACAAAAACAAAAAATCTTCATTTCAAGAATTACACAAGCAATTTCTTGGTTAATTTTATGGTAAAGTACATACCATTTTCAAAAAGGCATATGCAGAGTTTTATTGCCAATAAAAGTAAGCCATAAACTTGTAATTTATTGTGCTATAGTATGCAACATTACAAATCCTAAGAGAACCTGTTCATGAAAATGCAGTGGAGTCCTCCGATATAGTTTTGGTTGAACATTCCTAGTATACCCTCCTGCATTGATTTAAATCTCTGCTTATTGTTGGCTTAAAGAGAACCTGTCACCACATTTTCACATGTTCGTCTAGAGCACTAATACCTGACTGCCACCCTTTTAGCTAAAAATAAAAAAATTGTTTCGCTTACATCCACATAAATCACCTTTGAACTTAATTTCCCTGGCATCAGAGGGGGCGTGTCCTGCTCATCCGGCCCCTCCTATCTACTCCTCTCCAATGCCTTATCCCTCCTTATTGGTCACAGTTCATGTCATGGGATCAGTGACATCTCAGGCCTTTAGCCTCTTAACAATAGCAAATTGTACCCCATGCATGTATATGACCACAAAGTCACAGCAGCCTCCATGGCCTTTTACTCCTCCTCATGAAGTCTGCTGTGATTTCATGTAATCTCATACATTGTGTACAGTTTGCAATTATCAACTCCTTAGCGGTGTGTCGCCGTAATAGCACGGCGTACGTTGGGTGCAGGTACATATTGCAGCAAAGACTTACCAGTAACACCCGCGATCACTGCTGGCAAAGCTTGCATTTTTATACCCTTTGATCGCACACTGTAATGAATGAGGAGGAAAATCCCTATATACTGCCATACTGTAGTATGGCAGTACACGGTAGGATCGATCAGACAACCTAGGGTTGTCTGAAAAATAGTAAAAAAAAAAAAAAAAAAATGAATAAAGTTCCCTAGAACTGATACAAATACAGTAAAATTCAAACATTAGTTATCGCCACGTCCAAAAATTCCCAATCAAAATATAAAAATGGTTTTTCACTGCGTTTAACCCTGTAACGGAAAAAAGTGCCCAAAGTCCAAAATGGCACTTATATAAAAAAAAAAAATTTCAACAAAAAAGGTGACCAAAAGGTCGTTCAGTCCTAAAATGGTAGCATTGAAAATGTTGTCAAAAGTCGCACAAAATGACACCACCCACAGCTCTGTATATTGAAGTATGAAAAAGTTATTAGTGCCAGAAGATCTAAAAAAATAAAATAAATAATATATATATATATATATATATATATATATATATATATATTTTTTTTGCACAGGTTTTAATTTTTGTATATGTATGAAAACATGATAAATCCTATACAAATTTGGTATCCGTGATCATACAGATCCAAAGAATAAAGTAGACATGTCATTTGAGGGCGCACCGTGAAATCCGTAGAATCCAGGCCCACAAGAAAATGACGCATTTTCACTGCATTTGGATTTTTTTCCCGCTTCCCAGTAAACGGCATGGAATATTGAAGATCATTACTATGAAGTGCAATTTGCTATGGAGAAAACAAGCCGACACACAGCTCTCTTCATGGAAAAAAAAAAAAAAAAGTTAGATTTTTGAAAGTGGGGAGTGAAAAATGGAAATGAAAAAACAAAAAAGGGTCTAGTCATTAAAAGGCCGAAGCACCTGCGATGATGTTGCTCTGGTCACGTCATGAATGTAACACAAGGCAAAAAAAAATTTGCACATTATTTCCCATCTGTACATAGAGCTTTATATGCCTGTAGTTGAATATTAGCAGACCGTCAATAAGTACAAGGAAACAGACGAGCGATTTGAAAAGAGAGAGAGCTGTCAGTCAGAATAATGGGGCGTGGTTCACTGCCAGCCTGCCAGTCACAAAAGCTAATTTGCATACAAGAAAAATGTCTTATTTAGGTACAGTGCTCCACTGGCAGCTAATTTTAGGTGATATGGGGACAATTTGTAACCCTTTATCAGCAGGCATGGTTACTCAGGGTGGTCAAAATCTGGTGACAGGTCCTCTTTAAGAGTCCAGAGAGCGGTACTACTCTGGGACAAACAATATTGTCTAGTTAAGCGCATACAGAGATACTGGCCAATTGAATGCAATTCAGTAATAAAACAGATATAAAGTGACGTAGATCAATCTGTTCAGCTCGCTGTACACTATAACGTGCTGCATGCAGATTACAACGCATTTTTCAGTGGAGTTCCCTTCAACTACTATTGTCTCCATTCTATTACAGTCATACAACCGTTTTGGTATACTGAGGATGCATGGAGGTAGAAAGCAGGCCAAGGTTCATACAATTGCACACAGATAACATATGAATATCTGTAAGAGAGAAGGGCAACTAAATCGTACAAATCAACACAACATTCTAAGAGCTTGAAAACAGCAATTCTTCTGAAATCACAGAAAAGAAATGTGTAGTCTCGTCATTTTACATATACTCATGACATATAAAACACTTTAAAACATCAAAAGTATCAGACTGCTACCAAAGTTATGAGTCAAAGCCCATGCCTGTGACAACAGACTGTCATGGCACAGGCAATTGGAGCTGGAAATCTAGGTTCCAGAACCTTTGTGAGGCACAAGAGTGTAAAACAAGCATTACTACTTTATTACTTTGCACAATAGCAATTTGACCAAAATCTGCAGAGGCTCCAGAACTGAGATGTATTATTTCTCAAAGGAACACAGTGTACCCAAATATAGCATGAGGGGGAAGAGGGTGGGGAGTAGCTTCGTATCCACCAACTCATTTTTCTTGTGAATCAGGGACTTGGAAAAAATATAGGGCTTTCAAGAACAGTTTGCATAGTATAATGCTGGTCGCCAGCAGTCAGTTATCAAGATGCACTTTTATGATCTTTGTGCACACAAGTCCAATGAAGATAAAGTAAAGGTGGGCTTTCATCAGAACAAGTGCTCTCTAGCAGCAAGCATATGAAATAGGTTCTTGGCATTTAAGAGTCAGTCTGTTTTCTCTTCTTTTTCACAGCGCTCCCTTTGCATCATACAGCGACGGACAATGCTGTCAAAACTTCCGAGGTAAAACAAAGCAATTGTTCTAAAGAGTCCCATTGTGACAACCTGAAATGAAAGAGCCACTCAGTCATTTAGTCATATCTAACCAGTTTACACCACATTTACTTGAATAGGGCACTTTATCAGTTATCCATCTGTTTTAACAATTTTCTTGGTAAAATTAGTAAACAAACTAACTGGTTCCTGAACGCAAAGTGTAAATTTATGATGGTTCGGCCGAGTCCCTAGAGAGTGAATCATTGTGTATTTACAGCACTGGCTTTAGAAGGCTGCCTAAGGGACTGGGCAGCTGCATGTTGGGTCTCTAGCTGCAGGGGACCCTGGAGAGAAGACAGAAGTTGTATTTACCTCCCTATTCAGTGCAGTGATCATGTGATTAAGTACTTCTTCGCCAGAATGCCACGAGGTTGCTGCGGTTACCTGAAACTTTGGTTGCACAGCAACTGCTGTTACTTTGGAAAAGTAAAATGTGTAAGAAAAAAAAAAAAAAAAAGGGTTCCCAAAGGTCTACTTGCGGTTCTTTATTGTTCCAAAGTAAAAATACAAGGCATTTTGTGCTTGTAACAAGCGCTTTATCTTACACCTGATGTCCTTACAAGTGCAAAACACGCATTTTTAAACATGGCACAATAAAAAAGTGGAGGATCTCTAGAGCACAAGGTCCAGCAATTTATTGGATAACATTGCAAGGGACCATGTGCAAAAACACCATATACTGCGGTATGGCAGAATCAATCAAACCCCCAGGGTATAAAGGGGTTTTTCCCATGAAAGAAAATTCTCAAGTTTCAATCCCCTGGTGATGTTAATACAATAAAGATCATTTTTAACCCTATACTTTACAATTTTACTCAGGAGCTAAAACAGCAATAAAACTGAGTAAAATTGTAAAGTATAAGGTTAAAATGATCTTTATTGTGTTAACATCACTAGGGGATTGAAATTTGAGAATTTTCTTTCATTAGAACTCCCTTTTAATCCAGCAATTTTAAGAGAAGTGTAGATCCCCTCTGATGTGTAGGGCACTAGAATACATGTACATAGTGTGCAGGCACATTCATCTTAAAGGGATATTCCAAGGAAGACCGGTTTCTTACATGTACTCAGGATAACAAAATAACACTCCAATTCACTGTTAACAAAAATACAGCATTTCACAGATATCAGTCCAACCTGTCTATCACTCCTGGTGTACACAATTTCAGTTCCTCCTGGACATGACCCAGTAACTTCTGACTTGGGGGTCGGGGATGCCTGATTTTGCACTGATCATAACTGAGTGATGGGCGCTAAAACAGCAATAAAACCATCACTCCCTGGGCTGCTCGGTTCCAAATTCCAGGGTGTGGGCGAGGACTCTCTAAGCAGACAGATTACGATCCATCTAGTTGTGTGAGCTGACAATATGGTTAGATTATCTGGGTACAGGGTTTATATACACTTTCATTTACCTTCTGCACATTGATCTGTCTTATCTCTTTCTATATGTCAGATACTAGTACAGAGTTGATGAGATCCATGAGATGATGCCTTTTGCACACAATGACACAGTTTGTTCTCCTACATCTCTGCTATTCCACAACACACTGCTAGATCTGCTGCAACTTCCTCCCCAGATAAAGAACTTGTCTGTGGCTTTACACTCCTCACACTGCTGCCGGCAGAAAGTCAGTACCAACACCCGTGCATTCTGTATACACTGTAGAGTCCTACTTTAGACCTGCCATTAGTTGGTCTACAGTGTGCGCCACAATGTCCACATGGACTATTTGACATCCAACCACGCTCCCTTTAGCAGACTACTCAGAATTTTTTTTTTTTTTTAATAAACTATGCAGGTAAATTAAATCTTCTTTGAGAACCCAGGTTTAAAATGTTGTGAACTTCATAATCCTAGTTTGCTGAATATTTTGAAACACCACAGATTTCCAGGTGGTTAGTTACAGGCAATGCTGAAATGCAACACTGTTTCAGAGACTGCAATTTTGACACTTGAACAGCCTGCAGCTTCCTTGAATTCAAACTAAAAGAAACTAATTAAAAGCAAAGAAGTTAAGTTTCCCCATGCAGCTCCAGGACACTGCTCACTTACACTGTAATATGTAGGTTAAATCCACTAAAATATTGTAAAATTGGGTAATACCCAGATCCTTTAGCAATAAGTCATGTCAATTTCCAAACAATGATGAGCTAGGTGGCAGAGGACATACCATTCTAACAACCATGTTTTTTGTTTATTTACTCCTTTTTCTCCATCCTTTTAAAAGCACCAACTTACATTGTTAAGTGATGTTTTGTCATCTGCGAGGTGTCTTTTTTTTGTGATTGTGTTAAGGTAAACCTAGCTGCTAGATCAAATCCTGTCACTTCTACTTGTCTTATTTTCCTAAAAGCACTGTAACAGAATACATTTTAAGATGATGACGGCATCGTGGACCTCACCTAAAACTTCGAGGCTGAGGAATTTCAGGAATTCCCTATGGTGACGCAAGAGTGAGACCGCAGGAAAACTCTCCAATCAAGAGACTACATGATCTGGGAAGCCTGAAATGTTATGCTTTGTATGCTCCTCCTTTTCTATTTTTTGTCCTGCTTTTCTATATAGACTTGTGAAACCAAATAAAATAGCGCACTGCTGATAAAGTGATGTCAATCAGGAATGGAAAGGGCAATAATAAATATTGAAATAAAACACATCACACACCCCCTATACACACAGGAAGTCCCCGGGTTACGTACAAGATGGGTTCTTAAGTTGAACTTCTATGCAAGTCAGTACTGTATATTTAATAATTGTAACGCCAGCCAAATTTTGTTTGGTCTCTGTGACAATTGGATTTTAAAAATGTTGGATTGTCGTCAGAACCAGGAACAACAATACATTTTAATTGCAGACACATTTGATAACGGTTATAGCTGATTATTGTAGCCTGGGACTAAAGTACAGTTAGTTACCAACATCCAGAGGTCCCTTTGTAACTAGGGGTCGTCTGTTTGGGTTTTTTTAAAAAGGGGGCCACGTGTACAATATATTATATTATTATAAATATTCACATACTTAAAACATTTGTATGCCAAAGTAATTGTTTTTTTAATTCATTTTAAAATGCAAAACAAAAATGGCATGGTAATTTACCTGCTGCAGGCCCTCAGTAATAGTGGTGACAGGTGACATTCCACACGTTAGTGATGACAGCATGTAACCATCTGAACCTACAGAACTGTTGAAATTACCTTGCTGCAAATAGAAAAGAACATGAGAAATGTGAAAGGTTAGTTGCAAACCACAAACACGTTGTGTCTTCAGTATTTGCAGCCATACTACTAATACTTAGCTTATTAGATTACAAAGTGATTGACAGGTCTGCTTAAGCTCAGCAGTGGGCCACGTGACAACGGTTCTCTCAAAAATTGGGATGTTTGAGTACAAGGTGTTATGGGACGGACTGAAGAAGGAGTTATTTTTTCTGCATAAGTTTCTTATATAAAACTATAATTTTTAAAAAAGACCCCTGTCATCAGGTCTGTCATTCTTCCTGTCATTATCTAGTGACCATATATACCCGAGTATAAGCAGAGTTTTTCAGCACAAAAAATTGTTGAAAAACCCCAACTCTGCTTATACTTGAGTCAAGGGAAAAGGGGGGGTGTTGGGTGTGTTTGGGGGTTTATGGTGTCGGACCATGAGTTCACTTTTTTTTTTCCTACAGGCATTAAAATGGGGACAGGGGGCTTGCAGGCAATACACTGCAGGGGGCTGTGACCAATGCATTTTCCACCCCCGGCTTACACTCGAGTCCCAGTTTTTTGTAGTAAAATTCGGGGTCTCTACTTATACGCGGGTATATAAGGTAATTCATTCATTAATCATTCTAAAATCATATTTTCTTTATTATGTCAATGAGGCTGGGTACATGGAGAGAGAAAGTGATGTCACCACTGTTAACCCTCTCCTCTTCTCCCCCTGCTCATGTCTGTATGTAAAGTACAGGCAGTGCCAGGGTTACGTAAAGGATAGATTTGTTCTTAAGTTTAATTTATACACAAGTCAAAACTGTATATTTTGTAATTGTAGCTCCAGGAAAAAATTCTTTTTGCCCAAGTGACAATTGGAGTTGCAAAATTTTTTGCTGTAATGGCACCAAGAATTATCAATAAAGCTTCCCTATAGATGTCTTACAGCTGATCGCTGTAGCCTGGGACAAAAGAAAAGCATCCAAAGAGCTTCACCAGAGGTCACAGGTGGGGAGAGGGGTTGTCTGTAACTAGGTGTTGTCTGTAAGTTGGGTGTTCTTAAGTAGGAGACTGCCTGTATAGTAAAACATTGCTACCACTTTATGTGCTGCCTGTGAGAGACACAGGCATCAGCTATACACCCTGAGGAAGCGTGGGCGAAACGCGCGTTGGGGTGTCTGGGAGCTTTCTCTACCTACACTACATTATGGGTAAGACACTGGTCTTTTACTTAAAAGCTTCACCAAAATGAAAATGTTATACCTAAGTAGATGTTGTTTAGGCACCTATGCACTTTACTCCTCTTACTGGGGAAATAAGCAACAACTGTGATAGTTCTATGGTGAACATACCCTTCTGCTAGTGAGGTGGGCAGCACACCCAGACCAATTTTTTGGATATCCTCCATTTAACATCCATTGTAATTGTAATTTTAATATATCAATGAAATAAAAAACTATATGTAATTTTATTGGAGAATTGTTTGACTCCTTATTTTTCTTGTGGTATGTATCAGCTATACAAGTAGTGTATATGAGTAACAGCATGTCAACTGGTACAACTGCAACAGGATGCAGTCATGTGTATAGGAGTATCTCATACACACAGGCTGCAGGGACCACCAGCAAGCACAGAGGAGCCAGCAACAGGAGTGTCACATCATTATACAGGCTGTAAGTCAAGCACTGGGGATGGGGCTGTGCCCGACATTCATGAATAAGCTGGACTGCCGAATTTGATAGTGACTCATTGGACCCATCTACGGTCATTTGCATACAGCATTAGGACCTGGATTGTTTAAGTTTACAGGTATGCAGAGGAACAATGTATGGATAGGAGCAAAGCTTTCTAAAGGCAGTATACACATGTATTTAGTTTTGGGGGGTTAATTTTAATATAGAGGAGACAGGTTAAATTAGTGAATTAATTGTAATAGGGAAAATTACACGCATACATTTGATACTTACTACAGCATCCTTAACAATTACTTTGGCCACTTGGTCTGCTTGGCAAAGGCTTGAGGTCTCAGAAATCAGTTTTGTCTCCAAAGGCTATGGAAAGGAAAATAATAGACTTACATAAAAATAAAACCAACAGCACCTTGTGTATGGTAAGAAATATCCAGGGGTAATCATTAATTTGCGTGCACAAAAAAGGACTGAAAAATGTATTTATGTTCCAGGATTGTAGCTGGATTCAGAGCACCATGGTGTGGGAGATCACTTCACTCAACACCGTACAGCCCCTCCCCTCATCCTCAAGCCACTGCTGCAGGCGGCTTCTATTTGAATACTACAGCGGTTCCTTAGAGTGGAGGGGACACTGGTGCTGCTACGAACACACACAAAAAGTTTAGTAACACCGATCTCTAGGGCCAAATACTACCGATTGAGCCCTTTTCCAGAAACACATAAACATAGCGAGTTCTGATCGCAGGTGTTAGCCCTTTAAATACAGCGAACACCAAATAAAAAAAAAATAAAGGGTAAACCTCAATTGCAGAATTGATGTATTTCTCCAACCTCCTCCTCCCCAAAAAAAAAAAAAAAGATTTTCACCAATAGAGCACAGCCACCCCAAAACATATCACTGAACAATGCTGTAGGGCAAAACTAGTTGCTGCATGGTCCTCCTTCCCTCCTGCGCCTCACTGTGCGCCCCTACAATAAATAACGCCCACATGTGTGTATGCCAAACTGCAGTGGAGGAGGGGTGACCCCTCCAGTCTCTATTGAAAATAATGTGAATGTGCAAATTTTAGGGCTAAATTAATGGATTTCTGACAAAATCTGACCATTCCAAATTTTACCTCCATCTTGTTTTAATTATTATGAAGATCCCAAAGGGTTTACAAACTTCCTAAAGGCTGTTTTTAATAGTTTGTGGGGTGCAGATTTGAAAATTTTCTAATAGATTTCTAATAGAATAGATTTCATTAATAAAGATCACAAAAAAGTCAATTCTGAAATCACCTTGAAAATACGGAAACCAGATTTTCGATCAAAATAAAATATCCAGACATTTTAAAAACATAAAGTAGACATATGGGAAATGCTATTTGGTAACAAATTTGGGTGGCAAAACGGTCTAAAACTAGATAATTTTGAAAATGGTGAATTTTAAATTAGTTTTTTTTATAAATAAAGCACCAAACTTAAAGTTTTGAGATGTTTTAGTTTTTTTTTTTTTAAATCATCACTTGCTGTACTTCAGGTTAGGGGTACATTTTGTTAATTTAATAGGGCAGATTTTTCAAGCTACCCAAGAGTAAGAATGTGCTTAGTAGCCCATGGCCACCAATTACAGCTCCCCTTTAAAATATTCATGAGCACTGGTAAAATGAAAGCCGAGCTGTAATTGGTTGCCATGGGTAACTAAGCACATTCTCACTCTTAGGCAGCTTTATAAATCTGCCTCAATGTGTTCAGAAGTTAAAGGTTAAAATTTTAATTCCCTAGTGATGTTTACACAATAAAGATTTTTAACCACTTTAAAATTCTACTCAATTTCATTGCCGTTTTATCTCCTATAACTCTCTAAGCAGACACTTCATGATCCCTCTGTGTTATAAGATGCTGTGAGACGACAGTGCGGTTAGATTATCTGCGTACAGGTTTATGTACATTTTAATTTAGCTACTGAACACTGTATTAGTATCTGACACATAGAAAAAGAGACGAGAAAGATCAGAGATGAGAAAAGATGAGACCCATGAGATGAACATTACACATGACAATCTCAGCTCTAATATCACAGCCATAACAAACTCTATACACCTCCCTCCTATGGATAAAGATCGTATCTGTCTGTAGCTTTACTCTCTTCACCATGTGTTGTCTTTTGTCAGCAAAAGCTGTATAGGGCTAAAATGGTTTAATACTATATTTAATGTATATACTCATTGTCCACAAAATAGAGAAAAATATTTTCACTATGACCGGAGCTCCAAGGATTCTAAAACTTCGATGAACAGCACCAATCTTCAATTTCTCCTGCTGAAAGTATGTCACCATTCAGACTAGCACCATTGCACTCTCATTCCCCTCCTTTATTATATTGTAACTGGAAGACAATATGCAGGCAGATGGTGTGGTACGTTCCAATAAGGTTAAAATTTATTCCAATTCATTATACTCACAAAAATCCAATAAAAACGTGCATATCACAAATTCACATAACGGGACGCTAGCTTTCTATCCGCCCGACCCAGGGTTTCGCCGGCAAAGCTTCTTCCGGGGCGTTGAGCGTTGAGTTTTAGAATCCTTGGAGCTCCGGTCATAGTGAAAATATTTTTCTCTATTTTGTGGACTTTTTAAAAGACTGTGTGGACCGGTCTTATACCGTGAGTAGCTCCTTAAGGGGCAAACTGTGCACCACAAACAACTGTGTTTTTATGCTATATACTCATTGGCTGCAGAGGGTACTCGGGCATTGACTAGACTCTGCGGGCCCGCTCCACCTGCACATCCATGCTGCCTGTGAATTTGGTGGCAAGACCTGCGCAGGGGCATCATCGACTCAATTATGCCAGCAGGGGACCTAGAAGTTTATGCTCATAGCTCCCCGCTTGTCAGAAGCATCTATATATACACATTTTTTTTTTTAAATAGAACATAACATACAGATCAACACATGTCCTACTACCTTTCTTTATTAGATTCCAGTACTACTAGGCTACGTTTTCCTGACTCTTCCATGACAGTAAAAAAAATTCACTTAAAGGCTTTGCAGCCCATGACTTCTAGGCATTTACAGAAAATGTCTGAAGTCAAATTCTGCTGCATATAAGTGATAGGTGGCCAGACTGAATGCTACAGTACACATTTGCAATGCTAGCTCCCAAAAACCCAGCTGGGAACAGGGCACCCATTAAGGCAACATCAAATATGACCATCAAGATGGAACTATGGAGGTCAGTTTCAAGAGAATGGTTGAGGATCTGCATTGACCAGGACTGGCCTCTACACCAAGAATCAAGCAAGTGGATAAAGACCGGTATGCAATGACTCTGGTATGCCTTGCTCCAGCAAGGAAGATGGTTGCGTGTCTTAAGAGGCTGAAGCCTCAAAGGGGTTTTCCCATAAAAGAAAATTCTCACATTTAAATCCCCCAGTGATGTTACCACAATTAAGATCATTTTACCCCTTACGTTACACTTTTTCTCAGTTTTATTGCTGTTTTAGCTCCCATCACTCCCTCTGCTGCTCAGTAAGATTCCAGGTTGTTGGCGGGGCCTCTATGAGCAAACACATTACTGTATTATCCATCTAGTTCTGTGGGGTTACATTATCAGGGTACAGGTGTATATACACCTTCATCTGGCTTCTTTATCAGCACAGAGAAAGATGAGACAGATCAGAGGTACATGAGATTAAGCAGAGGCTGAAAAACACAGGCTGACACACTTTTACACTGTGAGCTCTGCTATATCTCACAGATATGTGCCTGCCTCACCCTTCCCCCGGATCACTTATCTCCTTGTAGTTTGCTGCTCACGATCTCCTGGCAGGATGCGAGTTTCTCTGAGCTCCGTGCAGGGGGTGTGGCTTCAGACATTCAGCAGAGACAGAGAAATCTCATCTGCATGCTGCAAATACCAATCCAAGATAGCTGCCAACCCAAAGTCAAAAGTTACAGGGTCGTGTCTAGGAGCAACTGAAATTGTGTACAACAGGACTGATAGAGACAGGTTGGACTTATATCTTTGAAAAAGTGAATTAGTCTCACCGGTAATTCTGTTTCCATAAGTCCACCATGACGGCACCTGGAGGTTGCACCTTGACCTTTGGTAGGGACAGGAAGTTGCGAAGGTTATAAGGCCCCTCCTCTGCCGCTGTTCCCCAGTGTCTTCCAAATAACCACCGGAGGTTCCAGTAGAGAGCTAGAAGATATTAGCCAGACATCATTAATAACACAGGGCAGGGTAAATATAGCCGTCATGGTGGACTTATGGAAACAGAATTACCGGTGAGACTAATTCACTTTTTCCATGATGTCCCCCATGACGGCACCTGGAGACTTACCAGATAAATAGACTAGGGAGGGACCACAGCCTGGAGAACTTTCCGTCCAAAGCTCAAGTCATGGCTAGAAGGTAGATCCAGGCGGTAGTGTTTTGGGAATGTCGATGTACTTGACCACGTAGCTGCCTTGCAGATCTGGGAGATGGATGCTCCCACGTTTCTCTGCCCAGGAAGTAGCCATAGCTCTGGTAGAGTGGGCTGTTATGTTTTTTGAGAGACTCACATCTTGTAGCTGGTAGGATTTAGAGAAGGTCTGTTTTATCCACCTAGCAATGGTGGAACTTGATGATTTCTCTCCTTTATTTTTTCCCCCAAACTGAATAAAAAGGTTTCTGCACTTTCTGAAAGATTTGGTTCTGTCTAGATAGATTATGACAGCTCTTCTGACATCCAGAGTATGCCAGAGCGCTTCCTTCTCATTCTTTGGGTTGTTACAGAAAGATGGTAAAACGATTTCCTGACTTCTATGGAAGTCTGAGACTACTTTTGGGAGGAAAGACGTATCTAATTTTAGTACTATCTTGTCTTCCGAGATGATCAGGAAGGGTTCTTTGGAGGATAGGGCCTGCAGTTCTCCAATTCTCCTGGCGGATGTTATGGCCACAAGGAAGGAGGTTTTGAGAGATAGGTCTTTCAGGCTGCATTCCGAGAGTGGTTCGAACGGAGGCTTCGTAAGGGAGTCTAGGACTAGTGATAAGTTCCATTTTGGTATATCTGATCGGATTGTAGGTCGCAGTCTTAAGACTGCTTTCATGAACATCTTCACCCACTTGTGCTCTGCTAAGGGGAAGTCAAAACAGGCGCTTAGGGCCGAAATTTGGACCTTAAGGGTGTTAGGTCTTAACCCTTTAGAAAAACCATCCTGTAAAAAATCAAGAATTTTAATGATATTTGGTTTGCCCGGAATCGGGGAAAGGTCCCCACACCAGGATATATACTTTTTCCAGATTTTGTAGTATATTTTGTTGGTGATTGGTTTCCTGCTTGCTATTAGGGTCTGTATAACCTGGTGAGAAACCCCCTTAGCTAGGAGCAATTCCCTTTCAGGACCCAGGCCGCCAGGTTCAGAAACTTCGGGTCTGGGTAAAGAAGAGGGCCCTGGTGTAGCAGATCCCTTCTGCAGGGAAGGAAGATGGGTCCTGAGATTGCTAGTTTTAAGAGAAGTGGGAACCAAGGTTTTTTCGGCCAGAATGGTGCTACTAGGATCACTGTCGTCCGACTCGATTGAATTTTTTGTAAGGTTCTGGAGATTAGGGGAAATGGAGGAAAAGCATATGCTAGATTTGTCCCCCATGATTGGCTTAAGGCATCCAGTCCCAGGGGGTTGTCCTTGGGTGAGATGGAAAAAAATACCTCTGTTTGAGTATTCTTTTTTGAGGCAAACAGATCTATTGACGGAGAGCCCCATTTCTGGGTTAGAGAAAGAAAAACTTCCCTGTTCAGGGACCATTCGTGTGGGTCCATCTTTTCTCGGCTCAAGAAGTCCGCTGACTGATTCTCTGACCCTTTTAGGAATACCGCTGTTAAGGAATCTAGGTGATTTTCTGCCCAGGAGAAGATCTTCTTGGTGACCTCCATCAGGTCCGAGGATCTTGTGCCCCCTTGACGACGTAGATAGGCCACTATAGTCACATTGACAGGATCCTGATATTTTTTACCTGGGTTTTGGGTAGCCTTTTTAGTGTTTCCCATACTGCCGATAATTCCCTTAGGTTTGAGGATTGTCTTCTCATCCAAGGGGACCATGACCCCTGAAGGTAACGGTCTGGAAGAACAGCTCCCCATCCTGAGGAACTGGCGTCTGTTTGGATGATCAGGACTGGAGTCGGATTCCATGGTATTCCCTTTTCTAGATGCTGTTGGTATTTCCACCAGTTTAGAGAATTTTTGACTTCCAGAGGAATGACCTTCTTGAAGTCTAAATGATCCAAGTTCTTGTCCCAAATTTTTAAATGTCCACGCCTGTAATGTTCTTACATGGAACTGGCTCCATGATACACAATTTATGCAAGCTGTTAGGAGACCTAGCAGTCTCATGGCTGAACGGACGCTGCATGATTTTTTCCCCTGGAATTTGTCTATGAAGGAGGTAAGGGATTCTCTCTTGTCTTGTGGAAGAAAAGAAGTTTGGCGCCTGGAATCTAACATTACTCCTAAGAATCTTGTCTCCCTCTGGGGGTCTAGATGAGACTTTTGGAAATTTATAATCCAGCCCAGATTTTCCAGGGTTCGTATTGTCCGATCTCTGTGATTGAGAAGAGTCAGGGTCGAGTCTGCCACTATGAGGAGGTCGTCCAGATATGGAATAATTGAGATTCCTTCTTTCCTCAAGAATGCCGTCACTTCTGCCATGACCTTTGTGAAGGTCCTGGGGGCTGATGAAATTCCGAAGGGCAAGGCTCTGAATTGGAAGTGGCAGACCTTCCCTTGAGGTGATTCCACCGCGAATCTTAGGAATTTCTGATGATTTTTGTGTATGGGGACATGATAGTAGGCGTCCTTTAGGTCGATGGTGCACATTTGTGCGCCTGGAGGAATTAGTGGGGTAGCTGTCCTTACTGATTCCATCTTGAAATATTTGTATTTTATGTTCTTGTTTAGCCGCCTGAGGTTTATAATAAGTCGAAGGGTCCCATTTGGCTTTTTCACAAGAAATAAGGGGGAGTAGAAGCCCTTCTTTTCTTCTTCTTTGGGAACTGTAACAATTACCTTCATTGTTAACAACTCTTGAAGATTTTTCCATAGCTGTATTGTCATTCTCCGAGATGTTAGGTTGGAGACAAGAAATTTTTGTTGTGGAGGGGAGCTGAATTCTATCTGATAACCTGATTTGATGATACTCAGGATCCACTTGTTTGATGTGATCGTTTCCCATCTGTGGAAAAAGAAAAGAAGACGCCCCCCTACCTGGTAGTCACTGTTTTTTTGATTGATGTGGAAGGTTGGAGAATAGATATCCTCGGCCTCTTCCACCTTTGTTGAAGGACCAGCGGCCCTGTTTTCCTCTGCCTCTGGAGTCTTTAGGATCTTTGGAATTCCGAAAGGAATAGTTTTTCTGGGGTTTCTTAATTTCCGGAAAACCTTTCTTTTTATCAGAGGCTTTTTCCAGAAGAGTATCCAGTTCAGCGCCGAACATGAAGTCTCCTGTGAATGGGATGTTGCAGAGCTTCGTCTTGGATTTTACATCCCCTCCCCACTGTCTAAGCCAAATAGCCCTATGGACTGAATTAGATAGTGCCCCTTCTTTTGCTGACAGTCTGATGTTTTCTGCTGAAGCATCGGCAAGAAAACCTGTCGCTGAACGCAGCAGCGGTATCGTCTGTAGAAGGAGATCCCTGTCTGCATCTGTTTTAAGGTGGTCTTCCAATTCTCCTAACCAAAAGAACAGAGTTCTCGCTACCGAAGTAGCAGCTATGTTAGACTTGAGGCTAAGCATGGAAGATTCCCAGACTCTACGGAGTAGGGCATCAGCCTTTCTGTCCATGGGGTCTCTTAATTGGGAAGAGTCCTCAAATGGCAGGTCCGTTTTTTTCACCACCTTAGACACTTGGATGTCTACCTTGGGGGGGCTGTCCCAGGTTTCTGTCTCTTTGGGGTCAAAGAGTAACCTGTTCCTGAACTCTTTAGTGATGTTTGCCCGCCCCTCAGGATTCTTCCATTCCTCTTGGACAATATCTTTTAGGGTCTGATTTATGGGAAAAACCCTTTTCCTTTTGGATTTTAACCCTCCAAACAGTTCGTCTTGGATGGATTTTGGCTCTACCACCTCTTCCACATTAAGCGTATTGCGTACAGCTTTAAGGAGGTTATCCAGTTCCTCATTAGAAAAGAGGTATTTTGAGGTTCCTTTATCCTCGGACACCGAGGAGACGTCATCAAGCGAGTCCTTCCAAGAATAGGTAGGAGCCGCAGAGTGTTTATCATAGTCCGAATCAGTATCAAGGGATCTAAGTTTTTTAGGAGCTGGCTCTTGATATAAATCCGGATCCTGGTCTAGTTCAGGTTCGGGATTTGGCTCAGGACCTAGTCCCGGTACCGGTCGGTTTAAATTGGTAAACATCATAAGAGAGGATTGGAATTCCTCCCGCATGGCCGCTTTAAGCTCATTTAACATTGACTCCTTTTCCTGTTGTAAGGCCCTGGCTAGGCATTCAGAGCATAGTGATTTTGGATACAAATCTGATAATCTTATGTTACAGGAAAGACATCTTTTTGATTTAGTAACATATTTTCCTTTTTTGGGGTCTTTGTCTTTCTTCTCCTTGTCCTTAGGTCTAGAAGAGTCGTCCTAGGACAAGGAGACAGACTATATTAAAATCCAAACAATAATGCACAACAAATTTTTATCCCCTTTAAGCAAAGTTTTTTGGTTGTACTCACGGTACCCGGGACAATGGGGGAAGAACCAAGGTCGTCCGCCATAGTAAAGGATATTTCCACAGCTTCAGTAGTGAACTCGTTGGTGGTATAGAGGCTGACACAAAGCAGGAAGCACTTTTAAACTTCCCGCCACCTTCTAAGCCAATCAGATGGCTTCTTTAACGGTCACGTGACCCAACCCGGAAGTCGGGCGTACTGCGCATGCGCGAATCGGCCGGCGATACACGGCCGTCGCGCAGTACGCACCGGCGTTCACAGGAGGCAGTAGCTGTGGGAGGTAGCGCCCGGAAGCCGGGAGGCACCTCATCCAGGGTCCGGAGACCCATGCTCCCCTCGGCTTCAGCTCCAGGCCGCAGGAGGAGGGGAGCCAGGACACGTCCTGCAAGACGCCCAGCCAGGAAGGGAGGTACAGCCCCCGCTCGCGGCCAGTCCTGGGGGGTTTCTAATTTCATCCCCCCCCCCCCCAAGGGGAGAGACGAGGTCTCGCAACCCTGACCCTTGGTAGGGACAGGAATACACTGGGGAACAGCGGCAGAGGAGGGGCCTTATAACCTTCGCAACTTCCTGTCCCTACCAAAGGTCAAGGTGCAACCTCCAGGTGCCGTCATGGGGGACGTCATGGAAATGTTGTATTTTTGTTAAAACAGTGAATTAAAGAATGTGTTCTTTTGTTATCCTGAGTACATGTAAGAAACTTATCTTCTTGGGAATAACCCTTTAATTACCATGACGCATTTCTGTATTTTTATTGAAAGTAATACAGCTGAGCCAAGACATACCCAATATCTTTTGGACATAGCCCCCAAAAAATAATTGTTTTGTGCAAACTCTACCATGTTCCAAAACTTGATACTTTTCATACATGTTGCAGGTTAGGTGTCTAGTATGCAAGACATGATAAATGTGCCTCCCAAGTGCGTACCTTAGATTTATTTTCCTCTGCAAACCCAGGTGTATCAGTATCCGGAGGGTAAGCAACAGTCACATAAACATTATATGGCTTTATCTAAAAAGAACAAAAGGTTATAGTTATTTATAGAAAATAAAACCAGGAACTATTCTGATTCTTGTAATTGATACAGCATATTGTCAGGGTCTGCAAGAAAACTCTCCATCTAGCTAATCGCACACAGGATGTGTAGTTTCACAGGATGCAAACAATGGTCCGTTGGACCCACTAGTGACACTCACGCTGGTCACAATGAAAGCCTGCACAGGCTGCGATACAGGCAGGAATTGGACCTGCTCTATCTATTGCAGCTCAAGCAGTTGGCTTATGCACGAGGCTGTGTAATCCACTGCCATAGAGTGCAGTAAGTACATGTGCTAGCTTTAGGAAAAACAGCTAACACACATCCTCAATTTCCAGTCGTCTGCACAGGCCCCTATTCATTTGAATTAGATTTAACAGTTATACCAGACACAGCCCATTTGTCAATTGTACGGTTACCGAAATCAGGGCAGCCAAGTTTTCCTAAATGGAAAAAACGTAACTTTCAAAAGTTTTTTTTTTTTTTTTTTTTAAATGCTCTGCTTTATCCACAATACCTCCATTTGTAGCGCTTCCGCAAGGCCACGGAGTGCAAACTTTGTTGGCGAGTATGCAGTGTATCCAAATAACCCCAATTGTCCTGCTTGTGAGGACACGAAAACAATTCTTCCCAACCGCCTCTCCTTCATAGTAGAAATTACTGCACGACTGGGGTACACACTGCCCAGATAATTCACTTTCATCAGTCTCTGAAGAAAAAGACAAGTTAACCGCATTTAAATAAAACACAAGGTTTCACACCAAGACGGAAATGGCAGAGAACATATTTCCAGTTTAATATATATTGTCTAAAGTTTTTATTGCCTGTTTTTTATGACATCCTATATTCTTCTATCCATACTTACAAGGAATGCTGTAGGCTACTCATAATTCATATTTACGGATACATAATAGACAATGGAATGAAATTCCATTTCAGACAAATCCTACCCCTATGGCTTCAATAAGTTACTCATGGCATGGAGGTTAAATTTGTGCAGCAACATTTCAGATACTGTATTTTTCGGACTATAAGGCACACAAAAAATCCTTTGATTTTCTCAGAAATCAAAAGGTGCGCCTTATAGTCCAGTGCGCCTTATATATGAACTGTACTTACAGACAACAGCTGCCTTGAACTGTGTACAGGTCTGCCAACTGCTGGTCATTCATCCTTATAATCCGGTGCACCTTATATATGGACCTAGATGTTTTAGCAGGCATTGATGGTGCGCCTTATAAACCAGTGCCCCTTATAGTCAGAAAAATACTGTATATGTGAATATACTCCAGAAGAACAGAAACTTACAGAAAAACGATCAATATCTATCTCTTCAAACTTTCCTGCAATTGATGTTCCAGCACAATTCACCAACATATCCACTGGGCCAAGTTTTTCCTGAGCCTAAAAAACAAGGACACAGAATTATATTTTTCCTGCATTTATCAATATCAATAAGCAAAGAATAATGTCAGATGTAGAATATATCCAACCGCATTTATAACCACCCATTATAAAAATTATTTGAGCCTTCAGACCTGGTCTACATGGCAATTTAACATCAGACTTGCATTTTACATGTCTAGAAGCACATTCACCCATTATTATAATATGCCTCAGTCTTATGCAACCAGCGCTTTACATCAACTCTGTGGTTTCGACGTAAACAATGTGATCAACTTTGTATTAGGTGACTTCTTGTATGATGGCACCATTGGACAACTTATTTGTTTATATGGTATATGTCTGTATGATTTGATAAAGGATTTCTGAGTTAAAATCAGACAATCCCAAAAGGCATCCTAGTAAAGTCTGTGCTTCCTATGGAGCTCACCAACACAGACACCAACAGCTCTTCTGCCTCAGTAAAAGGCCATCACTGTGGAGGTATAAGCAGGACTCTGGTTCTCTGCTAGGAGTCCTGTAAGGTGCTTCATTCATATAAACCAATATATCAGAGCTTAGCTTCTCTTCTTATTGTATCCTGCACTCACCTAAAGTCAAGATAAACCACTCAAGTCCATGTGAATACAGGCTTCCTAGGCATTTGGGTACAGTATCTTGCTGTAATAAGAAATTAAATCTTGTAAAAGTCATGAAAAAAAATACATACCTGTTTGATGACATTTTCTACTTGTCTATAGTCTTTCGACACATCAACCGATATACATAAAACTACCTAAAAAAAAAATTACAATGTGTTATACACATACTAACAATTGTAACTTCATGATATTAATATTTAGAGAAACAGGAGATAATTTAAAACACAAAATTACAATGTAGATAGAGTATGCATCTTAAAATTCCCACTGCACATATTTTATAGTAATTGTATACACATTTTTCATGAATATATTTTTATATAATATTCAAGTAATCATTTTATATCTAAAACATCTTATACCATAAATCATTATTAATTTTTTTCCTCTCGTTTCCCCCTCCCATATCTCTACATTTTAAATTTATATCCAATAAAGGGACAATAACCCATGAATACCCCAACACAAATATCCTCCTTCCTCCACTCTCAGCCCCTCTTATTCTTATACAGATAGATTTATTAAAGGGGTTTTCCAACAAACTAAAAGTTAGGCCCTATCCACAGGATATGGAGCTGATGGAGATCAGCGAGTGCTGGGCTCGGCAATTTTCGTCAGCTCCATAGAGATTAATGGAGCAGAACGGTCATGCACGGCCGTCTGCTCCATTACTCTGACGGAGCGACGATGGGTCCGATGGACCCCTAGTTCTCGCAATCAGTGGGGGTCTCAGCACCCTGTGGAGCGGAGGCATACATCAGTGTTAATGTAGCCTTAGACTGTTTTTTTTATAACATTATGTCCTTCAGGTTAGTGGTAAATTTTGGTTTCATAAATAAATGCAAAACCTGCCATTTTCAAATTCAAAATGTTCTGCTTTTGATACAAATAGTTTTATATTCTTATGGCCTAAATTTCTTTTTAATCCAGGCAATAGGAGACAATGCACCCTAAAGTTTGTTACGCAATTTCTCCAGATTATAGAAATACCGAACAAACTGCTGTAGGAGCTTGGAAGAAAAACAGCTCCATTGGGCTTTTGGAGGGACGATTTTGTTCGACTACATTTCAGATCTATGTCACATTGCAATGCGACAATGTGCAACGTGACCCCATTTTGGAAACTTTACATTATCAATGAATTTGTAAAGGGGTAAAAGTACCATTTTATCCCCATTCGGTTTCAAAAAATTGATTAGCAATGGCCTGTAAAAATAAAAATCATATTCCCCCCCATAAACATAGCTTTAGAAATTAAAACAAACATTTTTAAGAGGAAAATGAACCCTATAGTTCATTACCAGATATTCCCCAACTACAGAAATACCCATTATGTGGTAAGATACACAGCCAAGTAGCACTGCTCAAAAGTGAGCACTACTTGGCCTTTTGCAGAGAAGATTTTGCTGTAATAGTTTTCAGCTTCATGTCCCATTTGCAGAACCCTTGAGATAAAAGGATAGTGGAAACCCACAAAGAGTGACCACATTGGGGGCTATATTGAGGATTTTGACCCTACATGTGCTTTCCAACAATGAATGCACAAGAATTGGTGCAGATTGAATTTTTTTTTACAAAAACACTTTCTAGTGCTCAATATATGTTACAACTAGATTGTGCAACTAAGAAAGAATTGCCTGCTACCCATTTTTCTTAATTATCTAAAGCCCCTACAACGTTTAACCTGGAAATATTATAGGGTTCAGGAGTAGAAGAGCAGTGTGGGCATTTCAAGCCTAATTTAGTGATTTACAGAGCACTGACTGACAACTGCAAGTAAATAAATAAACCCCTGAAACATATCCCCATTTTGGAAATTCTACCTTCAAGTTATTGAGAACGATGTAATGAGCATTTTAACCCCACAGGAGCTTTCAAAAAGTTAAAGGGAACCTTGACCAAACAGACCTTTACTAGTATGTGGTCAAGCAGTTGAACACCTTATAGATCAGGTTTCTTTCATGACCCAAGGTGGTGGCATCATCCAAAAAAATAAACTTTGAAGTGAGTATAAATTAGTTCAATAAAGTCACGGAGGCAGAGATTTTCGTTCTCTCTTCCTCAGAATATGTTGATAAAAAATTGTTGACGTACCGTGTTAGCCAGGAAAAATCAAAAATCTGATGTAAATACTACAAAAGTGCATAAGCAATGATACCTTTATTGGCTAACCAGAAAAATTATATTTTGTGCAAGCTTTCAGGGCACACGGGCCCCTTCTTCAGGCATGGATACAAATGAAGCACTGAGAGAAAAACACAACATTTGAGGCATGTTACAATAAGATAATTGGTACATATGGCGAGACTCAATTAAGATAAGCTGGAGCAATAAAAGTGGAGGTTATGTTACACAGAGAACCTCTGTGTTACACTGACTCCAGACCCCTGCCATCCTAGCCCCCCCTCCACCCCATCACTCTTCGCTGTGTAACATACTCCACTTTTATTGCCCCAGCTTATCTTAATTGAGTCTCGCCATATGCACTAATTATCTTTATGTAACATCCCCCAAATGTTGTGTTTTTCTCTCAGTGCTTCATTTGTATCCATGCCTGAAGAAGGGGCCTGTGTGCCCTGAAAGCTTGCACAAAATATAATTTTTCTGGTTAGCCAATAAAGGTATCATTGCGTTTGCACTTTTGTAGTTTTTACACAAAAGTATTTACATCAGATTTCTGATTCTTCCTCAGAATGTCACCTTCATTGTAATTGATGGTCATGCACCCAGAGAAATCATGATCTAAATCTCCTGAAGTCCTTTGCATGATGTCAATCACAGGGGAGTAGGCGTTCTGAGGCAGAGAGAGCTCGACTTCCATGTTAAACTCTCCGCCTGCTTGACTTTATACAACCATTTCACAGATCTTTCTTTCAAGGCCCTGCATGGTTCCATCATCCACAAAATCAACTTTGTAGTGAGTTGTAAAATGGTTGTACAGTGGATGATGGAACCATGCGGGGCCATGAAAGAAACATGATCTAGAAGGTGTAAAGCTGCTTGACAACATACAGGTAATAGTTTATTAGATTACCGATGACCAGTTCCCCTTAAATGTGCCCATACCCATATACAGTATAACACATTAGGTGGGTTATTCCAAGTACAGATACCACACCAAAAAGAAAATGAATTGTCCCAAAAGTCAATTACAAGGGAACCTGGGACCTCATTTTCCCTAAAGACAGGTTGCAGAAGCCCATCACACCTGCAGTGCAAAAATGCCTCTCTGCTTCTTATTAGCATTTGCATTACAATACAAGTATGTTATATCTTACCTTGCACCCTGACAGAAACCTCTGTGTAGTCACAGGGGTTGGGTTTTAGTTTGGAGGCATTTCAAAAAACCGACGTCACCGGCTGTCTGGCCGAGGAGAGACGTGGAGGTGGTGAATAAATATGAGTCGGGGGGCATGCATTAATTAGGTCTCGGAGGAGCCAGAAGGCGCTCTTCGGACGGGACCCTGAGGGCCTCCGGCTCATTTGAATATTTTTTAAAAGCTTATTTTCTCGCTCTAATGGAAGCCCTGGAGGAAGCGAAAAGAGGCTCCCTCGTGCCCTACAGGTGCGTTATGGGACATTGTAAGTGTTATGGTTTGACCAGATGCAGTAGTCCTATGCTGGGAACATACTTGGAAATCTTTCATCAGGTCTCTGGCTGTCCATGGATGAAGACAGCACCTTGCAAATGCAATGTGGGGTGCCAGGGAAGGTAAGTATTAAATTTCCTTTACAGGATAAAATAATTTACATGACCATCAGCAGGAAGAAGATTGAATCTCTCATAGCACTCTTGTGATAACCACCATGAAAGCAAACATGGACAAAGGTTAAAGGGGTTGCCATTATGTCTAGATGGTGTATATACCCCTGGTTTCATTTTTTTTTTTTTTTTTTAAAAAACAGTCCTTACCTGTTTGTCGTTTATTGCATACTTTTCAATTTCTTTTTTGGCCTGAACTAATTTGCTCTGAAATGAAAAAAAAAAAAAATTCTAAAGTCAAAACATTTACTTCTAGTTGTAGCTTTTTTCTGTTTAGTAAAGTGAATATTTGGCTTATAGATAAGAGTCTATTAAAGTTCAGTGCAGCCATTAGATAATACAGGTTGAAGTTCAGCCAGCAACACTTTCATCTATTTTTGCCCATGCTAAACGTTCTCTTTTTGGATCTACAGTAGGACCACGTGTCTTACAGTTTAATGTTCCCTCAGAGCAACTGGATTTGGAATTTGTAGGCAAGAACTATATTACAAGTTTGAGAACTTCAGGTGCTTGAGATTTTGTTATGACTTGTAAAGCAGCATAAGAATACAGTATTTCTAACTTTTTAAAATTATTATAACAAGAAACACTGCGGCAGTGAATTATTCAACGTACAGACCAAACATAATCAACACATCCGGAAAATACATAAATTGTTTGTACTAGAGTTACACCATCCATCAAATTTTCTATCTCAAACGATCAGATACCAGGAATATTATATATTAGTAAACATAGTGATAGGAATATACGGTAGTATTCTAGTAATATGTTAGTAATATGTTGAATATTATTATTGTTCGGACTAGGGTTAAATCATTCATCAAATATTCTATCCTAAATTATCGGATACTGTATCAGGAATAAATACAGTAATAGGAATATACCTTATATACTCGAGTATAAGCCTAGTTTTTCAGCACAAAATTTGTGCTCAAAAACCCTAACTCGGCTTATACTCGAGTCAACTAAAAACATAAAGACAAAACTCATCTTTCTGACGTCCCCCATAGGTCCTCTTCTGTCTGAGACAGAAGAGGACCTATGGGGGACGTCAGAAAGATGAGTACAGTGTTATTTTTTTTCCTACTACAGGGGCTGGGCAGGCTGTATGCTACAGGGGTTGGGCAGGCTGTATGCTACAGGGGCTGGCAGACTATATACTAGGAGGCTGTAACCAATGCATTTCCCACCCTCGGCTTATACTCGAGTCAATAGGTTTTTCCAGTTTTTTTGTGTTGAAATTAGGGGTCTCGGCTTATACTCGAGTATATACGGTAAATATGTGGGGGAGAATTATCAGAAGTGTTATCTAGTAAAACATTGACTACTAAAACTGTACTATTGTTCAGACTATGTCTGAGAGCAGAACTGTTCCAGTTGCCCATGGCAACCAATCAGAGCTCAGTCTTCATTTTCCCATACCTGTTTAAGTTTAAAGCTGAGCTCTGATTGGTTTTACCTCAGACACTTCTGATAAAAGCCATAGTATTATATTGTAATAGTAAAATGTTGAATTCTAGTACAGGCAGTCCCCGGGTTACGTACAAGATAGGGACTGGAGGGTTGTACTTAAGCTGAATTTGTATGTAAGTCGGGTTGCTGGTAACTAAGGATGCATTAGCTGGTGCGATCTCACGCTTCCTTAGTTACCTGGAATCTCCGGCTTCTAGTGCACTGGCTGGTAACTAAGGAAGCGTGAGAGCGCACCAGCTAATGCATCCTTAGTTACCTGAACCCCCGATACTGCCGGCAATTACTTACTTTATACATTGGCAACGGATTGTGCTCCCCGTCACCTCCATGGCCCGCTCCAGCCTCTCGCTCCGCCCAACGATCCCCGTCACCTCCACGGTCCGCTCCAGCCTCTCTCCGCCCAACGATCCCCGTCACATCCACGGCCAGCTCCAGCCTCTCTCTCCGCCCAACGATCCCCGTCACCTCCACGGCCCGCCCAATGAGGAGGCGCAGCGCTATTGAAACCCGGAAGTGGACTGCGCATGTGCGGGGTGCCGAGTGCCCCGTTCGTATCTACGGGTTGTCCGTAACTCGAAACGCCGTAAGTCGGGGACTGCCTGTACTATTGTTCAGATTAAGGTTACACCATCCATTAAATTTGATACTAGGTATATTATATATTAGTAAATATAGTAATATATTAGCAAAATGTTCAATACTAAGCCAATTATTTTTATGACCCAGTTTCCCCACCCCCATATCATGGACAACCCACATCTGATAGATTTTAACTAGACCGTGCGCGCGGTTACATAGGAAGTGAAGGAGAGCCGCGCGCATGGTAAGCGCCGAGCGCGTACCTCCCTGCGCCGGCTATAAAGTTTAAAAAGTGTTTTAAACCGCGATACAGCGGTTTAAAACACTAACAAAAATAAGCTCCGGCACCAGCTCACCCTGAGCTGGTGCTTGGCGTTTTCTTCTTAAACCTGCCATTTCAAGTGGTAGGTTTCCTTTAACAAAAACAGGAACACGTGTGCGAGTGTGGAATCTCTAGTGGTCCCAAGCCAAGACATGCTACAGAAGATTAATTTTGACAGCCTGATGGAACGGGAGGTTACAAGCAGCCCCAAGCAGGCTGCAGCAGTCCAAAGTGAATTTATTGCTGCATTGTCATTTGTTCTTCAGTGAAATGGCTTTCAATAGAGAAAGTTTTAAAGGGACAAATATAAATTATTGACAGCACTTTACAGCTTTTGGCAATCAGGTCAGAAATTCTCAGACTCTTCTGCAGATACAATGTATATGATTTTACTGTCACAATACAAGGTAATGGTTAGCTAGCTATAGACAGTATATCACAAATCCTTTGTCTGCCAGTGGCAGAAGAGGTTACAAGCAGCAAAGTTCTCCTCTTCCTATTGACAACACATGCACACTTGGCTGAACCAAGCCTGTGTGTAGGGAAAGTAGCAAAATAGCTGCAGGCCAATCTGTTAATAGGCCGAAAGATATTGAAGGCGTCCAAGGATTTAACCCCTTAAGGATGCAGCCAGATTAAACGTTAAAGCGCAACCTTCATTTCAGTTGATTTTTATTATTGTGTGTGGGGAAGGGAGGCAATGTTGGGGACATTTTTTTCTAATGTACGTTATAAAAAAAAAAAAAAAAATCTTATTCTGCATTCTGACGACCTTATTGGGGCCGTATGCATGTCCCCCATAAACGGCAACAGTGCGGCACCGCACACCAGAAAAAGATAGGACATGTCCTATCTTTCCCCATGTTACAGGCCGTACATAATGCATTGCTATGGAGAGGGTCACCCCTTCTCCTCTCCATCGCGGCGGACGTATGCCCGGCCGTAGCCGTGCGGGCATACGTCAGTGTGAATGCAGCCTTAGTTTGTAAAGAAACAGACAGCTAAGTGCCAGTCATTTACAATGTTACCTCTACATTGCTATGGCAGATCTGTCTAAAGGATTAACCCTTCCTGCTCTCTCCTTGGCTGTGGTAATCAGTGAGCAATATACAAACATAAATGAATGCCCTGTTTTTTGACCGCCAATCTAATATATATCACCATGAGGGGGACATTGTCACATTTCTTGCTGCCTGGACACTATGCACATTAACCCCTTAAGGACGCAGGGTTTTTCGGCTGATTTCTCGCTCCCCAACTTCAAAAATCCATAACTTTTTCATTTTTACGTGTACAGACCTGTGTGAGGGCTTATTTTGTGCGTAACAAATTTTACTTTCCCATGATGTTATTTATTTTAACATGTCGTGTACTGCGAAGCTGAAAAAAAATTCCAAATGTGGAAAAATTGAAAAAAAAAAACGCACGTGCGTCACGTTCTTGTGGGCTCAGTTTTTACGACTTTCACTCTTCGCTCCAAATAACACGCCTACTTTATTCTCTGGTTCGGTGCGATCGCGGTGATACCAAATTTATATAGGTTTTATTGTGTTTTAATACATTTTTAAAAAATTAAACGAATGTGTACAAAAAAGAAAAACTTTTTTTGCCATCTTCTGACGCTAATAACTTTTTCATACTTTGGCGCACGGAGATGTGTGAGGGGTCATTTTTTGCGAAATGAGGCGACATTTTCATTGCTACCATTTTGAGGACTGTGCGACATTTTGATCATTTTTTATTTCATTTTTTATGTTATGTAAAAAGGTGTAAAAGTCGCATTTCGGACATTTGGGCGCCATTTCCCGCCACGGAGGTCACCGCCGGCCGTAACCGTTTTTATATTTTGATAGATCGGGCATTTTGGGACGCGGCGATACCTAATATGTCTGTGATTTTTACTGTTTGTTATGTTTTATATCCGTTCTAGGGAAAGGGGGGTGATTTGAACTTTTAATATTTTATTAATTTTTTTTATTTTTTAAACTTTTTTTTTCTTTTTTTTTTTCACTATTTTTTAGACCATCTAGGGTACATTAACCCTAGATGGTCAGATCGCTCCTACCATATACTGCAATACTACAGTATTGCAATATGGCATTTTTGCAGGTCATACATTACAATGAGCCAGTGGCTCATTGTAACGAACCTGCATAAACCATGTAGCCTCGTGTCAAAAGAAGACCCGAGGCTACCATGGTAACCGATCGCCGCCCCCCGATGACGTTCGGGGGCGTGGCGATGGGAAAAAAAAGATGGCGGCGCCCGCGCGCCGCCGTCTTTTAAACGCCGCCGGCGACTTTGCCGGCGGCGTTTAGAGGGTTAATAGCCGCGATCGGTGCAAGCACCGACCGCGGTTATTAGCGGTGGGGGTTTTGTGCAAAATGCAAAAACCCCCACCTCTGTATGAAGAGGACTCAGCCCGTGAGCCCTCTTCATACATCCCTTATACCTCTGCGCCGTAGAGCTACGGCGCAGAGCGTTAAGGGGTTAAATGTGGTTTTTAATGTAGAAAAGTCTGCTGTGTAATGTCAAGAGCGCAAGACTGTGGCGAGTCAATCAGGGACCTGCAGTGGCCGAATTTAATAAACCAACCCCAAGTGCAGGGGACTCATGGTATCTTATATAGTACCAGGAATCTCATCTCTATGATACATGCAGTTCCATCCCTGGCAGCTTGGTCACTCTGGCCTTAACCCGTTCACGACCCGTGACGTAATAGCACGTCACGGGTCGGCCGCATGGAGAGGGCTCACGCGCTGAGCCCTCTCCATAGCCGGTAAGTATTTGCTGCATATTGCAGCAAAGGCTTACCGGTAACACCCGCGATCGGTGCCAGCACCGATCGCGGGTGTTTTCCCGCTGATCGCCGCCGGCAAAGCTGATGGCGGCTTCAAAAGGATTGCGGCGCATGGGCGCCGCCATCTTTTCGAGGATCGCCGCTCCCCGTGATGTCATCGGGGAGCGGCGATCCGTCGCCATGGTAGCCTCGGGTCTCACGAAGACCCGATGCTACTTCGGGTTAACCCATGCATTACAATGTGCTATCAGCACATTGTAATGTATGAGTAGTAAAATCCCCATATACTGCCATACTGTAGTATGGCAGTATATGATAGGATCGTGCAGACACCCTAGGGTTAAAGTACCCTAGGGAGTCTGAAAAATAGTAAAAATAGAAAAATTATAATAAAAAAAACCCTAAAATCACCCCCCTTTCCCTAGAACTGATATAAATTATAAATAAACAGTAAAAATCATAAACACATTAGGTATCGCTGCGTCCGAAAATGCCCGATCAAAATATGATAACGGTTTTTCACTGCGTTTAATCCCGTAACAGAAAATCGCGCCCAAAGTCAAAAATGGCACTTTTTTTGTCATTGAAAAAAATAAAAAAATTCTATAAAAAGTGATCACAAGGTCGAATAGTCCTAAAATTTATAACATTGTAAACGTCATGAAAATTCGCAAAAAACTACACCACCCACAGCTCCATACACCAAAGTATAAAAAAGTTATTAGCGCCAGAAGATGGCGAAATCCCCCAAAAAATTTTTGTACAGGAGGTTTTAATTTTTTTAAATGTATGAAAACATAAAACCTATATAAATCTGGTATCCCCGTACTCGCACCGACCCAAAGAATAAAGTAGACATGTCATTTGGGGTGCACAGTGAAATCCGTAAGATCCAAGCCCACAAGAAGACGGCACAAATGCATTTTTTAACCAATTTCACTGCATTTGGAATTTTTTTTCCCGCTTCCTAGTACACGGCATGGAATATTCAATACCATCTCTATGAAGTGCAATTTGTTACGCAGAAAATAAGCCGTCACACAGCTCTGTACATGGAAAAATAAAGAAGTTATGGATTTTTGATCATGGGGAGTGAAAAATGAAAAAACAAAAAAGGGCCAGGTAATGAAAGGGCTTCTACCACCAGGATGGAGTTTCTACCACCATAGTAGCTTTATTAACTACTATGGAGCCAGGAGCCCATCAGGCTCATTTGCATACAGTCTTTCATCCTGGTGGTAGGTGTCCTTTAACACTAAACCAGCATAGTGGACGTGGTAACATACAGGTAAAAAACATTCAATAAGATTCCAGGTTTTCTTCAGCTTACCTCATCACGAGCAACCAAGGTAATGAAAGCACCTTGCTTAAAACATTCAATTGCAATACATTTTCCAATACCACTGGACCCACCGGTCACCTAATTTTTTTGAGGGAGAAAGGAAAGAAAAAAGTACCTCATTTACATTAGGAAAGAATTATCATAAAATGTAAAAAAAAAAAAAAAATAAGCATTGTATAAGGTAATAACATAAGTGCATATAAGCAAGCTACATTTTTCCAAGTGACATAAACGCTAAGCAGAGGCCATTGGAGCCAAAGGCAATATATTGCATACGGTCAGGGAGGACCTTACTAATGTCATGGTCTGTAGAAGAACAGTGACATCTCTAGGAAAACACCCTGAATATCAGCAGCGGGAACCACTGGTTGCTGCCAATGCTCATCTCCCCCTGAAAGTGGGAGGAGCAGGGTGACGTATGCCACTGTATTTGCATACAGCACAGGGCAAGAAACGTCATGGGAACCCAGACTTCAATGTCCATTTAGAAAAAAAAAAAGTCTATGCAGAGGGGATAGGGGAATATATATAATCTGACATCTGTGATAGGAAGGTGGATGAGAAGAGCCAAAGTAAGTGAAAAATATGGTTAAAGGGGTTTGCCCATGAAAGAAAATTCACAAATTTCACAATACAGTTTACACAATAAAGAGAATTTTAACCCCTTTACAATTGGACTACAGTTTTAGCTCCTATCAATCCCTATGCTGGTCAGTGTAAAATTCCCGGGGTAAGCAGACACTTCATGATCCCTCTAGTGCTGTGAGACAAATATGTGGTTAGATTATCAGGGTACAGGTTTAATATACACTTTCATTTAGCTTTTGAACATTGTATTAGTATCTGACACAGAAAGCGATGAGATGGATCAGAGATGAAATTATGAGATCCATGAGATGCCCATTACACACAATGACACAGCTCTCCAACATCTTTGCTATTTTACAACACACTGCTAGATCTGCGTCTTCTTCCGATCCCTCCCCAGATAAAGAACTTATCTGTCTGTAGCTTTACACTACAGGAGGTAAGTGTCAGCCATCAGAAAGAAAACCAAGATGATGGCCGACACTATCAGAAGATACAGGGTTGGGAACCAGGGGCAACTGAAATTGTGCACACCAGGACTGATATAATTTGGAGCTTTGCTCTGGTTAGATAAATTACTTTCTAATATACGAGTTTCTTACAGGTTTCATTATGTGATCCAAAAGATAAAACCAACTTTGTTCTTTTGGTAAAAACAATCAGAGATTTCACCAAATTCATACAGCTTTGATTATTTAATTCCTTTAACCCCTTACCGATGCATGCCGTACTACCGTCAGGTCCCGGTGCATGGAGAGGGCTCACGGGCTGACAGATGAAGAATGGCATGATATCATGGAAGCTACCCCTCTGTTTTCTCTATTGGAGGTACTCACAAATACTATTGATTCACAGAGCTTATAAAAGTCTCCGATAACATTGGAAAAAATTGTGGCAAGAGCTTCTGGAGATTGCCCCAAATGTAAAGGGGAGAATGCGTACATACCGCATACGTTCCGGGGTTGTACCCAGTTAGTCTTATGGGTTGGATGTTTTGGCATTAATTAGAGAGGTATGCTTTATTACTATTCAGCCTTCTGTATTAGCATTTGTACTGGGATACCCCGGAGACACAAGTGCACAGGGGTCAGTCAAGCTCACTGTATGGCGCATTCTGTACCAGACGCACAAGTTAATTGCATCCTATCGGATACAACCTACTGTAGATTGTTGGAGACCCTTGGATAGCACTTGGGCCCACTGCTGAGGGATGCTATGAGCCCTATATCGATAACACAACTGTATTGGTGAGATAGCAGATGGGACCTCCTCGACCTGACCAGTTTATATTCCCACTCCCTGGGTTCTTTTAAATATGAAATAAACTATGGTCAGTATTAGGATTACAATACTGGAAACATGTTAGCTATCTTAGCCATTCAAAGCATTACATATAATAGGGCTAATCTAATGTTTTGCCTGATCTGTGTGGGGGGTTGGGAGGGTTTGTTCTCACATGTTACTGTATGTTTACTTTTGTATGTAATGTACAATGTTATATGTTGAAAAATGGAAAATGTGTTGGTATTAAATAAAAAACAGCAGATTTAAAAAAGGGCATAAGAAGGTAAAACATCCTGCCAGAGGGGACACACATCAGTATGCTTGGTTTACAATCGTTAATGCTGGGGTCCGATTTCCTTTAAGAACCCATCCTGTGCATAACCTGGGTAGTGACTGTAATGACATCGCTATCACTTCAGCCATTCACACATTAGTGTTATTCAGGGCAACATTGTTACTCCTGGGAATTCGCCATAATCTGGAAATATCCAGCTGTAACTGAAAGAAGATGGACCATAATTGTGACCGCTGCTGTACCCAATTCTATAGGCACCACATTACCATTATGTAAGGGCAGTGCCACTCGTGCCCCGATTTCACCACCTACAAAAGGCAAACTGGACTAGTGATACCACAAGTATCAGCCTTCTGCTAAGGAGTCTGCACTCTGCAAGGGTAGAACAGCTTCATCCCTGGGTGGAAGACATACTGTGCCCACCACAGCACAAACTCACCACAACGTGGGCACCTGCCAGCTTCAGGGGCTTAGGGCTGATGAGCGGAGACACCATGTACAGCAGCAACACAAACGCCACTATGAAGGCGGCGGCCAGCAGCAGCATGACTGACTGAGCGAAGGCGTCCAGCCTGAAGGTGGGTGAGAGCCAAGGGGGAGGAAATGGGACAGGCTGAGCCCGGAGAGGAAGAGGCTGCGGGCAGCGAATGGTGCAGGGCAAGGGTCACACAGAGGGTTCCTGTCCACAGACTACACTGTGACGGCGTGCGCCTCAGCACAACAGGGTCCTGGACAGGCGCCACCTCCGCCACCCTGCTTCCTGTTTATAACGCACGTTCTCTACGACCAAGAGGGCTCCGCACTTCAGTTATGGCTTCTGGGAGATCTTATGTCGCCATCTGGTGGCAAATGGCAATTGCTTTTCTTTCATCCCTTGAAATAGAATTCAATGGAAACCCGCTGAATAGGAGCTGTCTGAGGAAAATCATATGTTTCATAATGTCACACATAGTTTTTTGTGACAAAGTGTTTTTCTTCTGCATGGCAATTTTTGGTTCTTTGCTTTTTTTTAAAGCCAAGTTCACACCTGTGTTCCATTGATTATCCATTTATATAACAACAAGTAGGAGGGCACAATGTGATGAGGGTGCCACATTTTAAAGAGGAAGAAGAGGGGGCCGTAACTACAGCGGTAGCAGCCAGTATGTTGCATATGGCACTGTATGTGTGTGTGTATATGCACATGAGTGTATTTATGTGATTGTAACTCGCATGTGTGAGTATACTAATATGTATATTTTTAAGTGAGGGTGGCTGAGTGAGTAGCACTTCTGCCTTGCATTGCTGGGTTTCTGGGTTTGAATCCCAACCAGGTCAACATCTGCAAAGAGTTTGTATGTTCTGTCCATGTTTGCTTGGGTTTCCTCCTGGTACTCTGGTTTCTTCCAAAACATACTGTTGTTTAGATTGTGAGCCCCATGGGGACAGGGACCAATTTGACATGCTTTGTGCAGAGCTGCATAATCTGTGTGCATCTGTGTTATTATTTTATTATTATTTAAGTGGGAAGGGGGGCCCCATGCAGTAGCCTGCTAGGGGGCCCTTTCTCTCCTAGTTACGCCACTGAGGAGACGGATGAGGGACCACTATTGAACGAGATGTGGGGCTTGTGGGTGCAAAAATGTAGGGCATTCCAAGTAGGTAAGGCTACATGATTATACTTTGTGGGGGCCACCAAGGGATGCATTCAGGTGGGTGGTATGCAGTAGGTGCAGACTCGGCTGACCCGGGCAAGTGCTGGGCTCCACCGCTCCAAAGGGGCTCACCTACCATGGTCTATTACTTGCTCGCAGGCTGGTCTCATTACCTCCCCTGAATACAGGTCGAATAGGAGGTGGGTGGAGAGGTAGTCGGACGGCCCCCTGCCCTACCCACCTCACATGTGACCTGCCCCAACCTACCCACCTCTCCTGTGAAGTGGCGAATCCCACACCTTGCGTCTGGCCTGCACAACTCGTGTCTGGCCGGCCTGTGTGCCTCATGTCCGGCCTGGCCCGCCCGCGCCCCTCACAGGGCTGTCCACCTTCTCCTATGCAGTCTCCTTCCTGAGCTTGCCACCACGTTCCCACCGGTGTGAGTATAATTGCAACATATGTAAATGCATGTATATGTGTTTTTTTTGGTGTATATATGCTGTATATTTGTGCATAGGTGTGTGTATATATGCTGTATATCTGTGTGTATGTGTTGTGTATACTGGATGCATGTGTATAAATGCTGTTTTTTTTTTTCATCCGTTCAGCAGCACACATATGGGATTCTTCCCCGAGGTACAACTCAGAAGAGAACAGGTTAACAAGCAGTAGTAGACAATTAAACAATTAGTGTCTTGGCTGACTCCACCTATATAAGGTGGAGTCAGAAGAGAACAGGTTAACAAGCAGTAGTAGACAATTAAACAATTAGTGTCTTGGCTGACTCCACCTATATAAGGCCGGAGCACACACACAACCCTTGTATTTCTTTTTGTCAGAGGGTGCGTTCACACGTTGCGTTTTGACCTGCGTTTTCATTGCGTTTGAAACGCATATACAACAGCTGAGGAGGGGTGATTTGCCTAATTACATCACTGTTAACATTTCCGTTTACAAAACGCATCGTAAATGTGATGTTAGCGCATGCGTTTTGTTAACCCATGCGTTAACATTGCGTTTAAAGATGTAAATGGTAATGTAATTAGGCAAATCACCTCTCATCAGCTGTTGTATATGCGCTTCAAACGCAATGAAAACGCGACCAAAACGCAACGTGTGCACGCGCCCTTAGGGTGAAGACACACGTGGCGTTTTTAGGCCGTTTTTTTTTTTTTTGTGTGTTTTCAGATCGTAAAAAACGCATGCATTTTTGACAGGTTTGACCAATTATCTTAATTCAAACTGGTCAAAAACGCATGCGTTTTCAAAAAACGCATGCGTTTTTCAATGATCTGAAAACGCACTAAACTAAAAAAAAGGCCCAAAAACGCCCTAAAAACTTCACGTGTGTCTTCACCCTTAGGTATGAGAGAAGAGTTCCGGTCCTGTGTGTCTACACAGATAGAAAGTAGACAATAGTCAGCGTGTCCCTACACCAGAAGCCAATAGTCAGAGTGCCCCCCAGGCAGCCACAGTGTTCCACACCAATAGATACAGTGCCATCTCAGCAGCCCTTGCCCCACCTCAGCAGCCACAATGCCCCCTCCCAGCCCCTGCCCTTCCACTGCAACCAATGTCCCCTGGCTGTCAGCAGCCACAGTGTCTCCTAGCCCCAGTGGCCACAGTGCCACCACCTCAGCAGCACCTGCCCTTCCCAGATGAGGTTTGTGTCCTGTGGGGAAAAAAAAAAACAATAATTTACTCACTTTTCCTCGCTCCCCTGAAGCAGCAGCAGTTCTTCCTTGGTCCTGGGTGTTACACTGCGGCAGCTGTATGATGTCATCACATAACGTCTGCCAGCTTCACAGTCAGCCTGTACAGCCGATGCACCCAGGAGCAAAATAGGCAACTGCTGCTTATTTGGGCAGCGAGGAAAGATGAGTATTAGAGATACCCAAGCCTCTATGCTGCGCTCCTGGAGATACATAAAAGTAGGGAGATGCCCTGAAAAAACATGAGGCCTTATGTGAGACACCTGTGGCATAGGGTATAAAATACTTTGCAGCATGCTCCACACTCCACAACTTTTCTCCTTCTTCCACCCTCACAAAAGGGAAAAATTATTGGTACCATGGGTAGTGTCCATGAGTGAGATAAAAATTGTAATGCCACCCCACCATAGTAACATATTGCGGCTCATTTACGAAGAGTCCGAACGCCGCAATTACGTCGGGCTTCCCAAATATTTCCGTTTTGCGCCGAATTGCCCCAGGATTTTGGCGCATGCGATCGGATTGTGGCACATCGGGGCCGGCTTTCACGCAACAGAACTCGGATGGCGTGGCCGTCAGAAAACCCGAAGGATTCGGGGGGGAAAAAAAAAAAAAAGGGGTTGCAAAAATAGCACTCACATATACTACATATCAAAGGGAAAGACAGATGTAGTCGCAAAATATATAATCTTTATTGAAGTGAACAATAAAGATTATATATTTTCCAATTACATCTGTCTTTCCCTTTGATATGTAGTCATAAATCTACAGATGTAGCAATTTGTTGATTCTCTCTACATCCCATTTATCTATTGCATAAGCACTCACAAACACCGGAACGAAGCAGGTGAATTCCAGCGAACCCCGGCGGACTTTAGCGCAGCAGCGAAAACTAGTAGACATCGGGCGCATGACCTTAGTGAATCCCGGCAGAACCCGAATCAGTGTCGGAGAAGGCGCTGCTGGATCGCGAATGGACCTGGTAAGTAAATCTTCCCCATTACACAGCATTCTCCTCAAGAATTGAAGTCTTTTACAGTATCTCCCTCATTAAAGTATTGACCCTGTTTTTTTTTGGGGGGGGGGGGGGGGTTGGCTTATTTTTAATTTTTTATGCCCTGCATTGAGGTACACTACAAGCACCATGGATCACTGCACCATGAACATGCCAGTCATTTTGGGGTTAAGATGCCAATGTTAAACGAAACCAAACTGGTGCACGACTAATACACAGATAGTGACCGCTGCCGGCCGAACCTTCATTCAGCTGATAGCTTTTCCTGTGAACACTCTTATACACACGTATGATCGTCTCAGTTTGAGCATGCATATTTAATAAATGGAGAAACATCAGAACATAAGGATAGGGCAGTTTAAATCCAGCTTGCCTAATACTTATCTACTGCCTATCTAGAGCCGGATTATCATTGGTGCTCTTCGAGCACCAGCGCCGGGGGCCCCTGATCCAGATTTTTTGGTTGATGGCCCCCGTCCTGGCGCTTTGATAGCGCCAATGATCAGGTTCCTGCTGGGGCCCCCGCGACCCCGGCCTTCGGCAGTCGGGAAGGGGCCTCCGTCCGGACAGGAAGCTCCTGCCCGTCATTGTATTGTGCTCAAAACAGCCGAAAAAGGACGCATGAGCTCTATTACTGGAGCGATATCGCCGGAAAACCACCCCAGCGCACAGCGCTCTTTGAACTAGAATGTGCAGCCGCATGATGACCTCATCACGTGGCCGCGTACCCCTTCCTGTCTGGCAGCTGTAAAAGATGGGTGGGGGCTTTTTGTATAAAATCATTTATTTGGTTGCATATTAAATAATTCATTGTGGGTGGGGGACAGAATATGAAATAATTCATTGTGAGTGGGGGGCAGAATATTAAATAATTCACTGGGGGGGGGGCAGAATATGAAATCATTCATTGTAGGGGGCATTGCCCGCGCCAGCACCCAGCTTACCCAGGCAAGTGTCGGGGCCCCAGAGCTTCCAGAAGGGCCCACGGCACACACTGGCAAGATAAGAATACTCAATTACATCTGCATGTTTGTTGCTGGTGTAATTGAGAGAAGCTCCTAACTCAGTGTTGGCGCGGGTAACAGGGGGTGGCTCACAGACCGTAACTGCATCAGCTTCGCTGATGTAATTCTCAAGCAGAGCATCTATCACTGTGCAGGACACTGGTCGACATGATGACGCGTCTCTGCTGCTGCTCAGTAGACACTGCACTGTGGCAGAAGAGCAGCAAGCCCCATAACAGATCTATGGCCACATATATACTGCCCTTGGCCCAGATCTCTTGTCGCTGTGACATGCTGCCAGTGACGCCAGGGTGCACTACACTGCCCTCACTGACAGTAGGGCTCTGGACTTATATATGTATATAATATATAGCCACAGGCATGTGTCATATGTGGTTATTTGATGGTAAATTCACCTGCCTGGTGCCATATAACTTTGCTATTCAGTGCACCCACCCTCCACCCCACAACACGCACTTTGTCCTACACACCACCTGTCAAATTGGATTCAACAATCCTTCATATTGCCACTGTGTGGCGGTAGTGTCCCTCACTGTATTTGCTCCTGCTTAGTGATTGGAGATGTTGGTCTTTCTTTAGTGGTCTGTTTATTATCACTATGATGGTATTTATCTTGTTGTAATGGTCATCATGTGGCAGTATTATATGTACCTTATAGAATGGGATTGTCGGCAATTTTAGGTTAACTAGCCGGGTTGGCACTTTGCATACATAGACTTTGGTGTGGAGTTCGGGCACTTGGTCTCTAAAAGGTTTGCCACCACTGCCTTATAGAAATTAAATGGTCCTTAAAGGGGTATTCCAGGAATCAGCATAATTCATATGCAAATGGGTTCTTTAAACTATAAGCTAATATGTAATTAGTTATTTAAAATTTTGCTCCCCTTAGCATACAATGCTGGTGACAGACTGTAATGAAGAATTAAAATGCTACTGGTCCTTTAGTAAGCAGCTCCTAGTGCCAAAAATTTAGGTCCTCTTTAAGCTCCATTTTGTGACCAAAGACATTAAGTTTTGTTACAAAAACCCATAATGCTATAAATAAATGAATGTATAAGAAGTTCATATTCCCAGAATTCCCCTTTAAAATTGATTCTAAAATTTCCTTAAGAAATTTAAGAGAATGCAGTTCGATTTGTGATCTAATGTAATAAAACAAAAGGACTGTTCCAAAAATAAGCTAAATTAGTTGTTATTCATTCGGGTAGCAAGACATTTTGGAATTTGAAAATGGCTAAAACATCTACCAAAATCACCTTTTTTTTCCATATATAAATGCTAAATATAACAACCAAAATTTCCCACTAACTTGAAGTACAAAGTGTCACTGAAAAACGAACTCGAGAACATTTGAAGCCTTCTAAAGTTATAGGCCGATCAAGAGACGCATGCTGGTTTTGAAAAATGGGCCTTGGTCATCAAGCCGCAAGTGAGCTTGGTCACCAAGGAGGTAAATTCCCAATCCACCCCTGAAAGTAATTATACAAGCATCAAATGAGTACAAAAGTCCAATAATGAATAGAAGTTTATTAAGTATACAAGAAGACTCAGCAGCCATACGATTTCATGTATAAACAGTATGTAAAAGTATGGACACAAAAATGAACAAAACAAAAAGTATCCCAATGCAAAGACAAAGAAAAATCTTAAAAACAGGAAATGATCCATTTTCTGACATTTATGGTGATATTACTAAAATACACAAACAGAACAATGCATTTGTATGAGGAGATTGATGAAATAGGATAAAGCCAAGGAATGAACTACATCTGTAAACAAACAAAATGCTTTTACTTACAAGGCACAATGTCAAATTTATTGTTACAAACCCGTTAAATACATTCATATTGCAGACTTATATATACTGTACATATACTGTATTTTCTTACAGGTAATAATCAAGGCATATACAGTATATAAAGTATGAACCCCTTTTCATCCGACAAAATACCATCAAGTACTGCAAATAGCCCAATGTCAAAGTTGCTATGCTCTGGAATTTAAAGGGAACTGTCTTAGAGATATAGACCCAAATGCCTCCAGCGGCCTGTTATTAAGGACAACTACAGGATTACTATAATGTGCATCTGTATTCTCGGAGATTTATCATAATGCAGGAGAATGGCTTCATAGTACAAATACATCATCATATAAACTACATTTTGCAGAGGGTATCCAACAGTTGACCTGTGATGATGTTACCTAGCCAACGGGAATCAGTTGCACCACAACAGGGCATCCTAATATGTCTTTTCTGCCTCCCTGTGGCCCCTTATAGGTCATTTGAATAAAAGTATGAAAAGTTCTTTACCTGCATAATAGTAAATCTCCTAGAACATAGGACATTGTTGCCATCATATCATGGTCCTGGATAACAGGCTGATGGCAGTCTGTGACAGTCAAGATACTCCAGCTAATTAAATGGTTATATGTTGCCATGTGATTGACACAAGTGTATATACTTGGAAATTAAAAAAAAAAAAAAAACACACACACAACACATACGGTATGTACATATAATAAACTGCTAGATTTTCCAAACATAATGAGTAACTCCTTTGACAAAGTATATACACCCATATATTATTATATTTTCTTGAAAATAGTCCCAAAGAACATTGGGGAAAAATGTTTTGGCTTTTTTAACCAGAGAGTCAATCTTAGAAAATATTGCAGTATGTAATAAACAAGGTTATTAAATAAAGGACTGATTGCACCAAATCAACTGAATGAAATTAACTGTGATATAGAAATTAAACTTTTACATGGCTTAACCATTTCTTCATCAACTGTAATGACAAAATCCATTTACAGATTAATGCATTCCAATGATACTAAGCGGAGCTTGCTATGGAGTGCCTTCCATACACAAGTCCTATAACAGGATATTGCCTACAACACACAGTGTAGAATAATATAGTCCAGGAGATTACAAGAGAAACATTGTATCACTTGTAAGATCAGTTTACCGGCAATTCATTTGGGAGTGCCATGTAAAGCAAGAATACCTAATAAAGTAAAAAGCTATTGGAGACAATCTTGCTAAACCTTTTCGTTCTGCTTAACCTTCCTGTCCAAAGTCTTCTGTGAATTTCTTTAACTTCTCCAGATCCTGATCATTTACGGTTGGCTTGGTGTGAGTTAGTGACCTCAGCATGTCAGGCTGAAAGAGAAAGCAATTTTTTTTCAAGAAATGCATAAATAGTTAATCATTTTGCACAATTTCATTCAAAGTCCTAACATAATATATAAAAGTAATAGTATAAAATTCTAAAGGCATTAAATTCTAAAGAAAAGGGGTAAACAAAAACTAAGCAGCACTGAAGAGAGAAACCAGCATTTTCTAAGAGTACATACAAATTCACTATGAAAAACATAAAAGTTTAGAAGGGCACAATCTTCTCATAAAGATAGTGTTAATTTATGCTTGCTATATAAAGAGGTGCTAAATACAACTCACCATGCTTACAACCGGCTCTAATAACTTATTTCCAGGAACATCCATCCACGTCATTTCAATAGCATTAGGGTCTCCAGGAGAACATGGAGTGAGCAAATCATTGCAAATTTCATCAGGATTAAGTGGAGATTGACCCCTTACCTGGCAAGGTTTAAAAAAAAAACAAAAAAAAACAAAAAAAAAAACGAAATGTAATTCAAATCTTGCGCCTTTACACTGCCTATGCACAAAACACAATGCAATAAGCAATGCACAGAGCAGGTGGATTAATGACAGTACTATATTTTGTCAATAATGGTAATCTGCAATACAAAACCGTACAGTTATACAGTACCAAATAGTTATCCTGGGTAGTTAGATGGTATTTAGGAACGAAGCCTGAGACAGAGTGCACTAGTCAACATGAACAGAAACAGACCATGCATGCTTTTAGCACAAAGGATCCTTTCCTCTCCAGCTGCGGAATTTACAGTATTAAATAATAATAAAAAAAAAAGTAGAGGGATCCAGAACCGTTTATTAAAACATTAGATCTTTATTTCTTCATCTATTAAAAATATAAAGGGCATAGTTCCATAACAGCATCTGTTATGGAACTACTTACTTTGGAGTAACAAGTCCTGGATTCCTCCGCTTTGTCTTTGAAATTACATAGAGAGGGCATGGGTTAAACTTTACAACACAGAGTTTGGTGATCATTTCCTTATTGACCCAGAGTTTAATAGGAGTTTTACATGATAGGTGTCCCTGCTTGGTTTAGAAGGTCACTATCCCATACTTTTACCCCATGTGTCATTTAACTCTTCAGGCCTTAAACACAATCCCTCTAGCAGAAGGTCAAACATGCTCTTGCCTTCCAGTAATGACCATAGAAAAAGAGGTCAGTAATAGGAAGAGGACTGCTCAACGGTAATGAACAAGACATTTGTCTAATTTCAAAGTGGAGATCTAAGGGAGTCTGCCCCAGGGCAGTCTTCTTGTGCACAAGGCTTCCTAAAGGCAACAGTGCAGCAGCCATAGCAAAATGAAAGCCATGAAGAGAATTAATAGGAACATACCTTTTTAAAGTGAGTAGCAGACTGAACTTTCCTGACTGGTTGCATTAAGGCATCACGTACAATAATGCTGATATCTGCACCTGAATATCCATTTGTTCTTTTTCCAAGCTCTCGGTAGTCAGCTTCTGTCAGATTGTGCGGCGTTGTTCCAAGATGGAGTTTAAACATATCTGTCCTGGCATGTTCCTCTGGTAGAGGAATGTAGATTCTTTTTTCAAATCTGTATAGAGAAAGATTTAACAAAACTAACAAACAAACCATAATGTAATATATTATAGCTACAGCTATAGGGTATCCCAAATTCATGACTGCAACACCTATAGCAATATCATGTAAAACTACAAGAAATAAAAAAAAATGTAATTCATAAAAATTTATACTAAGAAATAAACCAGTCAACCCAGCAAAATGGATCAACTATAGATTGTGCAAGAACTACTCCCGATTTATTATTCAGCAACAGACACAGTTATAACTGTGGCAAAGCAGAAGACTGTCTAGATGTACTCTGCGCTGGTCTAGTGACCAACACTTTGATAAATCCCTATCAGTGTGTTTGCAATGTCCTATTGGCTAGTGGTGAGCATTTATTTTCTCTTTGTTGGACAATGTTAAAATAATAATAAAATGTTAAAACATACCGTCTTCTAATTGCGGAATCCAGCACCCATGGTATATTTGTGGCTCCAAGTACTAGAATACCTTCATTGTCAACTCCAACGCCTAAACAAAATGAATAAAGATTAAATACATACATCCCCCTCAGTCAAGCAAACTTAAACCCTTGAAAAGAAACATGGCTTGCCTTGCATTTGGACCAAGAATTCGGTTTTGATTCTCCTGGCAGCCTCACTTTCATTCTCACTTCTTGAGCCACATAGTGAATCAACCTCATCAATGAAGATGATTGAAGGCTTGTGTTCCCTTGCAAGCTGAAATAAATTCTTTACTAACCTGTAATATAAACCGTGGTTGAGTAATCTGCACCCTTTACCTCATCTTTGTAACACAAGTTTATGAATGTATTATATGTACTTAAAGGGGTATTCTCACCTGGGCATACACATCTAATTAAATTAATCTGCCAGAACTATATATTTCTTCAAGTACAGGTTATCAATAAAAATGTCCCTGTTTTAAGATAATTTGCCATAAATGTAGTCATATTATCCCATAGAAATTAGATTGTTGTTCTTGGACCCAATCCACTTAACCCAGTGTTTATTATCACAGCAGTGGGACATTCAGTAACTCCTGGCCATTTCATATGCAAAAATGATTGTCTCTTTGCACAATCGATGCAGGAGCCGCGGTAGTTACAAAAAACAACAATTTCTAAATTACATGACTACGTTTATGGGAAATTATCTTCACACGGTTAACTTTTTTTTAATAACATCCAATTCAATAAGTGTGTGTGTGTGTGTGTGTGTGTGTGTGTGTGTGTGTGTGTGTGTGTATGTGTATATATGTGAATATAATTAAATGTGAAGGTTGTGTTGGTAATACTCCTTTAAGCAACAAAATGGTTTCCCGCTTTATAGTAAAGGATGATTAATTGGTGTACACAGAGGTCGCACCAAAGGATTTCCAGAAGAGTAATAATACTAGTCTTAACATTTTTAAAGGAGTATTTTTCTCTGATGATAAGTATATTATTTTCACCAACACAAATGAATACTGTATATACTCTAGTATAAGCCGTTGCGCAGCCGAGAACCCGGCGCTGTTGTGCCGCTGAGGACCGGTTCCATTGCGCAGCCAGGCCCCGCAGGTCTTCTGTTCGATCTATCTGTGAGCTGTAGGTCCGTGTGGCACACAGCTCTGGCTGCCAGCACACACAATACTACTGCAGCGGCTGATGTCAGATCCTGTGACCTCGCACGGACCTGCCGCTGATGGATGGATCGAACATAAGACCTGCAGGGGGCGCTGGAAAGGTGAGTTTTGAATTTCTTTTTTTTTTTTTACTCTAGTATAAGTAGAGTTTGGGATTTTCAGCACATTTTCGGCTTATAATCGAGTATATACGGTAACTCATAGGTGTCGATAATATTAATACACTGCCATTCATGCAAGACAATCATTACTGTACATAAATATTGATGCAATGATGGTGTACTGTATGTGCAGGCACTGAGGGCATAAGGGGGATGAGCATTACACACTGTATGGAGACACTGTTCTACAGGCGGAGGGATTTATGGGCGTTATACAGTGCACAGCAAACACACTGACACACACTACATGCATACATTACCCATGCAAATAAACATGTACACAATGTTCACATATAGATTAGACATCATACCCACATACACAATAAACATCAGACACATTAACTATGCATACGCTTCAGATTGTTTCTGATGTAGAGGAGGGCTCCGAGTTGCTGGCTCCGGCTCACATGCGCTTTCCAGCCCAGCCCCATCCTGTTCAGACCGATGTACCAGTTAATCAGATACACAGGTGGTGGATGAACTGCTAAAGCAACACAGACAGGAGCAAAAAGCAGGGAGCTTCTCCCTCAATGCTGCCGAATGCTGATGCCCCTGTCCTCTGAGTGCAGGCTGCCTCCCGCCTGTCTCCTCTGCTGTAGGTCATGTGACCGGAGCCTTAACCATGTATCTGAGCTCCGGTCACATAACGGGAGCTACAGCAGTGACATGACGAGGCTGCAGCTTCCGGTCTGAACATAGTGAGAAAAGTTGCGGATTTATGCCGATAAGGGTATTCTCAAGGGATGAAAACTGCCTCTACATATGTTAGACGGGTGTCGCTTAATGTGATCTCTGGGTGTACATACTTTTCACTTTCTCCCAGCCATTTCGAAACCAGGTCTGAGGAAGATATAGAAAAGAATGTGGAGTTGTTTGCCTCTGTAGCCACAGCTTTAGCCAGATACGACTTTCCCGTCCCTGGTGGTCCGAATAGAAGAATCCCTCTCCAGGGAGTTCTCTTGCCTGGAAAAGACATAAATACAATGTAAATTTGAAGCTTTTCATTCTTCCAACAGTTCTTTTTTTTTGTGGATTGTTGTTGGTCTGGAAAAGAAAATACCTACGGTTTGAAAAAGGGTCTCCCAAATGTAAACTAAATGCAGCACTTTTACCTTTAAATAATATATATATTGAAGCGCAATCACTGGTTGTAAATGCCGTTTTTTTTCACATATCTTCAGACCAAGATAAATATAGTGTTTCAATTGTCCGTGATCCTTTATTTCTCAGGGTGTTAAAAACATTTAAGGATTTTTGTTACGGCAGCCTCAAGGCCATGAACAGCAATAGACTTCAGTTGACTCAGAGGTATATGGGAGATTTCTGGACTTTGTAATGTTAAGGTGAGACAAGTGTCAGTCTATTATATGACTAATTTCCCAAGAGTGACATATTCTGGATACAGTACTTTAGAAGAAAAAAATTAAAAAAACACTATGTCCGATATTCCAAGCAGCATCTACCCAGAGCATATGGCAAGTCTCAGAGATTTTAATGGGGGAAGGATTTAGCTGTGGATTTTAAAAAGTCAGACAGTCCCCACCCTCATTAAACTTCTTTATTTTAATGTTAAAGGAAACCTACCATTTGATTTGATGCATTATGAAGAAAATATACCTTTAGAATGCTGTAGCTACACTGATGCAGGATCATATCTTGGTTAATCCCTGTGCTGAGTGGTTTTGCTGATAAAACAGATATAACATTATGATAATGGAGCTCTGTCGCTTCTATGGCTCCTTCAGCGCTTCTCCTAGCACAGTGGTGGCGAACCTATGGCACGGGTGCCAGAGGTGGCACTCAGAGCCCTTTCTTTGGGCACTCAGGCCATTGCCCTAGGACAGAGTTCATCAAACAGGAACAAATCCCCCAGGAACAAATCTTTCTGTAGTCCCAGGCAACTTTAAGGGGTATTTCCACCTCACCTACTACAGTTAATTCAATCCCTACCCCCCAAAAAAAATTTCTTCAATTCATTGCTATTTTAAAAAAAATGACATATATTCCCATAATATACTGTAAAAGGGGTTTACCTCCCCCTTGTAACATCCCTCTGTTGAAACTAGATACGCCCACTGCCGCTCGCAGCAGCGTTGCCTGCGCAGGCGCTTAGAATGAGGCTTCTCTGAACCTGCTGGGAATATGTGAACGTGCATGAGGTGAGAATACTTCTTTAAGAGATGCTGCTCTCAGAGCTATTTTAAAGCAACGCTTCATTGACGGTTTGAATGCTGGACCCACCATTCTTCCTGTACAAAAGACTCTGGAGAGGGGCTGCAATGATAGTCTCAATTTGCCCTCCTTCTTTCAATTGTATTGGTGGGCTCAGGTTGCCGATACAATTAAAAGATGTGGAAGAACAGGTAACAAGAAGTTACTGCTTAAAATCCCACATTGGCACTTTGCGGTAAATAAGTGGATTTTGCTTGTAGTTTGGGCACTCTGTCTCTAAAAGGTTCGCCATCACTGTCCTAGCATGTAAGTTTTTCTCTGCAGGAGAGGATGATGTAATCCCTGGCTTGTGCCTGAAGGCAAAATAATCAATCGCTGCACCATCCCCCAGCTGCTGTGTATGAGTGATCCAGCTCAGGTTGATTAGTCATGTCTTGACTAACCTCCATTTGTAATTACAAGCTCCCATGTGTAATGTGTTTATCAAGGGAGCCAGCCTTCCCCAGCGCTCCCAAGGTTCTGAACATTATAATTGTGTTTTCAGCAAAACCACTCAGCTCAGGGATTAACCAAGATATGATCCTGCATCAGTGTAGCTACAGCATTCTCAAGGTATGTTGTCTTAATAATACATTAAATCAAATGGTAGGTTTCCTTTAATAGATTTTAACATTACAGTATTAAACAATGATATATATGTGAATAAAATCTTCACCTGTAAACAAATGAGGAAACTTGATTGGTAAAATTACAGCTTCTTTTAGTGCTTCTTTGGCACCTTCCAATCCAGCAACATCATTCCACTTCACATTAGGTTTTTCCATGACAATGGCACCTGTACACCAAGAAAAACAAATGATTTTTAAAACAAAATTTAGTTAAAACATAAAAAAAACACTACCTACTAAATATTACTGTATTAAATCACCACAAGGGGCCGGGTTACATCTGCATTGGAGATCATATTGGTGTGAGTACAATGACACATTGTACTTCATGTTAGTGGAAAAACTGGGCTATAAGCTTTGTGAAAATTCCCAATTTTCAACATTTTCTGCTATTTAGACAGATGGTCATCTAAATAACATGATGATTAACATTTCACAAATGTCTGCATGTTTTTATGCATCCTCTCAATTTTAGGAGACTTACAACTTTAGGTGTGATTTTTTTCACATTTTCATGAAAATCCCCAAAACCTATTTTTTGAGGGACAAATCAGTTTTCAACAAAAACAAAGTGTTTTCAGGAGGCCTAAATAATAGTAAACATTTAAAATAAAAATAAATTACCCTATTATAGAAATGGTGGTGCAATTTTCAAATTGTAATTTTATTGGTTAAATGAATGTATCATTCAAATACACATTCACAATTGAGAAAATGCTAAAATGCCCTGTAAAGTTTCAAACAGTGCTGCCATATTGGCTTTAATTGATGTCCCTGGTGACGTCACAGGGGAGTGATGGTATTAATAAGACTCCAAGACCTCTCATTGCTGAAGATCTGTAACTGGGTGCCAATGTCACATGGTTACAGATCAACAGCAAATTTCCAAATATTGCAAAACCGTATTATTGCAGTATATGGTAGGAGCAATCGTAGGTCTAAAGAGAAAAAAAAAATAATAGTAAAAAAAAAAAATAGTAAAAAAAAAATAATTTTTTTTTAAAAGCTCAAATCACCCCCCCCTTTCCCTAAAACTGATACAAAAATAAAATAAAATAATAAACATGTAATGTATCCCGTGCCCCAAAAGTCCTAATCTATCAAAAAAATATTACTGGTGTTGAGCCCAAAAAGAAAAATAGTGGCAAAATGTCTGAAACCCCACTTTTCCGCCATTGTGCAATGTATAGAAAGAACATATGTTGGTAAGATACAGACTCAGCAAACCGCATATGATGTAACAGTATAGAACGCTATTAATAAGCACATACAGACTTAAAGTTACCTTGCAGCTGGCTCTGCATTTTCTTTTTTTCTGGATCCCCCGACTCTCCATCATCACTTTCATTTCTTAATAAAGTTTACAGATATAACCAAATTCAATACGGAGGTATGTTAGACATCTTACATTTTAAGAAGCACAAAATGAAGTAAACGTGTGTAAAGCTTAGCAGTTTCTATGCTAGCACATGTCCTCATCTATTTCTATAGGCTTTTGTACATAGTCATCACACACAGACTGTAGGGGACCACGGGCCATCGTCTGTGGCTTGTTAAGTGCACACAATAATGTGCAGATAGGATGTGAGACACTGCAAAAAGCAGAGTTAAAGTGGCATGTCTTTTCCGCGACAACCATTGTTCTGCTGTACTGCTGCAGAATACTATAATTTGTGTTCCTACTGCTGCAGAACAATAAAACGCAATGCCTGCTGCAGAAATAATTTTTGGGATGAAAAAGTTTAATACTATCTATGATGGGCAAGATACTCCCTTGAACCTGAAGAATTTCTATATATAATAAGGAAGGTTTGTTTGTAGTTTTGGATCTTCTTACAGTATTAGTTACATCTTCACATAAAACACATGCAGCATTATGTAACAAATTGCTAGTTTCTGCTGTATTCACAACATATTCTTTAAAATATTTCAAATTATGCTGGTCTAAATATAGAGAAAATATATTTTAGACACAAACCCTTTATCTTCAGCCCGAGGTGCGCCTTCCTTCACTGGTTTTGGGGGGGCCTTTTCACTTTTCTTAAGGTAAGCCTTCAGCTGTTCTGCTCGGTCAAGGTATTCTATGCACTTGGACCTAATGCTCTGCTTTGCCTTTTCACCTTGAGCATCATCTGGAAACAGTAGAAAACTACTAAATATTCTTCTTTATGAGGTAAAACAATCAGCTCCCAGTGAAGCGCTCCCTTTGTCAATTTAGTAAAACCTACAAGACCATAAACTTTTCTCACCAACATATACTGTATAAGAGATTTAATCATTTTTCCATAGTCCAAAGTTCAGCAATGTTCATATATTTTCAAAAGCTTTGCCCGCACTTCTACAATGCCCAGCTCTGTGTGGCGTTTGCCTAGATTAAATTCACACCACACTGGTGCTCGTCTATTTATTATGGAATAGATTAGAATACAATACATATAGTAAACAAAAACCCATTCATTTCCCATCTGTACCCTGTGACATGCAAGTTTCCATTACAAATCATAGTGCAGCATTAATCTTTAGAGCCAAATATCAAATAAAAGCCATGGTGAGACTTGTTGTTACAGTGAACCAGTCAGTGAAGAGTATGGAAAACAACTGTACTGGGAAGGATCAAGCCTTATACAAGACTGGATTATGTGCAACATTGGCCGGTGTGAGCAATAATTTATTGTAAAGAGGTCAGGCATGCAATCATCAAAGCTGGACAGTTAAAGGGATTGTCCCTCAAATTTCCTATTTGGGGGCAGGGGGGACTGGCTGTGTAGTGTTTCTTACTGCTCCCCTGCAGAGCAGACAACCCCTGTATCTCTGTTATGGGTATGCCAAAGTTGTAATATCAATTAGATAACAGCAGCTTTACAATTAATAAATGTCTGCACTAATTGATTGAAAAAAGAGCGTAAAACCTGCAATCTAAACACTTTTACACACTCACATTTTACCACATGAAGAAAATACTGGACCGCGCCTTGATATAATCGCAGAGCTTCCTCATAGTTCCCTGCTTTGTCTTCCTGAGCGGCTTTGCTAGCCAGATCAATGGCTTTCTAATATAAAAAGAATGAAATAAATGCAACGTAAGTAATAAGGAATTATCATTCAGGTTCAATCACTTGTTGACCGGTACTATTAAGGGGGTTGAAGGAGTTTGCCCATGAAAGAAAGTTCTCAAATTTCAACCCCCCCCAGTGATGTTAACATAATAACGAGAATTTTAATCCTTTACTTTACAGTTTTACTCAAATTAGGAGGGGGGGGGGGGGATGATGTCACCCGGTGGACCGAACACCGTATTAAACCTGCAAATTGTGTCGCACACCCTTTGTTAAAGATGCACCATAAAAAAGTTGAACTCTGTTGGGCCAGTACAGGGAAGCACCAGATTTATGATCTTAGTGAATCGCCGCACGCAGCACTATAGACGGACAATGCACTTTTAGAGATCTCTAGTGACTTTGTAAGTAAATGTGCCCCATTATGATCCATCTAGTTCTGTGAGCTGTATCAGGGTACAGATTTATATACACTTTCATTTACCTTCTGAACATTGTACTAGCATCTGACAACATAGAAAGCGAGACGAAACAGATCAGAGATGATGAGAACCATGAGATGCCGAGAACCATGAGATGCCTATTACACACAATGACACAGCTAGCCTTTCGTACATCGCTGCTTTTCCACAACACACTGCTAGATCTGCTGTGCCTCCCTCTCCCAGATAAAGAACTTATCTGTCTGTAGCCTTACACTCCTCACACTGCTGCCGGCAGGAAGTCAGTGTTTGTGTATCAGTGAGAGCTCCGTCCTGGACTGCAAGGGAAGGGGCTAGAGGCAGAGAATATCTCAGCTCCACGGCCATCAAAACAGAAAACCAAAATGTCTGCCGACCCTAAAGTCAGAAGATACAGGGTCGGGAACCAGGGGCAACGGAAATTGTATACACCAGGACTGATAGAGACAGGTTGGCATTATATCTGTGAAATGCTGTATTTTTGAATCGGAGAATGTGTTATTTTGTTATCCTGAGTACATTTAAGAAACTTGTCTTCATGGGAACACCCCTTTAAGGTACAGAAACAGAGCTGGTGTGATAAAACACAGTGTCAGCTGTAATGTCAATGATCAAAGAAAACTGTACAGTCTCAAAGAAATGATAAAATTGTAAAATATCACAGAATGCCACATACAAAAAAACTTACCAAATAAGATGCTTTTTCACGACCTCAAATGTTACCAATGAAAAGAACTTTTCCAGTATAAAACAAGTCTTCTAAAAATGTTATTCCTCTTAAAAGAGGATGAAGTAAAAACATATTTCTGTATATATACTCGGATATAAGCAGAGTTTTTTTAGCGCAATATGCCTGTGCACACATTGTGATGTGAAGGTGTTGCCACCTGCTGACATCATAGTGTGTGCATGGGAATAACGCATAGACATGCCTCTGCCAGCACTCCTGGAAGGGCCTACGAAGTATGCAAGTTTATTTTTGTTCAATAAACTTTATTGAAATTGGCAAATAACAAGGTTCAAAGCAATATCGGTGAATCAAGTACAAACTACAACAGTATGCATATCTTAGGTCACATAAGACAAATGTCATACATCCAATGGTACAACTAAGATGAATAGCCGCTTCATGAAAAGAACAATATTAGTGATGTAATAAAGGCCATCTCTATACAAAGATGCATATGAAAAATGTTGTGAAGGACCATTTCTTTGATTAACAGAACTAACAGCATTAACCACATTAAACACATAGGGCGAATCTATACCTGGGAAAACACTTTGGGATTGATGGGAAAGGAGAAAGGAGAGGGCAAAGGGAGGGAGCACAATAGGGAAGGAGGGAAGGTAAGGGGGCACGAGGATTCATCAACTTAATTCTAGGTTATCTACTGTTCAGTTTATGCCCCCGGTATCCAAGAAGCAAATTCCGTTGAACTGCGGAAATCTATCCAAGGGGACCAAATCTTAGTGTATCTAACAAACTGCGAGTCCCCCAGCCCCACCAGCTTTCATTTCCTCCATCCTCATGATATTGTTCAGGGCTTCTGCCCACTGGTATAAGTTTATTTTTAATGCTGGGGCATTTAATCCTTAAGGGGGCCATGCTGGGACATTTCATTGATGGGAGCAATTTAACCCCTTAAGGACACAGCCAGTTCACACATTAAGGCTCAGCCAGTTTTTTTTTTTTTCTTTTTAAATCTGGCTAGCGTCTCTTCGTGTCGTAATACTGTTAGGGATTTTTATGCAGGGCCCCAACAGCCCTCTTGACTTTTGTAAGGTGAGTCCTAATTAACCCTTTGAGGGAGGATGAGATAGCTGCCGGCAGCGAGCTGACAGAGTCAATGAAAAACACAGTCGGTCTTCCGATGCACTCAAATCAAACTGTTTATTTCAAACAAATACCGCTATATTTTAACACATGAAGATCAGCATTTGGGGTGTTGATAAGATACCTAGATCCTATTGGCCATTATGCTTTTGTACCAGCACATTCTGGGAAAAATGACTAGGCCTTGTTTACAGCCATGCTTATCTACACAATGGCTCCTAGAAGCTTCTTCATAACCAAAATAAATAACAAGAATACAGAGGCCCGAAGGACGGTAAGAAATGCCAAGGATATTGTGAAAAGTCAAACAACAGTTTAAATGAGAAAAATAGCTGAATTAAAACATTTAACCCTATTGCTTCTAAGAGGGAAGCATACCCCCCCCCCCCCCAAGGTGGCCGCTGTATCTAAGATGGCGGACAGTAGTCAAGATGGCGTCTGAAACCAGTGCGACCTCCTTAACAAATACCTTTTTAACAATTTAAATGATCAAACTGATTTTGAGATTGTTTTCTCGTGACACATTGTAGCCTATATTAGTAGAATCATAATTTTGCTGAGTGGTTGAATTTTTGGGGGTACAAATTTAAAATTTTGGGAAAATTTTGAACATTTTCAAAAAGTCACAGCACAAATTTTTTTGTAGAAAACCTTTCCATTTTAACTTTTTTTTTTTTTTACGTTTGCTTATTTTTTACACATTTTTAGAAGGTTTATAGTTTTATTAGCATGTTCTCAAACTGCGTACACCAGTACCTCCTCCAAACATGCATACACTACTACATACTCCACAGAGGTGGGATTTGCTGCATATTGCAGTAAACACCCACCGCTAATACTCACGGTCAATGCTAGCACCAATCATGGGCACCAACCCTTCCGTTGCCAATGGCGGCCTTTAAAAGCCGGGGGCGACGATCGGTTGCAATGACAGCCTCAGGTCTTCGCCAGTGGCTCATTGTAATGACTACTGTGTAAGGTTGCATTCACACTGCCATATGGGGGACGAAATACGGCCGATGTGTGTATATATATATATATATATGGCCAATATACGTCCCCCATAGACGGCAATAAGCGCACTGCGCCCTACGGGGGCGGTACAGTGCACCACCGTACCGCTCGAGAAGACTGGACATTTCCAATCTTTTCTCAGCATACGGTGCAATACACCATGTTCCTCTATGGTATGGCGGGCAACAGCAATCTGAATGTAGCCTAATACAGTAGTATTGCAGTATATGGTAGCAACGATCATACCATCTAGGGTTACTGTACCCTAGAGAGCCTAAGCAAAAAAAAAAAAAAATAATAATTATAAAACATTTTTTAAAAACCTAAAAACTTCAAATCACCCCCCATTTTCTAGAACTGATATAAGAAGAAAATAAACAGTAAAAATCACAAGCACGTTAGGTATCCCTGCTCCTCAAAATGCCTATCTATCAAAATATAAAAAACGGTTATTGCCCACAGTGAACCAGATAGCGGAAATAGCGCCCAAATGTCTGAAACACTACTTTTACACCATTTTATATCACATAAAAATTTTTTATAAAAAGTGATCAAAATGTTGCGCAGTCCTCTAAATGGTAGCAAACGTTGGCAAAAAATTATCTGACACAGATCCGTACACCATAGTATGAAAAAGTTATTAGCGTCAGAAGATGGCAAAATTTGAATTATGTACACATTCATTTGATTTCTGAAAATTTATTAAAACGCAATAAACCTATATAAATTTGGTATCACCACAATCGTACCGAACCAAAGAATAAAGTAGAGGTGTTATTTGGAGCGCACAGTGAAAGCAGTAAAAACTGAGCCCACAAGAATGTGATGCAAATGCAGTTTTTGCCAATTTCACCACACTTGGACTTTTTTTCAAGCTTCCCAGTACACGGCATGAAATAATAAATAATATCACTGAGAAGTAAAATTTGTACACAGAAAAATTAAAAACGTATGGATTTTTGAAGGTGGAGAGTGAGAAATGAGTGAAAAACCCTTCATCCTTAAGGTGTTAAACAAGCGATCAGACGAACAATTATTCAAGCCCAAGTCTGGGAAAAAAAAAAATCACCCCATCACCTAGTGCAGTGATGGCGAACCTTTTAGTCACTGAGTGCCAAAACTACAAGCAAGAGCCGGATATTTTTCACAAACTGCCAAATGCCAATTTAAAGTAGTTCACAGGTTTCAAATGTATTGGTGCCCGGAGGACACCAATACAAGAGATAGAAGGATAAATTTGGATTGTTATTGTAGTTTCCCTCTAAAGTCCCCTTAACAGGATGAATCACAGGCCCTGAGAAGAGGCTACAATGATAATCAAGCTCTGTCCACACCTCCTTGATTCAGGTCTTGAGTCCTGAATGGTGACCTTTGTGCTGGGTGACTGCCTGGGTGCCCAAAGAGAGGGCTCCAAGTGCCACCTTTGGCACCCGTGCCATAGGATCGCCACCACTGACCTAGTGTATTCAGCCTTACAGAGCTTTGCTGGAAGCGGCTTCCAGTTATGTGAGATATCCACTGTGTTAAGATAGGACAGGTTTCAAATTCTCTCTTGGTAATGTATAATGAGAGCACGTGTATGCCTGTTCAACCAGTCAGTATTGATGCAACATCTCAAGTCACGAGGAAAGAATGAGTAATACTGAAATACAATAAATGAATTAGAGCACAGAAGGATCAATATTTATAAATCAGTAACCACTAACTTTTCAAGAAATGTGTCATAATCAGTTAACATGATTTTTTTTTTTTTTAGCAGTAGTCTTCATTTTTAGCAGTTCCCCCACCTTTTTCTCCCTGAGCTGGTGGATGGAGGCTAACTGCTCCTCCTCCCCATCCATTACAGAACATCTATGGTGACTTTTTCTCCATGTCCTCCTTTCTCTGGTAAGATGTGAACATGTGAATGAGACATGCATAAATCCCATTCAAAGATAAGGGGCAGTTTAAATTAAATACATTTATATATATATTCTAAAATATCCACATAAAGGTTTGCAAAATGTGGGTCCCCTGCAATTTCAGATTTTATTTTGAAGTTATTGGGAGCAAAAACCAAACCAGATATGACGACTGCACAAAAGGTATAAAGGAAAGATTTAATATGAATTAAGTTTTGGGGTTTTTGCTACACCACAATGCTTAGACAATGTAGGAATAACTATTTAATGAAATATTATATAAATATTAGATATTGTCCTTCATTCAATAAAACAAATAATTAAAACTAAAGCGCAAATGTATTTAAAGGGTACACTCACACGCGGTATGCCCGCCGTGTTCTGGAGTGGAGGAGGAGGTGACCCCTCCTCCCTCCATAGAGAATAGCGGCGCATAGCCGCACATCCGCCGAAAGATAGGGCATGCTCTATCTTTTTGCGGTGTGCGGCCCGGATCCCCGCCGTGCCGCTAGTGCCGTCTATGGGGACGTACTTGCGGCCGCAGGTACGGCCCCGCAGACGGCAGTGTGAATGAGCCCTAAACCTTTGTGGGGCCCTCGTGTGATAAAAAAAAAAAAAATATTGTATACACAGTTAGAAAATATTTTAAAGGACACCTGTCATCAGATCTCTGTCACTATTTCTGCCACTACCTGTTGGAGCAGCTCACAAGGATCCCATCCCAGCATTTATCTAGTCAATTCATACATTAATCATTGCAAAATCATCTTTTCTTTATTATGTAAATGAGGCTGGTCACATGGTCAGAGGCAGTGATGTCATCCCTGTTCCTCCTCCCCTCTCCTCCCCCTGCTCATGTCTGTGTGTAATGTATAGTAAAGCATTGCTAGTGCCTGTGCTTTAACTGCTGACATGCTGCATCCTCCTAATACACAGAGACACAGACATCAGCTACACAAGTACATGGAGCTGTTGTATCTCTCCTATACACACACATGCACACACAGGCTGCAGGGGGCGTGGCCGCCAGCACCAGGAAGCACATCATAATACAGCCTCACACCATTATACAGGTCATGTCAGTCATGCACTGGGGGGTGTGGCTGTGCCTCCCACTCATGAATAAGGTGGACAGCTTGAATATGCTAATGATTCATTGGACATTTCACAGGTCATTTGCATACAGCTTTAGGACCTTATTGCTTAGGTGTACAGGCATGTAGAGGGACAATGAAGGGATAGAGGCAATGCTCTTTAATCGTAATTTATGAAAATCTATTTAGTTTAGGGGGTTATTTTGCCTGACGGGTTCTCTTTAAATATCTAAAATGACACAGTATAAAAGGTATAGAATGACCAAACCACTATTGCATTAGTCATTGTATTCTTTGATATTTTAAATATTTAGTATTTTGTATTAATATGTATACAGTATTTATTTTCTATAATTCCAGGGTTCCACTTGCACTTTGGCTTTGTTTATCTAGGAGTATGGATACTATAATCCCTTCCCGCACCCTGACGTGATTCTACGTCATAGAGTTCGGGTCGTTCCCGCACTTTGACGTAGAGTCATGGCAATCACCCGGGCTCTGAAGCTGAGCCACTGCGATCGCAGCAGGATCCAGGCAATACGCGGTAGCCGGGATCCTGCAGTAATAGCTGGGATCGCAACTATCGCAAGCCTGTTTAACCCTATAGACACCTCGGTCATAGAGACCGCATAATTTACAGGGTTTTACTGCTATTTAGGCCTCCCAACGTCACTTAAAGCTGAGCAGGTGCCTCTAAATAATGGTTTTGGCGATTTTCATTTGCATAATTATTAAAACAATTTTTTTGTAAAAATAAAGGCATAAGAAGCTAAATGAAAATTGGATCTTGCCAGAGGGGACACACACACCAGCATGTAAGTGTACTTGATTTATAATCCTTCATCCCTGGGGTAGATTTCCTTTAAAGGAAATCTACCATCATGTATCTACTTACTGGTTGCATCATCCTTTATTCCCAAGACATTATTTTATTAACATGTAAATTACCTGCAGCGGCTACTTCAGGGTAGCCCTGCAGAGCCGGCTCCCTGCACATCCATGCCGCACATAGGAGCCACTGAAAGGCTGGCAAGGGTCCCAGAGCCGCATGGACACACAGTGAGGTTGCTCTTCAGAGGCTACTCAGGTCGTGGAATAGCCTTAGCCCCCTGAGCTCACAGAGACTTCTTTATGTCTCTAGTAACCTCTTCAGGTTATTTGCATATTAGTAAAAATAAAGTTTTTAGAACAAATGCTGCATACTAGAGAATATACAAACTGTTTATATATTATATAGCATGTAAGTTGATTTCTGATGGTAGATTCCCCTTAAAAAGGTTACATGTCAAAAAATGACAATACAAAGAGTTTTTTCTTCAAAAAATGTTAAAGTTATTATTTACGTTACAGACCTATATAAATTATGTCCATTACCGTACTGACTCACAAAATAAAGTTAGGTGTCAGCGCCAAGTGAAAAATGTTAAAAACAAGGACCATAAAATATTCTTTTTTTCCAGCTTCCCAGCACAGAATATTAAAGGGCATTCCCACAAAGACAAGCTTCTTGTACTCAGGATAACAAAATAACACATTTAATTCACTGTTATTAACAAAAATACAGCATTTCACAGATATAATTCCAACCTGTCTCTATCAGTCCTACTGTGCACAATTTCAGTTGCCCCTAGACACGACCCTGTAACTTCTGACTTGGGAAAATCATCTTGGATATCTGTGCGAGGGCTGTGCAGCTGAGAATTCTGTCTCTCAGCTCTCTGCACTCTAGACCCGCCCCCCTGCAATCCAGGACATAGCTCACAGACACATACACTGACATCCTGCTTACAGCAGCATGAAGAGAACTACAAGCTACAGGCAGAAGTTATTTATCGGGCGAAGAAGGCACATCAGTTCTAGTGTGTTGTGGAATAGCAGAGATGTAGGGAGCAAACTTTGTCATTGTGTGTAAAAGGCATCTCATTGTCTCTGATCGGTCTCGTTTCTCTGTGTGTCAGATGCTAGTAATGTAATGTTCAGAATCCAGATGAAAGTGTATATAAACCTTGTACCCTGATAATCCAACCACATTCTCAGCTCACAGAACTAAGTAAATTGTGAAGGGTTAAAAATGATCTTTATTGTATTAACATTACTGGTTGTTTGAAATGTGAGAATTTCTTTTAATGGGAAAACCCCTTTAAGGATTTATGCATCTTATGATGTGGCCTTAGATCTACCTACCCATCAAGTGATTACCAGCTACTTGGATATATCCAACTAGAACTGTGGTTATAATCACATATTAAAGTGTCATCAAACAGAGAGGCCCCATCACCAAATACCGAATGTTTAATAATATCTCTGTGCCCCTGTACTTTATTAAAATTGGCAAGATGTTGGCCCCGTACCATATGTAAGTTAGCTCATAGCCGTGACTGGGGGGTGTTTCGGTTATCCGTTTAACTTTTCCTTTAATTTTCCAGATGACCTATAGTTTTCACAATAATAATGTATGACGCTTGTCCTAGGCTAGACCTAGGCTGCTGGCACCTGAATTGAGTTCTATACAGTGTTGTCACTGTTACAATAATGTGACATAGACACAATCCCTCCTGACCAGAGCTGGACGTGTAGTGTTAACAGACCCTAAACTAAGAAGGCTTCTCCATTACCCCATAGACATGAGCCTAGTGTGGGCACAGGCCCATCACCTGTACACAATGTAAGCACTTGCCACACCGATACCACCCCAGAAACAAGGCCTTTACCTCTCTTCATTACATCAGACAGAGCGGTGCTTACCTGTAAAGTAGTCCCGTTGGCAGCCATCTCCACTCAGCCCGTCCCCGGGTGTATCGTAAACGCCAGTGGACTATATGCCAACGTAGTCTCTAAGGCACCCACTAAGACAGCACTTGGGCAGAAACCCACTTCCGGGTGTGTATAAACACCCTCAGGTTTTCTTCGACTTCCGTGTAGAACGTGATGCATCCGAGCTACGTCACTGCCGAATCAGCCAATCAGCCAATCAGATGACTCAGGGAGTTCCAGCACATGACACGATGCATACGGCGATGACGTCAGGATGCCGCACCCTCGTTCATGTCACGCCTCTCCAGCGTTCGAGTGCGAGGCCATACGATAGCGCCTGCGCATTGTTGAGGTCGCGCTTCAGCAGAAACGCACGTCACATGCTTTTGATTTTACTTCCTGGTTGGCGAGTAATCACATGATCGTTGTCACGTGATCATCACAGCAGCCAATACTGTAAGAAGACGGATTAGACTAATGTAGTAGAAGCAAACAGGGTGTATTGCTGGGTTGCATTATGGTTTATGGGGTATTATACATGAGGTCTGAGTGACATTATACAGTTTGGAGGGTGGTGGCCACAGAGGGCATTATATTATGCTGGATTCAGGGAGCCTCTCCCTTTCCCAAAAGGTATGAAGTACATGCATTGTCAAGATTTCAAGTGAGCCTTGTGCTGTGCCAAATGTATCACAGTGTCTGATGCTGGAAGTTGAATCTGGCATATTAAGGGCGCTGTCCCACGTTGCGTTCGCAAACGCAGACGCAGACAAAACCGCGCCCATCGGGGCGGTCCGCGGTCCGATCGCATCGGCGTTTCTATGGAAAAGCCTGCGATCGGGTACGAGCCGCCGGTGTTTTGCGTTAAATCAATGCAAAACACCGGTGGCTCGTTCCCGATCGCAGGCGTTTCCATAGAAACGCCGATGCGATCGGACCACCCCGGTGGGCGCAGTTTTGTCTGCGTCTGCGTTTGCGAACGCAACGTGGGACAGCGCCCTAAAAGACTGTCTATTACTACTTTGCCCCTCCTATTGGTTGGATCAGTTTACGCCAACAAACTGCAGCGACATTCTGGATTGACAGCTTAATTTTTGAAGCACAGACATTTTCCCTGCTCTTCTTGTCATCCTGGCTGTAAAAGTGTCTTTAACCATTGATGAATATGGCACCAGACATTTGGGTGCAAAGTATGACAGAATTCTGCCATACACAGATTGATAAATCAGCCCGAAAGTATGCAGGAAATCCACTGCATTTTGTCACTTTTTTTTGTTGCAGTTTGTAGTGTGGAATTTACCACTTGCAAGGGAAAGTTACAGCTAAACCTCCCTGCTGCAGCAAAAGAACAATATAAAAAAGTAATGAAGCTCTCCAAAAGTCTAGAAAGAAATCTTAAGCTGTTAGTGTAAGTTTACACTGTGCTTTAGAATCAGTTTATCAGTGCCTCCATTCCTGTAAAAGGGGTTTTCCCACAAAGCAAAATTAGGTCGCTATCCACAAGAAAGGGCCTAACTTGCTGATCAGTGGGGCTCTCAGTGCTGAGACCCTCACCGATCGCCAGAATGAGGGGTCTGTCGGACCCCTCGCAACTCCTCAGACTAATGGAGCAGATGGCTCCATGGTTCTGCTCCATTCATCTCTATGGAGCTGACGGAGATCGCCGAGCGCAGCGCTGAGACCCCCACTAATCAGCAAGTTATGCCCTATACCGTGGATAGGGCCCAACTCTGCTTTGTGGGAAAACCCCTTTAACCTTTTGTTGCAAATCAACGTAATAGCATGTCAGCTTGCAGCAAGAGTTGTATGGACAGGGCTCATGGGTACCCTTTGTCGCTCCTCATGACATCATCAGTAATTTGTCGGCATGACAGCCTTGGTTCTTTATGAGGCCAAAGGACTTGTCATTCATGCAGATCTGTTACAATGCCCCGACAAATTGTAACAGATTATGTGCAAAAACGCTATGTACCGCCATACTCTAGTATGGAAGTGTATGGTGTATCAGACAACCTAGGGTTCAAGTACCCTGGGAAAGGGGGTCTAAAACAATACACGTTCAAAACACCCTCCTTTCCCTAGAACCGATATAAAAAACAAGCAATAAAAATCCTAAACATTTTAAGTTTCATCAGTTCCCAAAAGTCCCTATGTATAAATATATTAAAATGGAAATTCCTGGGGGGCGTGGCTAGTTATTATAGGGGGTGTATATAGTTATTATAGGGGTGTATATAGTTATTATAGGGGCACTGTATATAGTTGTTATAGGGGGGTGTATATAGTTATTATAGGGCTGTATATAGTTATTATAGAAGAACTGTATATAGTTATTATAGGGGGGTGTATATAGTTATTATAGGGGCACTGTATATAGTTGTTATAGGGGGGTGTATATAGTTATTATAGGGCTGTATCTAGTTATTATAGAAGAACTGTATATAGTTATTATAGGGGGGTGTATATAGTTATTATAGGGGGGTGTAAACCTATTTTGTCTACCTAAAGAGGGAGACAGGCCCAGGACATAAACACATAATACAAATGTAATAAGATAATGCTTTATTAAATTTAACGTACAAAAAACCATAAAATAATTTTTTGATAAAAAAATGTACAGCCACAGATGGTGGTAAGCAGACAAGGGAGTAACACCACTTGGACACAAAGGGAACAAAATCCTGCATTACATATTTTCTGGGGATCAAGTGAATCAATAAAATGTATGGGGAGCTGTATACAGTGATTGCTGGGGGAGCTGTATACATTGATTGCTGAGGGAGCTGTATATAGTGATTGTGGGGAAGCTGTATACAGTGATTGCTGGGGGAGCTGTATACAGTGATTGCTGGGGGAGCTGTATACAGTGATTGCTGGGGGAGCTGTATACAGTGATTGCTGGGGGGGCTGTATACAGTGATTGCTGGGGGAGCTGTATACAGTGATTGCTGGGGGAGCTGTATACAGTGATTGCTGGGGGAGCTGTATACAGTGATTGCTGGGGGGGCTGTATACAGTGATTGCTGGGGGAGCTGTATACAGTGATTGCTGGGGGAGCTGTATACAGTGATTGCTGGGGGGGCTGTATACAGTGATTGCTGGGGGAGCTGTATACAGTGATTGCTGGGGGAGCTGTATACATTGATTGCTGAGGGAGCTGTATATAGTGATTGTGGGGAAGCTGTATAAAGTGATTGCTGGGGGAGCTGTATACAGTGATTGCTGGGGGGGCTGTATACAGTGATTGCTGGGGGAGCTGTATACAGTGATTGCTGGGGGAGCTGTATACAGTGATTGCTGGGGGGGCTGTATACAGTGATTGCTGGGGGGGCTGTATACAGTGATTGCTGGGGGAGCTGTATACAGTGATTGCTGGGGGAGCTGTATACAGTGATTGCTGGGGGAGCTGTATACATTGATTGCTGGGGGAGCTGTATACATTGATTGCTGAGGGAGCTGTATATAGTGATTGTGGGGAAGCTGTATACAGTGATTGCTGGGGGAGCTGTATACAGTGATTGCTGGGGGAGCTGTATACAGTGATTGCTGGGGGGGCTGTATACAGTGATTGCTGGGGGAGCTGTATACAGCTGGGTTTTTGTGGCACATAACCTTTAAAAAAAAGCATCAGAAAAGCGAGTGTGGGAGTTTGGTGGCGAGTGTGCATTGATGCGAAGTGTGTGCAGTGTCCTAAGTGTGACTTACGTTTAAGGGAAGGAGTACTTTTTGGATCCAGTAACAGATAGATAAGTGCATCTACATTTTTATTTCCTGATATTCATTGTGTGAGTTTTATTGCAACCAAGTAGATCTGAAGGTATTTTTACTTGCATAATCTGTATATTGTGTGGGGGGTATAGGGAGGCATTCACCTTCTTATCTAGACAGTATAGTCACAGGTGCTGCCTAATTAATAGTGGGGTGTGGCTATCTAATTAGCAGCCTTTATATACTTCTGTGGTCAGTTTGTTTGCAGCCAGATCTTGTTGCAGTGAGCTCAGCAGAGTTTTGTGGCCCATAACCTTTAAAAAAAAGCATCAGAAAAGGGAGTGTGGGAGCTTGGTGGCGAGTGTGCATTGATCTGAAGTGTGTGCAGTGCAGTGTGACTTAGGTTTAAGGGACTTAAGTTTGAGGGGCTGTAGCAGGTAACTACTGTCTTTTGTGTTACTTTGACTGTAAATTCTTCTTTCTGTGCATATTTCTATTGTAATCCCCATTAGAACAATGGACTCCATAAGTGGCATTGCTACACAGTGTACATCCTGTGCCATGTATGGTTTCCTTGAACAGCCGTTCGAGGGGGAATACTGCTGTGTGGGATGTGTGAAAATTGCTGATCTGGAAGCCCAGATTCTGGATCTAAATGAGCAAGTTTCAAGGCTACGGGCAATTGACAATATGGAGCGAAGTTTGCTGTTCCTGGAGCACAAACTCTCTGGGGAAGATGGGCGTGGGGAGGGAAGTATGCAGAGTGAGGGGGCAGCTAGTTGGGTAACATGTAGAAAGCAGGGTAGAGGGAAGAGTTGTAGGGAGTCTAGTCCTGATCTGGTGCACCCCAATAAGTTTGCCAGGCTGGCGGATGAGGGGGATATCAGCTCTGGGTTAGCAATGCTGCAGCAAGACATGGCCTCTAGCAACCAGGGGACTGTCTGCTCCAGTAGGAAGGGTAATGGGAGCACAGGCAAGGTCAGACAGGTGCTGGTAGTGGGAGATTCGATTATTAGGGGAACACACGGCAATCTGTCACAAAGACCGTGCATACCAAACAGTGTGTTGTTTTCCGGGTGCTCGGGTTCGGCAGGTTGCGGATCGGGTTGACAGATTACTGGGAGGGGCTGGTGAGGAACCAGTGGTCATGGTCCACATTGGCACTAATGACAAAGTAAGAGGTAGGTGGAAGGTCCTTAAAATTTCAGGGATTTAGGCCATAAGCTCAGGGCAAGGACCTCAAAGGTAGTTTTCTCTGAAATACTACCTGTACCACACCAGAAAGGCAGCGGGAGATCAGGGAGGTAAATAAGTGGCTCAAAAGTTGGTGTAGGAAGGAGGGTTTTGGGTTCATGGAGAACTGGGCTGACTTTTCTGTTGGCTACAGGCTCTACAGTAGGGATGGGCTGCACCTCAATGGGGAGGGTGCAGCAGTTTTAGGGGAAAAAATGGCTAGAAGGTTGGAGGAGTGTTTAAACTAGAGACCTGGGGGGAGGGCAACTACACTTGTGCAGGGCAAATAGACAGTGTAGATAGAGAGCTGGGAAGAGTCATAGTCCATGGGGGAGGAAGGGGGGCTGGAATGAGATTGGGGAATAAGAACAAAAGGAATACGGACAGGGAAAACCATATAAATTGTATGTACACAAATGCCAGAAGCCTCACAAACAAAATGGAGGAACAGGAACTCTTGATGTTGGAGCGGAAATATGATATAGTGGGTATCAGCGATACATGGCTGGACAGTAGCTATGACTGGGCTGTTACTATAGATGGTTATAGTCTTTTTAGATAGGATCGTATAAATAAAAAAGGGGGAGGTTTGTTTATATGTGAATTCTTGCCTCAAGCCCGTCCTGCGAGATGACATCAGTAATGCAAATGTGGAGTCCCTATGGGTGGAGATAAGGGGAGGGAAAAAGAATAATAAAATATTACTAGGAACCCAGGAAGAAGTACGGCGCCGCCTCGCAACCACTAAGATAGATAAATCACCGGGGCCAGATGGCATAAACCCCCGGGTTCTACATGAACTATGTACGGTGATAGACAGACCGTTATTTTTAATATTTGAAGATTCACTGAGGACTGGTTATGTTCCACAGGACTGGCGCATAGCAAATGTGGTACCAATATACAAAAAAGGATCAAATAGCGATCCTGGAAACTACAGACCCGTAAGTCTAACTGCTGTGGTGGGGAAAATATTTGAGGGGTTTATTAGAGATGCTATCCTGGAGTATCTCACTGTGCACAACCTTATAACCCAGCGTCAGCATGGGTTTATGAGAGATCGGTCCTGTCAGACTAATCTGACTAATCTGACTAAATACTGAGGTCGATAGTTTAGCATTACAGAGGGAAGCTTGAGGAGTGGGCAGAGAAATGGTTGATGAGGTTTAATGTAGATAAATGTAAAGTTATGCACTTGGGCCATGGAAACAAAAAGTATAATTATGTTCTAAACTGTCAATTACTTAGTAAAACTGGAGATGAAAAGGAGTTGGGGGTATTGGTGGATGGTAAACTTAATTTTATTATTCTGCTAAAGCAAATAAAATTATGGGATGTATCAAGAGAGGAATAGATTCTCATGATAAAGACATAGTTTTGCCCTTATACAAATCCCTGGTCAGACCACACATGGATTATTGTGTACAGTTTTGGGCACCAGTGTATAAAAAGGATATAGTAGAGCTGGAATGGGTGCAGAGGAGAGCAACCAGGATTAGAATGGGGGGATTAGAATACACTGACAGATTAAAAAATTTGGGATTATTCAGTTTAGAAAAAAGACGACTGAGGGGAGACCTCATTACGATGTACAAATACCTGAACGGACAGTACAAGGATCTTTCCAAAGATCTTTTTATACCTAGGCCTGTGACCAGGACAAGGGGGCATCCTCTACGCCTAGAGGAGAGGCGATTCTACCATCAACATAGACAAAGGTTCTTTACTGTACGAGCAGTGAGACTATGGAACTCTCTGCCGCAGGAGGTTGTTATGGCGGACTCTATGTACATGTTCAAGAGAGGCCTGGATACCTTTCTGGAGAGAAAAAATATCACGTGTTATGGGGATAAAACATTTATTTAATTCTTAAAGGTTGGACTTGATGGACTTGCGTCTTTTTCCAGCCTTATATACTATGATACTATGATACAGTGATTGCTGGGGCAGCTGTATATAGTGTTTACTGGGGCAGCTGTATATAGTGTTTACTGGGGCAGCTGTATATAGTGTTTGCTGGGGGAGCTGTATATAGTGGTTGCTGGGGGAGCTGTATATAGTGATTGCTGGGGGAGCTGTATATAGTGATTGCTGGGGGAGCTGTATATAGTGATTGCTGGGGGAGCTGTATATAGTGATTGCTGGGGGAGCTGTGTATAGTGATTGCTGGGGGAGCTGTGTATAGTGGTTTCTGGGGGAGCTGTATACGGTGGTTTCTGGGGGAGCTGTATACGGTGGTTGCTGGGGGAGCTGTATACGGTGGTTGCTGGGGGAGCTGTATACGGTGGTTGCTGGGGGAGCTGTATACGGTGGTTGCTGGGGGAGCTGTATACGGTGGTTGCTGGGGGAGCTGTATTCGGTGGTTGCTGGGGGAGCTGTATTCGGTGGTTGCTGGGGGAGCTGTATTCGGTGGTTGCTGGGGGAGCTGTATTCGGTGGTTGCTGGGGGAGCTGTATTCGGTGGTTGCTGGGGGAGCTGTATACAGTGGTTGCTGGGGCAGCTGTGTATGGTTATTGCTGGGGGGCGGTATATAGTGATTGCTGTTTCCTGTCTGGACTACATTCAATGGGGCCCAGGGGCCCCCACCAAGCTTAATCCAGCCCTGCCCCCCACAATGGGACTAAGAGGACATGCAGGAAGAAGATATAGGGGCCACGCCGTCTTTTACTAGGTACCAGGAGCCTTCCCCAGTATGGGCCTCATCCCCTGAATCACACACAGGACCTCAAGGGAATAATCCCTCTCTGCAGGAGATAACATCTTTGCATGCATATTTACAGAATCTTCCTACTAAAGAGGATTTTAAGAAGCTTCTTACTGAGGTTAAAGATACCTTTAAGTCTGAGATCACTGAGATGCGACAAGACCTGCAGAATATGTCGACCCGTATAGAAACTTTAGAAACAACCACAGATGACAACAGGCGCACTATGTCACAAGTTCAGATGACTGTAGCCTCTCACACTGACACTATGAGAGACATAACTAGACACCTGGAAGATCTAGACAACCGGGGTAGACGGAATAAAATATAAGAGTGCGTAGGGTCCCGGAAGCGAATGGGAAAGAGGATGTGAAAGCCACCCTGACATCTCTGTTTTCTACTATTTTGGAAGATGACACTGTACAAATTAAATTTGAAAGAGCTCATAGGGCTTTGTGACCTAGTCCAAGAGACATTATCTGTTGTTTGCAGGACTTTGAGCCTAACCCCTTAATGACCGCCCTATCGGCTTTTTACGGCGGTCATTAAGGGTACTTCTTCTGACGCGTACGCCTTTCTACGGCGGCGCGTCAGAAGAAGTTTTCGGGACACCGGGTTATTATAGTGCCGGTGGCGGTGGCGATCGGATGATCGCTTATTCAATCCAAGAAGTAGAAAGTGTAAAAAAAAGTTAAAAAAATTAAATCTTTTTATAATATAATTAAATAAATAAATAAAATAAAAGTCCCATAATCTCCCCAGTAACACATAAAATGCAAATAAAGTAAATAAAACACAAAAACATGTACATATTTGGTATCACCGCGTCCGTATTAATCTGTACAATAAATCTAAATCAATATTGAACCCGCTCGGTGAACTACGTAAAAAAAAAACTCGAAAAACTTCCCATAATATACAATTTTTCATCAAACACCATCAAAAAAAATGTTCTAAAAAGTGATCAAAAAAGTTACGTTCCCTAATATGATACGACTGAAAAGAACAACTGTTTTTGCAAAAAATATGCCCTCAACCAGATCTGACAACAGAAAAATACAGAAGTTATGGCCCTGAAAAGTTGTCAATAGTAAAAACAATGCGATTTTCTCCAATATTGGTTTTGCTCAGGAAAATTGAGCAAAAATAAGAAAAACTATATAAATGAGGTAACACCGCAATCATAGTGAACCAGAGAATAAAGATAAAATATTATTTTTACGTTACGGTGAGCGGGGAAAAAAATGCTAACAATCCAAAATAAAAATTGATGATTTTGTTTGTGTCCCCCTTGAAATAGTTAATAAAATCTCATGAATAAGCTTTAGACTCCCAAAATAAATTATCTATACATTGTATCTCATCCCGTACATAATAAGCCCTCATATGTTCGCATTACCAAAAAAAACCAAAATGTATAGGCAGTACAATGTGACAATAGAAATCTGCTGTGAATGGCGCCTCCTTTCATTCTATACTCGGCCGTGCGCCCCCCCATACAGCAGTCACCACCACATATCGGGTATCAGTACACTCGGGTGGAATTGGGCATCAAGCGTTGCAGGGCGTTTCATCATTTAATTTATTCTGAAAATGTCAGTTTTGGCCTAAATGAATGTATTTTCCAAAAAAATTCTATAGTTTCTAAATCGCAGGTCCATATTTTTTAACCCATGTGAAACACTTAAAGGGTTAATAGACTTAATAGAAGTTGTTTTACATATGTTGAGGGGTCACGTTTCTATAGTAGGGTAATTTATGGGGTTTTACTATTATTTAGGCCTCTCAAAGTCACCTGAAAGCTGAGTTGTCCCTCAAAGTGTGAGTTTTGGCAATTTTCATGAAAATAAGAAAAATCGCACCTAATGTTCTGCGCCTCATAACATCCTAGAAAAATGACTGGAAGCATAAAATATCATCCCAACATAAAGCAGATATTCTGTAAATGTTAATTATCAAACTTTTTGGGTAGTTTTACATCTTGTCTGGAAACCAGAACATTTCAAACTTGGAAAATGAAGAATTTTTACAAACTTTTGCCAAATTATCACTTTTTTTCAGAACGAAACGCAAAACTTATCACTTAAATTTTATAACTAACATGAAGTACAATGTGTCACGAGAAAACATTAACAAGCAAGGATGACCTAGCACAGCCTAGTCAAATCACACCACTGCCGACACACCATAAGTATGAATATACAAACCAAGAGCAAAAACCGGTGTGTCACACGGCAAAGTACAAGAAATAAACAATCTTTATTGGATTACCACATATGAAAAACAAGACAAACCCACAATTAAAATCAATTAAAACGTACAAAGTACATACAAAACTGCCACGTTGGTTACACAGGTAAGTATACACCAACCACCCCCCTCACATGTTAAATGTAGTATTCCTGAGGATAACTAGTAAACACCCGACTGTGTGCTAGCTAGTCCCATCAGAGGACCAAAGAGTAAGACAAGTTAAAGTGCATGGTATGCAAAGGTAACTGCATTCTACATAAGGCCTAAATACATTACGCTGCACATGGAACTGGTAATGTTCCAATAGGTGAAGTTGCTGAGTGAGGTCTCGGAATGTGGTGGGGGGGGGGAAAGGAGGGCTCCCCACGCGTTTCGTCTCCTGCTAGGAGACTTCCTCAGGGGTAGAAGTGCCCCCTAGAATGCCAAACTCCCTTATATACCTCCATCCTATCTGCCTCCGGGTGCACCTGGGTCAAACCATAATCAGCGCGGTACGTGCGCCGGAAGTGCACGTGCGCCAGAAGTGTCGCACGTGCGCCGGAAGTGTCGCACGCGAAGGTGTCCAAGCAAGTGTCGCGATATCTGGTTGCCAAGCAATCAGTGTATACATCTAAGTTAACCAGTGTAAGAGGAGGCGCCTGCAATCAAATCCTAGAATGCTGTAAGACAGCAAAATAAAAGATGTAGATACAGGTAAGTATCGTTCTGAATGATAAATGGACAGCACAGCGCATAGTTACTCCTGTCCTAGGTATTTAACATCGTGGATTATAATTCAGCAGATGAAAAAAATATAGAAAGGTATAAATAAATACAGGTCCAAATTATCAGTGCATCGAATAATATATAATTACTCCTATAGTAGGCAGCATTATTTTCCACATAGATTGCCATTCAGTAGAACAAATGTGTATATATATACACGAATACGAAGCACTTGTGTGCATACATGGCGAACAAGGTGAAACCCTAGTGGAGGAAACAAAGACGAAATCTCCACCGGGAAACCAAAAAAATAGAAAATAAAAAATATAACATAAATAGATCAAGTGGTAGTGAACAGTAAAAATGCAAGTGTTTAATGTCAAATAAAGATCGACAATACATGCATAAAAGGTGCATGACGCCAACAATATGGCTCGTTTTGATAATACACTTGTGAAAAAAATATACATCATTGTAAACGGCGAATTATCAAGTGACGAGTTATTTAGTGGTCAACATAAAGTGAGGTAGTTATTGAGCATTAGCAAGTCATAAAAGGAGAGTTTAGTCTCCAACGAGATAAAAAGAATTACTACGAAAATATCATCACGCTCGAAAAAATATATATAAGGTTGTTAAAAAATGAAGTCGATGGTAGGTACTGCAATACAAAGTGCTGAATATAAAGTGCTGGTGCAATAAAGTAAATGCTGTAACCAAGGAATTCCTATTCTATAGATAAAAAAGCAAGTTGTGTACCTTATATGCTGGGTAGTATTACACCGATAGGGACACCCGAAGGGAGGCAGATGGTAGGCACACAAAAGTAAAGGGAGCTGGCTTCTATACACAAAGTTTTGAGGCTATGAAGGTGCAAACAATAGATAAAAACTAGTTGTACCTAGTGAGTTAGTCCCGTCAATTTAGTGTAGTTACATAACATATCACAATGATAATTAATGTGGTAATCTCACAATGTATTGATAAGAAATAGGTTCGGTATACAAATTGAGTACTCCAGATCCATCAGTCAGGATTGGACCGGTTGTGAATATAGAGAAAGTCCAGAGAGAGAGTCCAAGGAGTCCAGGAAAGAAGGGCAGTGTAATCCTTTGAAGCGAAGTGCAGAGGAGGGTTCAGTTGGAGCAAATGTAGATGGTGATACATATCTCGCAAGACGTCAGGACAGTTGTACGTTGGTAGGCAACAAGAATTCGTCATGGTCCCATGTGGCGGCTACAACACATGATGCGATGGGGTGTAATCCACTGGGTAAGTAAGTGGATATAGAAAGGAAGTAAGCAACAAAAATTATTAGAAGACAAGCAACAAAATTTAATGTTGTGGGAATGACAAAAAAATGGGAGTGCGTGAGGTAGGGGGACAATAAACAGATCCCAAGTTAAGTGTGAAGGGGCTATAAGAGTCCGAAAAATATAGGGGGCTAAACCCAGAAAAAGTGAGGTAGGATCCCACCTATGTGTTACATAAAGTGTGGTACCAAGTAAGGATGAAGGATGAGTAAGAAGAACGAAGTAAATCACCTCGATAAGTGTCATAAAATTAGATGTAGTGGTCTAAAAACATGAATACAAAGTAAGAAAACTTACCCATTATAGCGATGTAGGAGGAGAAATGAGGTCTTCAAAGGAATCCCCCGAGCTTCAGGAGCACTCCGGCAATCCATATTCGGTTCAACTGTTCCTGTAAAAACCTGTAAACAAGAGGTCCTCATTGATGCCGTCAGGGGCGCGTGTGTTAAGTTTATATATCCACCGTGCTTCCCGTCTGAGTAACTCAGGGGTTATATCTCCTCCCCGAATGGTTGTGGGCACCCAATCCAAGCCCACCACTTGGAGACCCCTCGTTTTACCCGCATGAAAATTGCGGAAGTGTGCCGCCACGGTTGAGAGTATCTTACCTTGACAGAAATGTGATCCCGCGTTGGTAATACTGGAAAAGTGCTGCTGTATTCGTTTCCTAAGTTCTTGCGTAGTCTGCCCTATATAGATTTTGCAACATGGGCATATAAGCGCATAGATAACATTCCTGGTCCTGCAGTTCACATAATTCTGTAAGGTAAAGGTCTGTGAAGAGATAGGGTGTGTAAATTTTTGAGTAGCCAACATCAAAGGGCAAACCGAGCAGTTTCCACAAGGGTAAGAACCAATGAGCTTAATACCTCGTCCCAAAGACCGAGTTGGTCGAACAAAGTGGCTGTTGGACAGATTGTCCTTGAGGTTTTTTGCTCGTCTAGCTATAAGTGTCGGTCTCTCTGAAATTAGAGGTCGTACACGAGGTTCAGCTCGAAGGATGTTCCAATTTTTGGACAATATCGTCCGAATGTTAGACCACTGATTGTTGTAGGTTGTAACCACCCCTAAGCGAAACTCCGCTGTTTTCCTTTTTTGAGTCAACAGATCATCCCTTTCAGTGTCTCGGGCACGAATGTAAGCTTTGGAGATCGTTTTCCTCGGATAACCCCTATTGAGGAATCTTTCTGTCAATTCTCGTGCATTTCTTCGGAAATCACTTTGTAGAGAGCAGTTTCTTTTGACACGTATAAATTGTCCCACAGGTATACCGGTCCTCAAGTGCTGTGGATGAAAACTGTTGTGATGGAGCAGACTGTTTGTCGAGGTCTTCTTCCGAAACAAATCTGTTGTCAATCCTCCATTGTTCTTAGTAATCTTGAGATCCAAAAAGTCGACCGATACCTGCGAAAAATTGGCTGTCAGTATTATATTCCAGGGGTTGGTGTTTAATTCCGAAATAAACTCCTGACAAAGATCCAAAGGTCCATCCCATAACAACAAAATGTCGTCAATTAATCTTTGCCAGCTCCTTACATGTCTCTGGAATTTGTTAGATGGGTACACGTGCTCGCCCTCCCACCACCCCAAAAAGAGGTTAGCATAGGAGGGCGCACACCGTGCACCCATCGCTGTCCCAGACACCTGTTTGTAAAATTTCTGGTCAAAAATGAAAAAGTTATGTCTCAAGACAAACTCCAATAGATCGAGAATAAAGGAGTCATGTCTTCGATCCCCTGTACTGGTCTTATCCAAAAAATATGCCACTGCTGCAATTCCATCCTTATGTGCTATATTAGTATACAGAGACTCAACATCAAGTGTTACTAACCACGTGCTCATCGACGTCTGTGTATGTTGGATTTTCTGGATGAGATCCGTGGAGTCCCGTATATACGATGGTAATGCCAGCACCAGGGTCTGTAAAAAGAAATCGACATAACTACATGCTCCCTCACATAGGCCCCCTATTCCAGAAACAATAGGTCGTCCGGGTGGACATGTTAGGGACTTATGGACCTTGGGGAGCATGTAGAAAGTAGGTATTTTTGGATGCAGCGGTAACAGAAAATCGTATTCTTTCTTGGAAATAATGCCATATTGGAAAGCAGAGTCCAGAAGTCGTCTGAGTTAGTTCTGAAAGACCGTCATGGGATTGGAGGGTAATATCTGGTAGTATTGAGTATTCATCAATTGTCGATTCGCCTCAGTTAGATATTGGTCCATAGGCCAAAGTACGATATTCCCCCCCTTATCCGCCTCCTTAATGAGAAATTCAGAGTTGGATTTCAGAGATCTTAAGGCAAGTCTCTCTTCCCTGGTCAGGTTCTCCCCACTGTGATGGTTGGTTGAGAGTGCATTGATGTCTTGAAACATGCTATTATAAAAGAGCTGTATAGCAGGTACAAGTGCGAGGTTGGGGGTGGCCTGAGATGGAAGGCGTAAGGGGCAAAGTCGCCTACCTGTATTTGTAGGTGACTCGTTTTCTCGTAGGAGGTCCAATAAATCCCGAAAGGTCTGGCGGTCACTTTCTGGTACTTCATCCAAGAGGGAAGGTTGCTGGTAGAGTACCTTAAATGCTAGCTGTCGACAAAACAAAAAGATATCCTTGATTAAATCAAATTTGTCCAATTGGTGCATAGGTGAGAATGTTAGCCCCTTACTTAAGACACTCTGTTCAGCAGAACAGAGTGTACAATATAACTACTATAATGCTACATATATACACAGAAGCGAACATGCAAAAAATCTGTATTTATCATATACAGCTACAGAAAACACATGGGAGATCCTCACCTATTGCATCCAGTGACATCAGGTGACGTATCCTCGGATTGTACGCGTTCCTCATCTTCTCCATTAGTTCCACCATCACCTTGTCTCTTCCTCCTGGTACACAGCATTCCTGCAAAGTTTACCACACAGATGCCTTATGTTCTGCTCTTTCCCATTGTTCCTTCTTCTGCTACCACCAATACTGTGCCCCAAATACTGTTATAGAGCCCCCTACAATATTAGTACCACACAAATAGTGCCCCATAATGTAAGGATAATTTATTTCTTCTATTCTCTCCTTTAACCTCCTTAACCCCCCACCCCAGTATTGATAGAGCTCCGACTATGACCCAGATGTAATAATAATGGCCCTGGCCTATCCCAGTCATAAAATTAATGCCCCCATCCGACCCCAGACATAAAATTAATGGCCCCAGCCTGCCCCAGACATAGAATTAATGGCCCCATCCCACCCGAGAAAAAGAATTAATGGCTCCAGCCTACCCCAGACATAGAATTTATGTCCCCAACCTACCCCAGACATAGAATTTATACCCCCAGCCTACCCCAGACATAGAATAATGCCCCCTGCCTGCCCCAGATATATAATTAATGCCCCCGCCAGCTTAAGATATAGAATAATGCCCCCCCCAGGCATATAATTAATGCCCCCTGCTAGCTCCAGATATACAATAATGCCCCCGCAATATATTTTATGCCCCTTGCCAGACCCAGATATAGAATAATGCCCCCCCCCTCCCAGACATATCATTAATGCCCCCACCATATAATTAATTCCCCTGCCAGCCCTAGATATAGAATAATGTCCCCTGTCGCACAATGACGTAAATTGCGCAACCTGTGTAGCTGCGGGTATACACAGATGCAGAAGCAGCGGTGCATCGTACGATGCAGGTACTGTAGATTAGATGAAAAGTTGGAGGGAGTATGGACCAGCCCCGGAGCAGCTCCGGACCGGCCCCACACCGGCCCAGGACCACCCCTGCCATTCGCCCTTATAGCAACTAAAGAAGGAAGATTGGCCAACCTACGGTCCTACTACGATCTGGAACCCTTCTGCAGCACCTGGGATATCCCAGCGCCAGATATAAGGGACTGGGAAATTGGATATCCGCCTCCTATGCTACCGCCAGTTTGGGACATGGTCCAGAAGAAGAAAAGAAGAAGGCCTTCAGGGGGCTCCCATAGGGGACCACCACTTGAAGGATTGTCTTATATTCGTAGTGTTATCCTTTAAAAACTTTCTAGGGGACACTTTGCACTATCTATGGGCTACTGAAGTCAAGTACTAATGCCGGTCTTATATACATTCTGATAGTGCCAGGGATCAGGATATTGTTGTTATACTAGATTCAGTTAACAAAACAGTTAGTCTTGATTTATTTAGAGGCGTAATAAAATTTTGTGGAACGGGCTCTAGCCGCGTTAACCTCACATTAAGGGTCATACTTAGGCTCCCCTGGGTAATCCAGGGCAGACTAAGCCAATTGGCTACACTCCCCTGTTGAGTTCACAGGGGCGGTTGGTACGATACCCTAACCGGAGGAAAGGGGTCTCATCCCCACCTCTGAGTGTTTATACAGGCAGTCCCCGGGTTACATACAAGATAGGGTCTGTAGGTGTGTTCTTAAGTTGAGTTTGTATGTAAGTCGGAACTGTATATTTTATCATTGTAATCCCAGCCAGAACTTTTTTGATCTCTGTGACAATTGGATTTTAAAAATGTTGGATTGTCATAAGAACCAGGATTAACACTAAAGCTTCATTACAGACACCTCTCATAACTGTTACAGCTGATTATTGTAGCCTAGGGCTAAAGTACAGTAAATTACCAATATCCAGAGGTCCGTTTGTAACTATGGGTTGTATGTAAGTCGAGTGTTCTTAAGTAGGGGACTGCCTGTACTAAGTTGGTATTGTTTTATATGTACAACTTGTCTTGTGATTTCCCCCTCCCTCTCCCCTCCCTTCCTTCGCTCCCAGATATCCTAGCTGAAACTCCTTGGACGAAGCCTGACCGACCCCTTTGTCTGAGGAACGAGGCTATCCGGGGCCTGATCCAATTGATACTGCAGACAGTCCTGTTCCTTCCCACCAAACGAGTTCAGATTGACTAGTACGGTAGACTGGGCCGGGAAGAAGAGGTAATCTTTTCACAGGAGACAGGAGACTGTTAGGCCTTACAGTATGGTTAAAATTATCACACTTAACACTAAGGGGCTGAATTCTCCTGCAAAGCGAAGACTACTGCTCAAGGAACTTAAATTACATAAAGCGGATATTGTCTTCCTGCAGGAGACTCATTTTGACTCAAAGGGCACGTTTAACTTTGCAAGTCACATGTGTCTGGAGACATATACTTCATCGCATGATAGCAAGAAGGTGGGGGTGGCGGTCCTACTCTCCACTACATGCCTAGTGCAGGTGGTATCAGCAATAACCGACCCTATGGACATGTACATTATTTTGAGAGCTACGTTAAATGGAAACCCAATTCATCTTTGTAACATACATGCCCCAAACTCCTCCCAAATTAGGTTTCTAAATAAGGTTTTGAACAAAATCTTGAAACTTCCGCCAGCACCACTTCTAGTGGGGGGGGGGGGGGGAACTTCAACCTTATCTTTTCTGAATCTACGGATAGACTGCCACTCACAAATGCCCCTGTGAGCAGATCCCAAAGGATCGCAAATTGGTGAGACGTTTTGCCCTATATGACCTATGGTGAGTCTGTAGACCTAGAGATAAGGCATTCACGTTTTTTTCCCCACCTCATGGCACCCATACCCGCATCGATTATTTTTTCGGGGATACCCAAATTTTGCATATGCTGAAAGATGCGGATGTCGGCTCAATCTCGTGGTCTGATCACGCCCCAGTGACATTGCGATTAAGGGACGACTTTCATCATGTACGTATGTGTCACTGGAGGCTCAATGAGGCGTTGCTAAAGACCCCTCACACTAAAGAGGCCCTTACCCTAGCACTTAAAGAATATTTCCAGCTCAATATAGATACGGTCTCCACTCAATCGATCCTATGGGAAGCGCACAAGGCAGTGATGCGGGGACACTTTATAGACCATGGGGCAAGAACCAAAAGAGACAGGATGAGACAGGAACTAGAACTTAAAAAGGAGATAGTTGTGGCAGAAGCAGATATGGCAGCTAGGCCTACAACAAGGAAATTGAGAAGATTAATAGAACTCAGGGAGTTACTTAGAGAACTTAAGCATGTAGAAATGTTGCTGACATTCTCTAGACAGCGGTTTTACGAGAGAGGGAACAAGGCCCATACGCTCCTGGCACGACAGCTACAGGAGAGGAGAACTCACCAAGCCCCGCAGGTCATACAGGACAACAAGGGATCATTATTACACAGAAATAGGGAAACAGTTTCATAAATACTTCTCTAAGCTGTATTCCCTACTAGATTCCCTACCCAGCTCGGATTCAGAGAGGGATAGGCTCTTAAATGAATTCCTTGATTCATGCTCCCTACCTCGATTGCTGGCTGAAGCCACTGAACTACTAAACGCCCCCATAACTAGTGAGGAGATAGAAGGGCTGGTGACAGACCTTCCTAAGGGGAAAGCACCTGGGCCTGACGGACTGACTTATTTCTATTACCGAACATTCCTGCAAGTCCTATTGCCACACATGATGAAGGTTTTCAATGCCTATATGACAGATGAAACTCCCCAACAGGCTACAACTCATTCATTTATCACACTAGTCCCCAAATCTGGAAAAGATTTATTGGATTGCGCCAGCTATAGGCCAATTGCCCTTCTTAACCCCTTAACGACTTGGCCTTTTTTAGTTTTTTCACTTCCATTTTTCACTCCCCACCTTCAAAAATCTATAACTTTTTTATTTTTTCCACATAAAGAGCTCTGTTATGGCGTATTTTCTGCGTAACAAATTGCACTTTGTAGTGATGGTATTTAATGTTCCATGGTGCGTAGTGGGAAAAAAATTCCAAATGCAGTGAAAATTGTGAAAAAACACATTTGCAACGTTTTCTTGTGGGCTTGGATTTTACAGCTTTCACTGTGCGCCCCAAATGACATGTCTATTTTATTCTTTGGGTCGGTACGATTATGTGGATACCAAATTTGTATAGGTTTTCATACATTTAAAAAAATTAAAACCTCCTGTACAAAAATTTTTTTTTTATTTTGTCATCTTCTGGCGGCAATAACTTTTTCATACTTTGGTGTACGGAGCTGTGGGTGTCATTTTTTGCGACTTCTGATGGCGTTTTCATTGCTATCATTTTTAGGACTGTGCGACCTTTTGATCACTTTTTATAAATTTTTTTATATTTTCCAAAATGGCAAAAAAAATTTGACTTTGGACGCTATTTTCCGTTACGGGGTTAAACGCAGCGAAAAACCGTTATTATATTTTGATAGATCGGACATTTTCGGACACGGCGATACCTAATGTGTTTATGATTTTTACTGTTTATTAATATTAATATCAGTTCTAGGGAAAGGGGGGTGATTTGAATTTTTAGGTTTTTTTATTATAATTTTTTTTTTTTTTAACTTTTTTTAACTTTTACTTCTACTATTTTTCAGACTCCCTAGGGTACTTTAACCCTAGGATGTCTGATCGATCCTACCATATACTGCCATACTGCAATATGGCAGTATATGGGGATTTTACTCCTCATTCATTACAATGTGCTGATAGCACATTGTAATGAATGTGTTAAAACAAGACATCTTCGGGCCTCCGTGAGACCCGAAGCTGTCATGGCAACGGATCACCGCTCCCCGTGACGTCATCGGGGAGCGATGATCCGCGGCAAGATGGCGGCGCCCATGCGGCGCCATCTTTCTGAAGCCTCCGGCAGCATTGCCGGCGGCGATCGCAGTGAAAGCACCCGCGATGGGTGCTAGCACCGATCGTGGGTGTTACCGGTAAGCCTTTGCTGCAATATGCAGCAAAGACTTACCGGCTATGGAGAGGGCTCGGCCCGCGAGCCCTCTCCATGCACCCGGACCCGGCGCGCGCCATACTAGTACGGCGGGCGTCGGGAAGGGGTTAATGCTGACCTTAAGATCTACACCAAAATTCTAGCCAATAGACTAATACGATGGCTTCAGCAACTGATCCACAAGGATCAAGTTGGGTTTATCCCCAGTCGCCAAGGAGGAGACAACACGATGAGGACAATAGACCTCATAAACGGATGAGCAGGCCTTATTGCTTAGTCTTGATGCAGAAAAGGCCTTTGACAGGCTGAATTGGTCTTTTATGTTTCAGGTCCTTAAGCATGTAGGAATACATGGGTCGTTTTTACAGGCCATACGTATCCCCAACAGCACCTATAAAATTTCCACATGCATCATCCACACCTATGCCAATTAAGAATGGCACACGACAGGGATGTCCCCTGTCCCCCCTCCTTTTTGTCTTGTGTATAGAGCCGCTTGCAGCTATAATTCGCCAGGACCCAAACATACAGGGCATCCACATCAGAAATAAAGAATTCAAATTGTCGCTATTTGCAGACGATATACTGTTGACATTAACCAGTCCCCTGACTTACTAGCCAGACTGCGACAATTTGGTATTCTGTCAGGGTACAAAGTCAACTCAGCTAAAACGGAGGCTTTGCCCATTAATATCCCGGATAAAACGGTAGCATTGTTAAGGTCTAATTATAAATAATCCTAGAAAACAGATATGCTAAAATACTTTCGGGATAAACCTCACCCCTTCCTACAAAACTCTTTACGAACATAATTTCCCAAAGATAATCTGAGAAATCCTATCTCTACTAGATAAGTGGAATGGTTTGCCGTTATCCCTATTTGGAAGAATAGCCTCTGTGAAAATGACAATACTCCCCAAATTGATGTACCTGTTTGAAACACTCCCGATCCCTGTTCCCATGAAAGTGCTCAAATCACTGCAAGCTTCCCTCCTTCACTTTGTGTGTTCTCAAAAGCGACACCGAGTAGCTAAGTCCATCATGCTTTCACATAAGTCGAAGGGTGGACTCTCAATACCTGATTTAATTAAGTATTACTGGGCAGCACATTTAAGGCGCATCCCAGCTTGGTCGCAACTTTGGGCCTACTCGAAGTGGATGGAGATTGAAAAGTTATGACTGGCCCCATACTATCCTAACTCTTAACTGTGGTCTCAGAGACCCCTCTCACCTTTCACTCTGGTGCTAGGTCCTATTACCTTTCCATTGTGCATATGGAACACCTGTAAGTTCCCATTAGCATCACCGAACCCCCCCCGGTGGTGCAATCCTTCCTTTACAACCCAGAGACAGAAGACTTTATGACAGGGAGAGACGTGAAACCATGGCATGAAAAAGGCCTGTTCCGCTTCGCAGATATAGTGGACCACATGACTTTGAAAATTCTACCTTTTGAAACACTCCAAGAGAAATTTGGCATCCCATCATCCTCCCAATGTCACTTTTTACAGACAGTCAGTAAATCAGATAGGGTTTCCAAACCCACAGAATTCGAGTACATATGTAAAATGACAACCCATACTGCAGGCCTGATTTCTGTGATGTACCTATTCCTGCTGCATCCTGATCCGGAAGCTACCCCTTCCCACCCGTACATGGGGGGGAGATTGTTGGGGCCCTGATAGCTCGAGAGACGCGGCAGTGCGTATGGCAATATGCAGCCCAGACTTCCATGTGCACGGCCTATAAGGAAAATCAATACAAATTGCTTCTCCATTGGTACCATACCCCTGCCTTCTTGCATCGCATATTTCCAAATGTGTCAGACAGGTGTTGGAGGTGTGGGTTGGAGAGAGGCTCCTTACAGCATATTTTCTGGACATGCACTCTTATACAGCCGTTCTGGGAGGATGTGAGGAAATTGCTTAAAGTGGATATTCCCTTGAATCCTTTATTCTACCTATTGAATGTTTCCTTACCCATGGCAAAAACGATTAGGAAGCTTAGCCTTCACATCCTTACCGCAGCTCGCTGTTTGATTGCACAACACTGGAAAAGACGGGCTTCTCCAAGTCACAGACAGTTACTGGACAGGGTGAGAGAAGTCCAAAGCATGGAGACAATGACAGCTTCCATGAATAACCAATCAGACCTTTTCACAAAAGTGTGGAATCCATGGGACGAATACTGGGCACTATCTCCGTAGGGAGGTATATGGATCGGATATTGGGAGCCCCTCCCCCTTTACCTTCCGTCCCCTCCCTGATGTCTGTCTATTGTCGTGAATCGGGGTTACCAATGTTGGTATAATGTTTATGGTTGCTGTTCTTGCCATATATCCCGGTTGGAAGGGATTAAATCTATATGTCTTACAGAACACGTACTTTCTATATCAATATGTATTTTTGAGGATTTTAATATTGACAATGTCTGCAGACCGGAGATCCGGTAAATGTTTTGTATTCAAAAAGAATTTGTACCTTATCTGTAAAAAATAATAAAAATTCAGTTAAACAAAAAAAAAAAAACAGAAATTCCTGCCGATGAACCCTGTAATGGAGAATAGGACCCAAATGACCAAAATACCACTTTGTCATTTTGCTACTCATAAAAATTTAAATAAAAAGTGATCAAAAGGCTGTACTGTCCCACAAATGTAATAACAATAGCAGGATATAGAAGAGTTTATGAAAAAAATAGATAAGTTAAAATACAATCTTTTATTAGATATGCCTTAAAAACTATATTGCAGAGAAAACCCGGGCCTTGGGCACGTTTTTGCCCCAACAAGTAAATAAACAAGATTAGACTTATTGTTAAACAGGAGTAACGCCATCCACAATGTAGTACAGTAAAAAAAGGTTGTGTCTTACCACTCCTGGCGACAGTATATGCAGATGGGTGGGTAGTCGGTTTGTTACTCACAGGGATACAGGTATACAGCAGATGAGGGTCCAATTCATCCTTCCAAGAGTCTGGATAGCTGTCCCTATTGCCCTTCTTTATATGACTCCCGCCCTTACAAGGGCAGTAACCAGTACTGACACCTATTCAAACCCTTCACCCCTCCACTCTGACGCCTTTCTTCCTGGCATCGGATTCTTCAGAGGGTAAAAAATTGAGTGGATGCATTAAGTAAGTATTAAATGCCCCCAGTTACGCGGGTCATTGTGGGTTATATATGGTGAGCGGGTGGTGGTCGCACCTCACTCCGCAGGTCTGCCTGGTGTCGGAGACCTGCACCACCTGCAGTGATAGTGTGGTCGCTATGCCCCTGCAGCACCTAGGTATTGTTTACATAAGTTAAGGTGTTTAGGATGAACTGGTGAAAAAAAAAACCTAGTGACACTTTTCTGGTTTGATCACTAGAGGGTGCTAGTAAACGCATTGTACTTTGGAAGGAAAAAACTCTCCTGATCACTGGAAAAAAAAAAAGATCAATACATTAAAAATGGAAATCTGGCAAAAATTTCTAAAAATTATTCAATTTCAAAGCTCTAAATTTTTTGCTTTTCAGGCAGAAAGTCATAGCACCCAAGTAACTTTATAAGTAACATTTCCCAAATGTCTGCTTTATATCGGCATGACTTTTTATGCATCCTCTGTCTTTTCTAGGAGGTTTAGAAATTTGGGTGCATTGTTTTCTCATTTTTATGAAAATGGCCCATTTTTATGAAAAAACACCCTTATTTAGAGGCAACTGTTCAGCTTTAAGTGACTTTGAGAGGCCTAAATAACAGTAAAACCCTGTAAATTATGACATTTTAGAAACTACACCCCTCGATGTGTGAAAAATCTACTTTAAGAAGTGTGTTAATCCTTTAGATTTTTCAAATTGGTTAAAACAAAATGAGGTGTAATTTACAAACTGCAATTCTTTTTAGACTATACATTAATTTTGGCCAAAAGTTTATTTTCAAAAGTTTGATACCCAATTTATCCCGAGTATGAGAATCCCCCATATGTGTTGGTAAACTGCTAGATGGGCACCCAGTCGGGCACAGAATGGAAGGAGTGCCATTCAGAGCAGATTTGCATTGTCACATTTTACAGGTTTTAAAAAATGTTTATTTTGTTTTAATTTGGACATATGGGGGATTATTTTTTTTGCGGATGAGATCCACTTTTCACGTATATAATTTAGGGGGGTTCAATAGCTAATAATCAGATTTTTTTTTAACACTTTCTTGATGGTGGTTGATTAAAAAATAAAAAATTCTTGTTTATCGTTTTTAGCCTTTTTTTTCCCGGACGTTTACTATACCATCAAAATAATGTGTTATTTTTATTTTATGGGTCATCCTGACTACAGCGATACCCTATTTATATATATAGCTTGTTTTATGGTTTATTTGTTTTGTAGAATATAGAACGCATTTTATCAGTAATTAGCTTGTTTTTGCATCACCATGTATTATTGGGCATAACATTTTAACTTTTTTGTTTACAGAGCTGTTTTAGAGTTTATTTTTTGTGGGACAAGCCGTACTTTTTCTTGGTTTCATATCGGGGGAAATGGAAAACTTTTTAAATGGAATGGAATTTTGGTTTCGCTGGACATATTTCATACCTCCAAGTAAATGACAAAGATTTTTATTAAAAAAAGTAATGTTTTATTAATGGATGTATATCCAGCTCGCTTCAGTATAACATTATAGTAATTGTGGGACCCATGTAACATCTCACTGTATTTATGATGAAAAAAATATAAAAACATAAAACGACTTGCTTAAAAAATAGCATGCATTAATACCAAACTTTAACCCCTTAACGCCGAAGCCACTTTTCACCTTCCTGACACTTGTCACTATAGGTGGTTATAGAAGCAAAAAAGTGGCAGCACTCCAAGGAATCGTGGAAAAAAGTGTGAGGTTTATTCCATCTCTAGCAACGTTTCAGCTGTTAATCAGCCTTTGTCAAGCAATGTAACAGGTGTTCAGCAAGTGTTTAACCGGTTCGCGACCGCCCGCCGTGTATTCACGGCGGCGGTCGCGTCGCGCTGCATGGAGAGGGCTCACGGGCTGAGCCCTCTCCATAGCCGGTAAGTCTTTGCTGCATATTGCAGCAAAGGCTTACCGGTAACATCCGCGATCGGTGCTAGCACCGATCGCGGGTGTTTTTGCAGCGTGGGCTGCCGGCAAAGCTGCCGGCAGCCTCAAACAGATAGCGGCGCATGGGCGCCGCCATCTTACCTGGGATCGCCGCTCCCCGTGACGTCATCGGGGGGCGGCGATCCGTCTCCATGATAGCCTCGGGTCTTCCGAAGACCCGAGGCTATTTCGTTTTAACCCCTTCATTACAATGTGCTGATAGCACATTGTAATGAATGAGGAAGAAAATCCCCATATACTGCCATACTGTAGTATGGCAGTATATGATAGGATCAATCAGACAACCTAGGGTTAAAGTACCCTAGGGAGTCTGAAAAATAGTATAAATAAAAATAAAAAAAAGTTTAAAAAAAAAAAATTATAATAAAAAAACCTAAAATTTCAAATCACCCCCCTTTCCCTAGAACTGACATAAATATAAATAAACAGTAAAAATCATAAACACATCAGGTATCAACGCGTCCGAAAATGCCCGATCTATCAAAATATGATAACGGTTTTTCAATGCGTTTAACCCCGTAACGGAAAATAGCGCCCAAAGTCGAAAATGGCACTTTTTTGCCATTTTGAAAAATCTAAAAAAATCTATAAAAAGTGATCAAAAGGTCGTACAGTCCTAAAAATGATATCATTGAAAATATTATCAAATTTCGCAAAAAATGACACCACCCACTGCTCCGTACACCAAAGCATAAAAAAGTTATTAGCGCCAGAAGTTGGCAAAATTAAAAAAATTATTTTTGTACAGGAGGTTTTAATTTTTGTAAATGTATGAAAACATTATAAAACCTATACAAATTTGGTATCCCCTTAATCGTACCGACCCAAAGAATAAAGTAGACATGTCATTTGGGGCGCTCAGTGAAAGACGTAATATCCAAGCCCACAAGAAAATGGCGCAAATGCGTTTTTTCACCATTTTCATTGCATTTGGAATTTTTTTCCCGCTTCCGAGTACACGGCATGGAATATTTAATACCATCATTATGAAGTGCAATTTGTTACGCAGAAAACAAGCCGTCACACAGCTCTTTACGTGTAAAAATAAAAAAGTTATAGATTTTTGAAGGTGGGGAGTGAAAAATGGACATGAAAAAACAGGAAAGGGCCCGGTCCTTAACCGGTTAAATAGTTACAACACAGTGATGTTTCACATACGCCCCTTAAAGGCAAAGTAATGTTTACAGATCATCAACAAATGTATACAAAGTTAACAATCCCAGTGATAATTAAATCAACACGGGATTATTGTGTTTCTCATCAGATTTTAATACATATAGAGCATACAATGCATGAAAAATCTTACAGTGCATCAAAAATGTGATATTTTTTAAAAAAACATAAAATTAATGCATAAAATCACCTGTGTGATTCTATCCCCACGTCGCGCAGGACGCGCACAGCGTCTCCAGTAAGGTAATGCGCATGACCGGACTAGGGAAAGGAAACAGTGTAATGTCACTGCGCAAGTCACGCATGTGTGTAGAGGAAAGGTATTGGGCTTTGCTATATTACAAAAGGTAAGTAGAAAAAACTTTCTGGCGCATGTGCGCATCATATCATGTTTAAACAAGCGCCATCTTGAAAGAGGGAAACGATCCCTACACAGCCCCTCTAAGGGAGAAATACTCGGACCAGAATAAAAATGGTCAGAAAGAGGCAAACCACATCACAGAAAATTGGACAAAATGATAAGCTGCTGGGACAAAAATTTTTGTTGCCCAAATTGAAGTGGTCCACAAATATTGAGGGTCAAAGCATACCTATGCCGCCTAGATCAGGTGATCAAGGTATCAATGTAGGGGTGTACCCCATGGAGGTCGAGTGACACCTTTAGTGTGTCGCACTTCCACATAATGGGGACGACCCACCTCTAGTGGACTATAGGGATGTCCTAGTGACGTGTATGCCTCGGATCAAACTGATACTGTGACGCTTTATATGTAAATTATAGAGACAACAAAACGTAAAAATGGGCAGTGACAGCCGCTGTTTCCAGACCTCATGGTCCATACAGAAAAACATCAAAGAAAGCAACAGACATATATACAAAAAAATATAAGCGGGGGAATACACACAAAAAAGATGATTTCGGCATTCTTCTTAATCTGTGCGTGCAGTGCTGTTAGAGTGACAATGAGTGATCTGAAAAAAAGAAAAAAGAATTAATATCATGGTATCCGAAGAACACCAAAACCTAACGGGGAGTAGATGGCAGGTAAGTTAAGGGACATGATGGGCAAGCAGGTGTTTAGAAGATTCCACTGGTCTTGAAATCAACATTCAAGCCATTTGGTTTTAATGTATTTAATCTATGAATCCACTCCAGTTCTCTTCTTTTCAGAGAGGGGGTGACAGAACTAAACTTCTGGCGGCACCGAGAAAGGGGTGGGGGGGCGGCACCGGGAAAGGGGTGGGGGCGGCACCGGGAAAGGGGTGGGGGGGGGGCGGCACCGGGAAAGGGGGGGGGGGCGGCACCGGGAAAGGGGTGGGGGGGGGGATTTGGATGCAGGGTGGGAGCCTGGAGCGAACAGGCGGGGCTGCACTTTGGGTAAGGGGATGTGGTGGCCAGCAGGAAAAAGGATGTGCCAGCCGGCATGCAAGGGGATGTGCCGGTCTGGGCGGCAGCATGGGCAGTCGGGCTGATGGCAGCATGGGCGGATGGCAGCACGGGCAGGCCAGCGGCAGCATAGGCGGACTGGCGGGTGGCAGCATGGATGGACGGGCACACTATGCCGCCCCCTCATCCAGCAGGTGGCGCACCGCCTGAGACGAGATTCTCAACTCGCCTCATGGCAGGTGCGCCCCTGGTTGTACTTTAAAAGTAGTGATGAAAATGTGCCCAGTCAGAATTTCAAAATGACAGAGCATGGCCATGAAAAACTAAAAACAATCATCTACTGTGTTCCATAAACTGACGACATGTAGCAATATGTTGTTTGCAAGGGTACATCTTGACAAATTAAAGATTGTGTTTTTGAGGAACAAGGCACATGCACATTATTTGCATCATGGAGCTGTGCACTCTCTCTTGACAGGTATCTGTGGAACCAAGCAGTGGCCTTAGTGCTGACCTCCACAAGTACAGCATATCCCTAGTGAGGCCATTGATGGATGCAGTGCTGACCTGGAACAGATGTTGGACAGCTCTACAACAGAACTCACAAGGAATGGTTACGGTGTCAGAAGTAGTGATGAGTGGATCTGAACGTCAAAGTTCTGGTTTCTGGAAAACTATGATTTTTGGGTGCTTGGATCATTTACAGCAGTAATTGTTGTTGGCACAAACCTACCGGCAGCACAGAACACAGACAATTTGTGGAGGATTGGTGCTCCACCCCCCATGACATAATTTTTGAGCAATGAGCTGCCAGAAATTGTGGGGGCTCATCGCTGGCCTACGTTGCCTCTGCTATTTAAAGCAGTTAAAAACATAATTAAAAATATTAGGTTTGTGGGGAAGCAGCTAAATTATGCTAACCATTAGTATCCCTTAGATGCCTAGGTGCCCTGAATCCTAAAACAATGCTTGGTTATCATGGCTTATTTGGCATGGCTTATGGTTATTTGGCATGGCTACCTTTGAGCAGCCTTTGTCCTTGGCCTACTGCCCTAAACACACAAGTGAAGCTGAAAAGTTGAGGTACCAAAACAACAATCACCGTCTAACTGCACATATGGGAGCCAAAAACATTAGTTCATGAAAATGTTGGTAGCTTTTGCCTTTTCAAGGAGAAGAACCACTTTGTGCCAAGATTTTGCAGATTTGTCCCTGCAGGAGTGCCAGTGTATCTTTACATGTTCTTCTGCAAAATTCGCACAAAGCATTATATTTTTGGCCTAAGCTGACATACATTCAATAAAAAATGGCCACCAGAAAAATTACCAATTCGCCACTGCTCTCTAGGACTTAAAAAGCTCCACTTTGGGAGCAACAACTGGCAGACGTCTTTCCATGCATCATCATACTTCTAATTGTCTGAATGATCCTGGTGCAAAGGCCTTTCTTAATCCTAAGATTGGATCTGAAAAAATATGTAATTTTTAAAAAAATTAAACATCCTTTTGAAAAAACTGTGACTGGAAATACATATATTAAGTGGTTGTTCAGGATTCCAAAGAAAGATTATGTTTAGCTGGAGGCTTTTCAAAAGAAAAATACACACATACTTACCTCTCTCCCTGCTCCTGTTCTCCTGTGACGCCCCCTTCGACTTCCAGCTTCTGTTAGTATACAGAGGTTGACGTCGATACACGTATACAGCTTCTCATTATATGCAAAGTCTGTCAGTAATACAATTTCACAGCCACTTGCCAGCTACTAAACTGAAAATCAAGCAAAAGCAGGCTGCAGCATTGAGCAGGAGCGGGTAGAGGTTATTATAAATGCATTTTGATTTTGAAAGGCCACCAGCCATATATAGAATATTTTATTTATTCAATCCTAGTAAACCCATTTGCAGTATTTATCGGCCTATAAGGCACACAAAAATCCTTTGATTTTCTCAGAAATCAAAGGTGCGCCTTATAGTCCAGTACACCTTATATACAAACCTTACTTACAGACAACAGCTGCCTTGAACTGTGCACAGGTCTGCCACCTGCTGGTCACTCATCCTTATAATCAGGTGCGCCTTATAGTCCAGTGCGCCTTATATATGAACCTAGACATTTTAGCAGGCATTTATTGATGGTGCGCCTTATACTCCGGTGCACCTTATAGTCCAAAAAATACTGTAGGTGACTCCCTAAAGTCAAAATATCATGAGAATACATGATGAGGGCTACACGGTGGTTAAGTGGTTAGCATTACAGCCTTGCAGTGGTGGGGACCTGGGTTCAAGTCCCAGGGTCAACATCTGCAAAGAGTTTCTATGTTCTCTCCGTGTTTGCGTGGGTTTCCTCCCACACTCCAAAACATACTGGTAGGTTGATTAGATTGTGAGCCCCATTGGGGACAGGGACTGATTTGGCAAGCTGTGCAGCGCTGTGTAATCTGTGTGTGCTACATAAATATAGGAATTATTATTATTATGATGCCTGCAAAAAAAAAAAAAAAAAGAAATGGACATAATAAAAAAAATTAGGGTTCACATGTACACAAAAGAACAACAATGCTGCATATACACACACAGGAGCTTTATCAAGCTGTCAAAAAGTCAGAATGTTCTTAGATGCCCATGGCAACAAATTACAGCTCAACTTTTTACCAGTGCTCATGAATATTTTAAAGGGGAGCTGTAATTGGTTGCCATGGGCAACAAAGAACATTTTTTACTTTTATACAGTCATGGCCAAAAGTTGAGAATGATACAAATGTTAATTTTTACAAAGTCTACTGCATCAGGTTTTATAATGGCAATTTCCATATACTCCAGAATGTTATAAAGAGTGATCAGCTTAACAGCAATTAATTGCAAAGTCAATATTTGCCTAGAAAATGAACTTTTTCCCCAAAAACACATTTCAACTTCATTGTAGGCCTGCCTTAAAAGGAGCAGCTAACATCCTTTCAGTGATTGCTCCATTAACACAGGTGTGGATGTTGATGAGGACAGGGCTGGAGATAAATCTGTCATGATTAAGTAAGAATCACAACACTGGACACTTTAGAAGGAGGCTGGTGCTTGGCATCATTGTTTCTTTTCTGCTAACCATGGTTATCTCTAAAGATACACGTGCAGTCATCATTGCACTGCACAAAACTGTACTAACGGAAGAGAATCGCCGCTAGAAAGATTGCATCTCAGTCAACAATCTATCGCATCATCAAGGAATTCAAGGAGAGAGGTTTCCATTGTTGCCAAAAAGGCTCCATGGCACCCAAGAAGGACCAGCAAGCACCAGGACCGTCTCTTAAAAGTGTTTCATGTTTGGGATCGGGCTACCAGCAGTGCAGAGCTTGCTCAGGAATGGCAGCAGGCAGGTGTGAGTGCATCTGCATGCACTGTGAGGCGGAGACACTTGGAGCAAGACCTGGTGTCAAGGAGGGCAGCAAAGAAGCCACTTCTCTCCAGAAAAAAACATCAGGGACAGACTGATATTCTGCAAAAGGTACAGGGAGTGGACTGCTGAGAACTGGGGTAAAGTCTTATTCTCTGATGAATCCCCCTGCTTGTTCGGAGAAGACAAGGTGAGCGATACCACCAGTCTTGTCTCATGCCAACTGTAAAGCATCCTGCAACCATTCATGTGTGGGGTTGCTTCTCAGCCAAGTGAATCGGCTCTCTCACAGTCTTGCCTAAAAACACATCCATGAATAAAGAATGGTACCAGAATGTCCTCCAAAAACAACTTCTCCCAACCCTCCAAGAGGAGTTTGGTGATCAACAATGCCTTTTCCAGCATGATGGAGCACCTTGCCATAAAGCTAAGGTGATAACTAAATGGCTCAGGGAACAAAACAGAGATTTTGGGTCCATGGCCTGGAAACTCCCAAGATCTTCATCCCATTGAGAACTTGTGGTCAATCATCAAGAGACGGGTGGACAAACAAAAAACAACAAATTGTGACAAAATGCAAGCATTGATTGTGCAAGAATGGACGGCTATCAGTCAGGATTTGGTCCAGAAGTTGATTGAGAGCTGCCAGGGAGAATTGCAGAGGTCCTAAAGAAGAAGGGTCAAGACTGCAAATATCGACTTGCTGCATTAACTCATTCTAACTGTCAATAAAAGCTTTTGTTACTCATAATATGTTTGCATTTGGTTTTTATGTGTTTGTCAGATGTTTTTATCACATACAGAAATACAGAGGGCAATAGATCACGTGAAAATATAATACTTGTGTTATTCTCAAAACCTTTGGCCATGACTGTACAGCTTGATTAATCTGCCTCACAATCTCTGTTCGCCCTTTAGTGACGCGGCCTGAAAAGACTCTAATGACCAGGACATTTGTAGCTAATTTTTGTACGTGGCAGTTTAAGGGCAATAACTTATTTTTTTTGCATGCTACCTTAAAATTTTTGTAGGGAATTTTTCAGAACACAGAGCTAGTTATAACGTAATAAAATTTAAAGATATTTTTAAATTTGTTTTATTTTAGATTAAAAATGGAAAAAAGGATTTTTTATAATTATAGAACATAATTTTTAAATTTTCAAATTAACTCAAAATGAAAAATTATTAATGAAATCATTATTTTGTTTCAGTCATTTTAATATATAATATGTATAGTCCTGGGCAAAGGAGGTCACTATGGCGATGTTTTTTTTGTAGTGTAGAGGATTTTTTTAAAATTATATTTGAATATTTATTCATATTTTTTGTGTATGTGTTTTACTTTATATATCCTCCATTAAGAAATAAAAGACCCTTGGGGGACATTTTCACATTTTTTTTTCTTTTACAAGTTTTCCCCTGTAACTGGGGCATTTATAATAGCCCAAGTTACGGGGGAAACAACGCCATGTCACTGTTGATGTTGGTCAGAACTGTACTGGGTCAGATTAACCCCTTTAGACCTGGCAGTCACGTTACCACCGAGTCTATAGAGACGGCGTCAGTGCTGGCTCTCCTCCTCTATGTTTTGCACTACTTCAGCGCAATGCAGTGAGGAGTGGAGAAGCGGAAATAAACTGCATCTCCCCTCTCCTTAGGGTCTCCGGTTGCCAGAGACCTGGTCCTACCCCCTTGGGCAGTAGAAAACTGATGTCTAAAGTCAACGGGAGGTCCAAGAGGAGTTACATCCATCCTATCACACAAATACACAGCTCAACTGTAAACATCCTGTCACACATCCAGCTTTGCTACATAGCTAAGCACAACATCCGTGTAAACCATCTTCTGTCATGCAGCATGTAATTACTGGACATTACTCCATTTAATTTGGATCCTTTAAGCTTGTTAGGCCAACATGGAGAGAATGAGTGCAGGACAGAGTCTGTGCTCTGAAGGAGATAGTGTGAAAAGTCAAACTAGCTCTACAACAGGTCCAGGCCCACAGCCTTACAAAAAAAAACTCATTTCACAAAAAAAAAATAATATGGGACACATCCAGTGATATCTGATGATAGGTTGCCATCCTCTGTCCTGGTTATGCAGCATCCCAACGCAACCACGAAGCAGCAGCAGCAGCCTTCCAACGCTCCGTCCACATAAATATTATCCACTCATATAAACATATATTAGTATACTTATATTTACAGTTTATAGTCATACAGCATATACACCCATACAGTATAACCATACATACAGTATTCAAACACCACATATACATACATAAATACATACAGTACTATATACAATACCATATACAAACACATACATCATACCCCAGGGCCCCTACCAGTGGCTGCTACCACTGTAGTTACACACCTGCTTTCAGCCAAAACGCTCCAAAAAAAAAAAAAAAAAAAAAAAAACAGAGCTAAACACATGAACCCCCCCCCCCCCCCGCATTTTACAGTCAATTAATGACCATGTGTTTTAAAAGGCATGTATCACAGGGAAAAGCAAAGAAAAAACAGCATATGGAAAATCACATCCAGAAAGATTAGCAGACACAAAGATACATTTCTAGTACAGGCAAAAACACAGATGCACCCGGACAGGTATTCTGCAGTGCATTTGCACTATATACTCCCAACCTACAGATTGTGATTTATAGTAACAATATATTCCTAAATGTTTTAGAATGTCCTTAAAATCTATACATGGGAGAATTACAGCCAAATATTGTTGAATCATTTACAAGCTTTTAAACAAAACAAGATGGGACTCTGCCCAGTAGAACTTGCAGTCAACAGTGGATAGAGAAGTGGGTAGCAGTCACCAGGAAGAAATGCTTATTTTCTACATTTTGTTGTAAAGTTATCAGTTTGCTTTGATATTGGTGAATTATTTTTATGGTTTTGTTTACGCAATAGATTGGAGCTATTTTTCTGCAGTAATCAATGGGGTAGGAGGTGCCCAGCAATTCTCAGCTCAGGACATTGCTTAGTTCATGGGGAGTGGGTTTGACTTTGAACTCCTCCTCTATACAGCCTCTCACTAAAAGACAAGAAAGAACTGAAGTTTTTCTTAGTTTGCCTAGACAGAGTGTTCACATTCACAAGGAAAACAAAGAAATCACTAGAGGCTTTATTTAAAGAAGGACATTCCTATACTCACAGATCCCTCTCTGTAGAGACACATCAAGACGGCAGCTTTGGTTGACTTGTTTCTCATGGAGTGCACACAAGGTATGTTTTAATTATCCATTTTTTTCTTAAATTATGCCTTGTATTCTTAACAAATTTAGAGATTTGAGATACAAAAATATGCCAAATATTTTCACATGTTTTATGTATTTGGGGTTTTGGAAAGAGCTGATTCTTGTACATTTTTGACATAGTTAATCATTTATTAGTTGCAGATATCTAAAGTCTTTTATATCTTGTAATGGGATTAATTTCACATTAATTGTAAGTGCAACGCTAGCGCAATGTGTGATGCGGCCTTACACTCTTCTACAGTGTGGAGTTTAGTATACAATTTCTTCAAATGCTTTCACAAGTGCATTCACACTGAGGAGATTTTCCTAATAACATTGCTGTGATGGGCACAAAAAAAGAGGGGGCCACAATAAGTGGGGGAGCAGAGAAGGCTGCACACTGGGGGGCTATTATAAGAGGATAGGGGGAGCAGAATGAAAGTGTAGCAAAAAAGGAAGGGGGAATTGGATATTGTAAAGTGTGGAACCATTCTAAATTGTGTGTGTGCCATAGAAAAGGGGGCATTGTACAGTGTAAGGGCTCATTCATACAAATGTAATGGGGACCAATATCTGGCCGCACTTTTTGCGGTTGGATATCCATCCCCATTGACGCCTATAGCGCCCAGGCATGGTGCAATGAGCACACGTTGTCGCACCATGAGTGGCGAAATATAGGACATGTCCTATATTTTGCTGTATTACGGCGTCGGCCCTGCGCTCCTCTCCAGCACTCTGACATGTCAATGTAAGAGCCATTAATGTAGGTAATATATGGGTGGGGCAAGGGCATGGTTTAATAGGAAAAGAAAATGTGGGGCGCTTCACATGCCACTCTTGTCCATCTTTCTCAGGGCGTCTCCCCAAGTAACATTTTTTTTTAAATGCATCCAAAACGCAAGTGGGGGGGGGGGTTTCTGCCTGAAAGGCATGCACGGTCACATGGTGTGTTTTGGTTGCGTTTTGAAACGCATTACAGCTGAGATGAGGTGACTTGCCTGATTACCTTACTATCAAAAAACGCAGTATAAACGTGACGTTAACACATGTGTCAAAGCACAAATGTAAATGCATTGTTAACATCACGTTTACACTGCATTGTGTAAATGCAAATGTTAACAGTAATGTAATTAGGCAAATTACCTCATCTGAGCTGGTTTAATGCATTTCAAAACGCAATGTTTGACCGCACCTTAACATGAAAAATCTAGGAGGTATGGATCAGCCCCAACATTTACTAACTGAACTGAAATGACATGCGAGGGTGTGACTGCGAGCGGACCTCCGCTGCACCAGCACAAGAAAGTGCAGCGCACAGGTGGAGGAGCTGTGGCAGCTGGGGGCCCCTCTGCCCGACACTTGCACCTTACTGCTGTGCACAAAGCATCTTTCCAAATGTAATGTATGTACGGTATGGTCAGTAATTTATGGCTGTATACATATGTACTGCATTTGTGAGGAATTCTGTGTAATAGATGTGTGTAATTGTTATTGTACTAGTATGTGGGTCTAGATATACTATGTATGTGTATGCCAGTATGTATTACACATGTGTATAGAGGATACATGTGTATTTAACCCCTTAATGACTTGGCCTTTTTTTGTTTGTGTGTTTTGATTTTTTTTTTTTTTTTTACTCCTCACCTTTAAAAATCTATACCATTTTTTTATTTTCAATACAGGCCGTTTGAGGTTTTGTTTTCTGTGTAACAAATTCCACTTCAAATTCTACTTTCTAGAATAATATTCCATGCCATATACTGGGAAAAAAATATCAAAGTGGTGAAAAAGGCATTTGCACCATTGTCTTGTAGATTCGGTTTTCACTTTGCTCTCCAAATAACATGTTTCCTTTATTCTTTCAGTTTGTACAGTCATGTAGATACCAAATTTATATAGGATATTGTGTTTTTGAGCCTTCTGTAGGGAAAAAAAATCTTAATTTTACCATCTTCTGACGCGAATAACTTTTTTATACTTGCTTTATACGTTATATGGGATACATTCCTGTTTTCTTTGCTGTATGACCATTTGATCACTTTTTATTGAGCCCCCTCCATATTCCTGTAACAGACATGTAACATGCTAGTATGTTACACCTGCCTCCTTTGCACGATAAAAATCTGTATTTAATTATTGGATAGTAGTAGTAATGGCGCTGGTCACATCTAGGGTGGAGGGGGAGCCCTTTTAAGAATCTTGCCTTGGGGCCTAGTGATTTCTAGTTACTCCACTGCTGCACAGGGTTTGGGTCAGTTGTGCCTGCAGAAACATGCAGCAGGTATGACTTTACGATGCAGTCAGACTGCATTCCTACATTCAGGTTTTCTGGTGCAGTTTGTGAAGCCAGTAACAGGTCTGGATCATAAAGGGTGAGAACATGTAATTGAGGCTGTATATATACACACATTTCAATATCTAAACCAGGAGTGGAGGAAACAAAGAGTAGCAGCATCTCTCAGTGAGGGCCTGTTCACACTAATGTGTTGTGTTTTTTAATGTGTTTTTGACACATTCCAAAATCTTCAGCCTGGATCACATGCTGAGGTAACATTGTGTCTCTATTGCATATGCTAAAACGCAATGTTACTTAAGCATGTGTTCAAGGATGAAGCCTTTGGAGTGCATCATAAAACGCAACGCAACATGTGAGTGCGCCCTGAGGCCATTTTCACGCATGGCATTTGTTTTGTGTATCCAAATGCAATGCATAGACTCCTCCTGCAATCACCTTTTGAAGCAAGATTGCATTTGCATCTCATTTACTACAATAGGGGATAGAATTCAGTCCCTGGTCTTGTGAAGGATACACAGATGCATGCGCTGTTATTATCACAGAGAGTAATCAGAGCTGTGTGATAATGAGGCTGGTGCCACAGTAGGGCTTTGTCTGCGTTTGCAAATGCAGACTAAGCCGCACCCACCGGGGCGGGCCACGGCCCGAACGCATCAGTGTTTCTATGGAAACGCCTGCGATCGGGAATGTGTTTTGCGTTAATTTAATGCAAAACAACGGTAGCTCGATCCCCATCGCATGTGTTTCCATAGAAACGCTGATGCAATCAGGCCACGGCCTGATGTTATATTGTACCTTTCATGAGCATCTGCTGTGTGACTAGGCAGTTGCCCAATAGGAGGGGCTGGAAAGGAGCAGTCCCCCCCCACCCTTGGGAAACATGTTACCTCTTCAAATATGAATAACTCCCCACACTCGGGATTGGCTGTAGAGGAGCAGGGGGCGTCGCTAAGCCCAGTGATGGGTGTTTTCATATATTTCAAAAAGGTCACATGGAGTAGCTGTTCCCCAAGGGTGGGGGGTAACTGCTCCTTTCCAGCCCCTCCCATTTGGCAACTGCCTAGTCACACAGCAGATGCTAATGAAAGGTACAATATAACATATCTTTTTTTCTGTAAAACTAATTTTTTATACAAAAACACTTTGGCAGTGTATGTACTATGCTCTGTGGGGACTGGGGGAGTGCTAAAAATGGGTCTCTTAGTGACAGGTTCCCTTTAAGCCTATGGAGTCATAAGAGCTGCCAAAGTTTGACATGTAGATCGACCAACCAGAAATAAAGAGCGGAGGGCTGGACATTCCGCCTCCTTTCTCCCCTCCCCATCTAATGACGTACTCTACACTGATAGGCTGGACACTTCCCCTCTACATTCAATTACATACTTTACACTAATAGGCAGGGAAGATACACACCCCTGATGACATCACGGTATGAAGTGATAAGAGTGGAATGGATCAGTATAGCTCACCATTTCAGCCCCGATACCCCCTGAGGACGCCATGCTAATGGTGAAACATGTCGGGGGGGGGGGGGGGGGACTGTCTGAGCCTTTCTATTTTTAATTAGTGGTGTTCAAGTGTGAGGGCTACTCAGGATCTAGTGTCGTTCTGCAGACTACTGGTCCATACTATTGTGACTACAACGATCAGTGCGAGAATGTGATGTGTGAATGATGTGACTTAGTTTAAAATCAAAGTATGCTGCCAAATGTATCTTGTGAACTTACCAAAGATCTCTAGAGGCAAATAGCTACATCTCACGGAGGCAAACGCTGCATATACGGCTGCAGATAGACCCTTGTGGGTCTCTATTTACAGACACAGACGCTTCTACAAGCCGCAAAATGTGGACTCTTCCATAGTTTACTGGCCGTGCAGTACCACAGTGTGATATCTCTATCACTAAGTCGCACCGCCCCACCAGCTCGCTGTATCAATATTGAACCAATCTATATTGCATCCCCACAATCACCACAGGCTTTTAAATCTGTCTTTTCATGTCAAGGCTCATACATGTTATAGACTCACTATTTGTCTTTTAGTAAACAATGAAATAAAAGTTACATTTTATAGGTCAAAAGGACCTCTTGTGTTGCTTCCCAGCAACAACTGTTAATATATTTGCACCAGCCTAATGGCTCATGCAACTGCGTGTCCATCAGGTGACCATGAACTGATTTCTATCTCCTTGAAGTAAGCTGTCTTTAGCAGAACAGCAAGAAGAGATCTAGAAAACTACAAGGAATTGATACAGAAAGATTGGAAATTGTATAACTTTTCCTAACACAAACCATATGGATTATTTGCTGCAAGTGGACAACCCCTTTAAGGATACATGCATGCGATGTGTATAGGTAAATGGGGTGCAAACAATTGTCTGTGCCATTTGATGGCCATTGAAAATGATTGCCAGGGACAGAAAAATGAGCAGGAATTGGACCTCTATCTAGGTCTTGGGAAGTTGGTTCATGCATGGGGCTGTGAAATCGACAGCCATCTGATTGAGATTGTGTGATAGCTGTAGAAAATACAGCTCACAAACGTCTATTTCTCATTATGTGCAGGTAGAGTTATGGGTGTGTTCACAGGCATTTACATTGCATCCACAATGCATTTGCATTAACATCAAACTTATGTAAAAACAATAACATGATGTTTACATTGTATAAACACAATTGAATTGCCTTTACACTTAGTTAACAAATGACACAAGCAAGTGCGCCATGTTTATGATCTGTGACTGCAAAAAAAAGCCCTGATGTTTTAACATTGCTTGAGAAAACATAACAAAGTTTCCCATCCTCATCAGCGTATAAAAAGGACCTGTCATCAGTTTTTTTTTGTGGACCCATAGACTTCTATTGCATTCCATGATCAGTCAAAAACAATGGACATGCTTCAAAATGTTTTGCGTGAACAACGGCTCCTTAAAAAAGAAAACATTGTGAAAACGCCCATTGAAAACAATTGCTCAGTAAGGCATCCATAAAAAAAAAAATCACTAAACCATGGATGTGAAAAACAATGCCATTGTGAAAACTCCGTAAATATCCTCATCCATTATGATCTAAACCTGTTTTTCATCTTAAAACTGCACGAGATAACGTGAAATACAGCCTCAGAGGTCAACCGGCCAGGTGAGTCCCCAGAACTGCCCTATAGGGCAAGGTAATCATGATTGCTTTGTCTATAGAGTTAAAGAGCCAAACACGGCCAGGCTCCCGCAGTGATCACACGGACTCTGCTTCTGAGTCTGGTGATCGCTAAAATGTACATGTCGTTAAACTACTTTCCTGAGATGTAAATATAAGCCTCCTGTCTTTTACCTTATCAGCCAGACATTCCTTACCATAAAATGGCTGCAGATGGAGGGTCATGTGATCTGTAACTGTCCATAAGCAAATTCCCTGACCTTGATCTTATATTCAGAATACTATCATAAGGTCCTGGAAGCGCGATTGTTCATGGACAGAGAAGCTCACATGACCCTTCATCTGCCAGTGCGGAAATCAAAGTTTTTGTAACATCCACCACCAGGCCCTAGCCTTTTCCTGTGGCCTGGAGGCAGCCGGGGCCCAGAATACCAGAGTGGCTGGCTAGTGCGGCCTTGGGCACACTGTGGTGATCGTGCGTGGTATGGTGACCGGAGGGCTGAACTACAGCCTGGTAGGTCTCCAGCATGTGGTGTGTGCAAGAAATATGGAGGGAGAGGCTGATGCAATGGTTTCTCCCTGGGGCAAGCCCTGAGGAGTCTGTACGATGAATCCCTGGATGATGGATGGGGACCCCGTGGTGACAGGCAGCCTGGATCCAACTGTTAGATGGAGGCAGCAATGTGTAAATCAACTTAGTTATTTATTAAACAGCAAGCAAATGCCAAACAATAGCAGTAGAGCTGGTGAGCTGGTGGGAGATAGCTGGTCTGCAGGAAGGTTACTCTCAGCCTGGTGGTAACTGCAGGCTGGGCTGGTAGGGATGGAGCTGAGGCCAGATGGGGACCTCAGTTCTGGGGCTTAAGTCTCCTGACTTGACCAGCAGCCTGAGGTACCTCTTCTTCCTGGTGGTGGGTCTAGAGCAGTGGTGGCTAACCTATGGCACTGGTGCCAGGGGTGGCACTCCGAGCCCTTTCTGTGGGCACTCAGGCCATCACTAGAGAGGACTCCAGGTATCTTCCTGCAGTCCCAGACAGCCCAGAAGTTGCTGTGCACAGAGCTATAATAAAGTGACAGTTCTACCTGGGACTACTGGAGGGAGTGGGAAGGTGTGGGCAGATCTAGATTATCATTGTAGCTCCGACTATGGGACCCTGAAGGGAAGCTACAATGATCATACAAATTTCTTCTATTTTCTGCTTTATCAGTGTCCCCAGGGAGCTGTGACAGAGCAGGGAGTATAAATCACTTTGCGATAAAAAAGTGGGTCTTGGTTGTAGTATGGGCACTCGGTCTCTAAAAGGTTCGCCATCACTGGTCTAGAGGGCAGCTCTGCAGGAAGCTGCACACCGGACATGCTTAGTTATCTACTGACTGGATTCCAAGATCATGTGCTCCAGCCCACTAGGGGTTTATATACTCCCTTGGTCAGCTGGTAGCACTCTCCAATCAGCTTCCAGCTTGCCTCACAGTATCACAAGAAACATCATTGGACAAGAACATTCCACAGTTTTAACTCTTGCCTTCCCGGCAGTGGCTACAAGCTGCAATTACGAAGTTTTAAACGTTACAGCTTCTGACATGCAGAGGGCCACTTTTGCAACACCTACCTAACCCTTTGCATCTGCAGAGGTGTTGCATAGGCATCCCGTGGGCTGTAATAATAAGTGTAGGGAAGTGCGACTATATTGGTGAGTAGGATGGCTCTTTGCAGTTGCATCCATAGTCACGTGAGCAGTAGGTGTAAACAGAGTGTAATTGTGGCTTATGTGTGTGTGACGCTGTAGGGATTTTCCTGACATTAGGTAAAACTGTTCAAGTTCATTCCATAAATAAAATCTGTTCAAAATGTTATTAGTATCTAATGTTTGGTTGAATTGAAAAGATGCAACATAAAGGGAGACTATTGTAACCGTCATACCCCACAATATGGCATGGGCACCACTACATGACCTGGGAAATCTGTCCATGATCATATGGTATCACAGCTACTTCACTCAGAAAGGAGTTGATACAGAAAGTATATTGGAAATTTGTTGAACTTTTTATTACACTAACAATTTAAATTATTTGCTGAAAACCGACAACCTCTTTAATCCTTTCCCTGACAGCCTTTTATGGAAATTTTGTTGGCCAGAGTAATTTTTACATGTACAAATAAAACTTAAATGACAGCATAAAGAACTGTACTAAACCGTATAAAACCTTTAATTTTAGAAGCAGACTCTTGTCACATTTTCAAATTTGCAATAAAGGAAACCTACCATGATGAATCTACTATCAGAAGTAGATCTGTTAGTATATTTTTCCTGCTTGTCTCTGCCCTAATCTGTAATTTGACCCCTACCATTAGAAATGAGATAGCTCGCTCGGATACCACCACCTCACATTTTGGCAGCGGTGGCCATACATGTGCTATAGAGTCCTGCCTGGCCACCAGGATTCAGCAATCATTACCACAGGGCGGATGTGGGACATGTAGTAACCCCTGGACATTTCATATACAAAGACACTTATGTTTGTCAGTCTATGGCCTCAAGCTGAGGCCATTTAGCTTTCCCATATATCCCATGATGCCTTGTGTTCTCTTTTAAAGTAATTTAGCATTAAATCCATTTAGTTTCCCACAAATAAATCCACTGAACACTGTGCAGTGTACATACAGGATGTATAGGGTGACCAGCCTGGCAACTTCCATCACATGGAGAAGCAGAGTACATATAATAAGTGGAAGAAATCCAAGTACGCCAGTTACATGAAGTAATACAGAAAAGTAGAGACCAAGAAATCAGGGAGACATGGAAGGCAAAGGCCTGTTTGTATCTTAATGTACGTCCCTGTGTATATTTACGCATAGGTACAACGTCCAGTGTCCCGGACTTATATTAACTATACAAGCTATTTTATCCCAGGAGTACCTGGGGAATGGGGCATAACACGGACACAAAAAAGTGTAATGAGATAAAATGCAAATTTAATTGACACATATATATATATAGCATAAGTACAAGATTAAAAAACATTAAATTCATATGGGGTTACAGTAGTGATGCAGACTAAACACCGGCACCCCGGCAAACTCAGGAGCAAAAGTGACATATGTTATATGTAGAAAACGCTCGCGCCAGATAGGGACAAGTGTTATAACCGATAGTATAGATTGTATGCTGTCTAACTAGCCCTTACCAGTTAAATAGGGTAAAAACACTCTGGTGTCCTGCGATGCCTGTGGACATAAAAATGAGAAATTTTATCTTAAATTCTGAACCTCCAAACAACCTAGAAAAGAGAGATGATGCATAAAAAACCATGCCGATCTAAAGCAGACATTTGGAAAATGTTAGTTATATAGTAACTTGAGTGCTGTGACCCAAAAAATTAAGAACTTTGAAAATAAAAACAGAAAACATTCTCAAAATATCCTGGATATGTTAAAGCGTTACAAATGTATAACCCCCAGGGCTAATAAAAAAAAAATCTGGATTTGTTCTAAATCCCTAAAATGGCATGGGCCTGAAAGGGTTATTAACCCTGGAATCTAACCTTATTGTTAGGATCAGTGGATCCTCTGGACCACCGCGGGAGGTGGAACTAGCCAACACCTGGGACTGGAGTCTAGCGGCACCTGGTATTCACCAGAGCCCGCTGCAAAGCGGGTTGGACTTGCTGCGGCAGGATACCACCAGGTCGCTCCCAGGTGCGACTAGCCCGCCGTGACAGCCGAGGTCGAGGTACCTTAGTGGATGACAATCTCGTAGTCAGGTCCAGGCACAGGGTCAAGCCAGGCGGCAGAGATGCAACGTCAAGTCCAAGTCCGGGGTCAGCAACAGGAGGTCCAGGCAGGTGGGAACGGGAACAAAGGCACACGGAACACAGCAACACGGAGGAACTTGGGTAACACGGCAACACAGGATTTAGGAGCGGGGACTCACAGGAATACACAGGAACGCAGGAATACACCGGAACACAGGAATACTCGCTTGGAAGCTTTCTCTAAGGCCATGAGGCACAAAGATCTGGCAGGGGACACAGGAAGAGGCAGGATTCTTAAAGGTGAGGTGTTCAGCCAAGTGCACCAATTAGCGGTGCTCTGGCCCTTTAAATTTTCGTCAGGAGCCGCGCGCGCGCCCTAGGAGGCGGGGACGTGCGCACGGCAGTCCGGGGAAGAGCAGGAGCCGGGAGAGGTGAGTGAGGAGACCGGCCAGCAACGGGGGCACACTGAGGAGCACGGATGCGCCCGCGATCCGAGACAGGGATCGCGGGAGCACCCTTGACACTTATTTAATTATCCTTTATTTTAGCAATATTTAAATTAACTCCAGAAGCTACTGGGGTGTGTAGTAGCCTGGCCAGGCGCTAGGAACTAAGGCTAGTACCCACCCGAGTAGCCTCTGCAGTTTATTTATATATTACTAAAATAAAATAATAAAGGAAACCTACCATTTCAAATGGTAGGTTTAAGCTGTAAACACCGAGCACCAGCTCAGGGTGAGCTGGTGCCGGTGCTTAGTTTCGTTTTTAAACTTTTATAGCAGAAGCCGCTTCGGCGCTGCGCGCGACCGTGCGCGCGCAACGCCTGCGGCATTTCCTATGTAGGCGCGCGCACGATCGTGCTCACGCAGCGCCGAAGCAGTTTATGCTATAAAGTTTAAAAAGTGTTAAAACCGCGATACCGCGGTTTTAACACTAACGAAACTAAGCACCGGCACCAGCTCACCCTGAGCTGGTGCTCGGTGTTTACAGCTTAAACCTACCATTTGAAATGGTAGGTTTCCTTTAACAAGTTAGGTTAAGTTCCAGGATTATTAAATTACAGATTGAGGCATAGGCAGGCAGGAGGAATCTACCATCAGATCTACTTTTGCTGGTAGATTCCTTATGGTAGGTTGCTTTCAAAGAGTTTATAGAAATGGGAATCTTAATGCAATACTGATTAAAACTGTAATATATTATAAAAAATTTATAAAGATGTGTTTTGATGGCAAAAAAATGAGCCCCAAACTGAAAATTAGCTTCACACACATATTTCATCTAGCAGCTGCTTGATGGTGGAGCAGACCAGTGTTCACACTAGTACATGATAATCAAGCTAACAACCAAACACTAGTCTGAGTAATGTAAGGCAGGGTCACACTGGGAGTAACAGGATGCAGAGTGAGAGGATGGTTGAATAAATGTTGCTGAGGTTGGAAACAGATTAACAAAGATCTAGAAAAGCACAAGCAAAACAAAGAACAGGCTGCATTAACCAGCAACATCTTAGGGAACTGGGATGAATACAGATACGGCACTGGTTAATAGAGGCATAACTAGGAAAAGCAGGGCCCCAAAGCAGACTTCTGAATGAGGCCCTCTTCCCCTTAAACATGATATAAACCATGGTACCTACATTTATTAAAAAGATATACATTAAGTTACTAGTCTTCTAAATCCCTATACATGATATGGTACTGCATAACCCCTAAATCCCTGTACGTAGTACGTAAAATGGTACTGCATAACCTTAAAGGGAACCTGTCAGCAGGATTTCAGTTACCTGATAAATGGCAGCTGCTGCATGTCCCATTATACACAGCAAAACATGTATTTGTCCAAGATTATTTTTGAGAAATCACATTTAGAAAAGGTACTCATCTCTATTCAGCTTCTGGGACCCAAGTCATGTAATGTTTCAAGCAACAGAAGTCACGGAGTCATTATTGAACACCTGCAGGGCCGTAAGGATCGCGCTTGCAGGGTATGCGTCTGCGACTGGGCCCATTGGATTGGAGGGGTCCGCGGCTGTCAAGGTTTGGTATTTGAGCTTTCTTCCTGTGACAGTCGCGAGGCCTCCAGTGTGAAGGAGGTAAATCCATGGTCTCTTGCGCTGCTGCAGCTAAGGAGCTGCCAGGGTGCTCCAGGCCCCTTTTGGCTTATGCTATGGCAGAGCAGGGAGTAATACACCTAAGCAGAGCTGGATTAAAAGGTATGCACTGACCTCTTCCATATGATCAACTGTATCGGCATGGAGACACTGAAACAGTTGAGTTTTATGCAGCACAGGGAGGGAGCCTTATTAAACATGGATCTTGGGGGCTTAGCAGTTCACAAATAGGGGAGGAGAGGTCTAAACACAAATGTGTTAGAAAGCAACTCCTTCTGTGCTTATATAGTGTTTCAAACCAGTATTTGAGGAAAATGTCTGAACACAGCCTCGGAATTTAGTTTAGGTATGCATTATGAAGTTTTGCAGTATGCAAGGTGTACATTACGAGGCTCTGCAGCATCTCAGGTGTGTATTATCAAAACAACAACGAAGGGCGGCTCAGTGAGAACAGGATCCAATCCAGTGGGTGCAAACTAGTGAGGGTCTGGCCCAAGACACGAACGGTACATCAACGATAGAGGAAATAGCAGCACTCTGTTTCCAATTCAAGGATTTTATTCACATGTGGGTACAAAGCAATGTTTCAGTGTTAACAGTGTTACACAGCGGATTTAAATCCCCCGCAGGATGTGACATCAGTAATGATGTTTAACAGTGTATATAGATTCATAAATATACATATTACATACATACCAGATCATAGACATAACACGGGAATTGTGTATTAATATAGCAATGTGAAAAAAATAACAAGGGAACATTCACCACCATGACCCGGAGTCTCCCGTTTGTCATGGTGCCGGGCTATATATAGCCCGGCACCCCTGAGGACGCCATCGTTTTGGCGAAACATGTCGGGGGGGCTATTGTACTCTTTTTAGATAGCATTGAAGTGGTGTGTTGGGATCAGTTGAAATTGTCCTATAATTGTTAGGTAGTGAGATACAAAATATACAGATAGGGAAAGATCTAGTGGATATACTAACTAATGATGACTTGGATGTCAGCCAATAGTAGCATCCTGCTACATTAGTGACCATATTCATAGCAACTATGTTGCAAAACTAACGATAATATCATTGATTCAGGAAAATCTACTCCCTGGCGACACCTAGTGGTCCTCCCTATACTGATTCGGACGATAGACAATTTCACTCTAACTGGACTCATTTAAAAACAATAATAAATCCCACACCATGGATCTGTAGAAATTTTAATTGTGTGTTTCCAAATAGGTTGAAATAATCCAACCAAGACCATTCTTATTGTTTAAACACATTAAAAGTTAAGTTTTAGACCAATGGGTCTCAGTGAGGTCCCCAGGGACCTTTTTTGTGAATAATTAATGCTCGTGTATGGACCCAGTCACACAACATCCACGTTCAATATTTACCTGTATGTTGTCACACGGATAATACGGTTTGTTTTGGCCCGTCGTTGGTTGGTCTGTAATAAATCAATCTTATCGTTTTTTGACTCTTTCTTTATGTTGAGACACCAGCTTTATGGGATAACCCCCGGAGGTAAATTTGTCTTTTGTCGACCCGTGCTGGGTCATCTACTATCCTAGTACTGTCATACCTTAATAGGTTATTACGGCCCGTGGGCTTTATAAATAAATCCAATCTATCTATAAAGCTCATGGATCGTAATAACCTATTACGGTATGACAGTGCCCAACCGACACAAGCTATGCAATCTCTTCCTTACAGTCAATAAGCAACACGTAGAAGAAAGTAACGGCACTCACCCACTTGTTAGAAAAGTGTAATATACTTTATTCAGGTGAAGAAGCATAAAATCACATGCAGGGAAAAGCAAGCCTTGGCAATGGCAAGGCTTCCTTACAGTCAAATGGTCAGAGTACGCAGGATAGTAAATGACCCAGAACGGGTCGACATAAGACTTAACGAAATGTCTGACAAATTCACCTCCAGGGGCTCAATAAGATTGATTTATTACAGACCAACCAACAACGGGCCAAACCGAACCATATACCCTGTGGGACAACATATGGGTCACACAGTTGGATTGTCTCCCAAGTGATACGAAAACACTAGTCCACGTTGTCAAAATATCATTATGGCTCAGTGAATTACAATTGCCCCTCTTATTCTCACACAGTAGATCTAAGAATCTTAGAGACCACCTGGTGAGACGTGACATTGGCCTCATTGTGACTAGACCAAACCTCCCAACGCTGCTAAAACTGGGTTGTTTTCCATGTTTTTTTACCGGCAAAAACTACAACATTACACACCATGTAACGCATAGATCTGATCATGTTATCTGCATTTTAACTTCTCCTTGCCATAAAATCGACGTTGGGGAAACCACCACCGAATGTAGATTTACATTGAACAATCATCCAATCAACTATAAATACGTCTAAAATTGACTTACCTGTTCCCCGACATTTCTCCGAGACTGTACACCGCTTACACCAGTTAAAATTTTGCATTATAGACCATGTCCCACCCCTAAGGAGAGGAGGTGACAGACAAAGGGTCTTGAAACAGCGTGAAACTATGTTTGAACAATCTTCTATGAGTTTGCCTCTAGTTACTAACCATCTATGCGCCACCTACATACTTCATTGTTTTGTAACATACAAATAAAAACACCCATGAACAATCTTTTTCTGTACTTAAATATGATCGTTTTTTCTCTTTTTCTACACAGATCATGTGCCTCACCTTGTCAAGAGACACTCATACCGATACGCCCCTTTCAAATATGAAATACCCTTCTCCATGTATAATATCTTTCTTATTTTGTATAGTATTCCCGATTTTCTTTTTTTTTGGCCCCCTTTTTCTAAAAAAAAAAATATTTTTGCATGCCATTTTGCTACAGATGTGAGTACTAGTTTTGGTGTTACAGACACTACTGGAGGTATCTCACCTGAGGAGGACGGCTCAGATGGTACCTAGAGGTCCGCCTGAACAGAGTCGGCTTGTGGGTGATCATACCTGGTGGACACTGTGAGTATGATTCACCGATCACATTATCGACTTCGGTGCGGTCACTTCCTTGCTTCCTTTACTAAGAATTGTGCTGCATACTTTTATCGGACTTTGCAATGTTTTCGGGATTTGCACGGCTTGGACGGGTATTTAACTGGGGTAGTTTTTTTTATTGCAGCTGCGTTGGCTTTCATGCGGCAGAAATTTTGGGGGGGGCGGGCCATTGAATGATCTGACTGATTCAGACTGAGCGCGGGATTTAACTTTCAAATTGTGTTGCAAGACAGAAGGTAAACTCCGGCGCAACTGAAAGGAAGCACGATCTTAGTGAATCAAAGGCACAGTGCATTATCGTCGGACAATTTCGGGGAACTCGAGCGCATGGGTAAGTAAATGTGCCCCAGTATATACACATACTTACAGCATATACACACATACATATACCATATACCAGTGGTGGCGAACCTATGGCACGGGTGCCAGAGGTGGCACTCGGAGCCCTCTCTGTGGGCACCCAGGCCATCACCCAGGTCACCATTTAGGACTCAATACCTTCTCCTGCAGTCACAGGCAGCCCAGTACGTGCCATGTTCAGCGCTATTTTAAAGTGACTAGAAGTGCAGGAGGAGCAATGAGGTGCTGACAGAGCTGGATTATCATTTTAGACCCTTCTCCAGACCTGTGATTGATCCTGTTAAGGGACCTTAGAGGAAACTACAATAATAAACAGAATTTCTTCTTCTTTCTACTGTATTGGTGTCCTCAGGAAGCTAATACGTTTTGGCACTTTGTGAAAACTATGTGGCTTTTGATTGTAGTTTCGGCACTCAGTCCCCAAAAGGTTTGCCATCACTGCCATATACCATATAAACCCAATAGCCCAGATGGCGGGGCCTCCTAACACTGTGGGCCCGATAGCAGCTGCTATGGCAGCTACCCCTGTAGTTACAGCCTTTCTCTCACTCCATTACTTAAAAAAGATCACTCAATGGGGCACATTTACTTACCCGGCCCATTCGCGATCCAGCGGCGCGTTCTCTGCACAGGATTCGGGTCCGGCTGGGATTTAAGATGGTAGTTCCTCCGCCGTCCACCAGGTGGCGCTGCAGCGCCGAAAATAATCTTAACGCCCCGGAATGCACCATCCCATAGAAGGTGAAGGTGAGCGCTCCCCAAGCGACACATGTTCGGTTTTTAAATGCGGCGGTTTTTCCGAATACGTCGGGTTTTCGTTCGGCCACGCCCCCCCGATTTCTGTCGCGCGCATGCCGGCCCCGATGCGCCACAATCCGATCGCGTGCGCCAAAAACCCGGGGCAATTCATGTACAAGCGGCGCAAATCGGAAATATTCGGGTAACACGTCGGGAAAACGCGAATCGGGCCCTTAGTAAATGACCCCCAATATGTCACAGAGTGCACTCAGATTGTGCTGGGTAAGAGAGGGTTAATCACATTAATATAAGTTCTTGTTATCTCCTTCTAAAATGTAGCTAAAGATAAAGTCCTCTTTGCACCACATGTGTAGTTAGTTTTTATGCACCTGCACTTTGTATGAATGAAAATGTATAAAAACTGTATATGGTAAGATGTGAATGGAATATATATCTCCCTTGGTGTCCTCAGGCAGGGAAGATAGCAGAAACACACTGCTTTCTTTAACCCCTGCCCCAGTGCTGAGCTGGCATTGGAAATCAGTAGGTGTTAGCGGTAATCTACGGCTAATATCCCCGTGTTACACCCAAGGTCAGAGCGAGCTCCGATTTAGGGTGTTAACCTTTTAAATGCCTCAGTCAGGGCAACTGCAGCATTTAAAGGGCTGCAGGGAGATTCCCTGCTCAATTGGCCCTCCCACCCCCCAGCGGTTTTTGGTGGGGTACCCATTGTTGCTATGGCAACCACAGAGTCTGAGATAAGACCTCCGGGTTGTCTATTGTAAGCTCCTATAACATACGGAACCTTACAGGCAGTGTGTCAGTTAATAAATAGTTAATAAAATCTCATCAATAAGCTTAAGACCCACCAAAATTATGTATTTGTAAAATGCATTTAATCACGCAAAGTATAAGTCCTCGTATGTCCAAATTGCCAAAAAATAAAGATTGTATGGCCAATAAAAAGGTACAATGCATTATCTGCTCTTAATGGCGCAGCTCCCCTTCAATGCTCTGGCATGCGGCTATACAGCAGGTTACCTGTGGGGGATTGTTATACTCGGGAGAGATATGACAAAATATAATGTTCATATACAATAACTACAAATATATAATACATATTAAAAAGCAGTTGTGAGAGGGAACTAAGGCACTAGATGGCAGCACTGGACAATTTATATATACATATTTTACCTAAAGCTACAGTGTGTATAAATTAAATTACATATACACACACTATACCTGTATTATACAAACAGGTAAATTAAGCCAAATGAAACTATACTATACTAGGAGATTGACATCAAGAAATACATTCAAAATATATTTTCATAGACTGGACATTTTGGGAAGCAGAAATGCCTAAAATGTTTATTTTATTTGTCCATTTATATATGAGTACAAGGAAAGTGTGCTTTGGAATTTTTACTTTATTTTTATTATATATTATATATTCTTTATTATATATTTTAATTTAATATTATTTAAAACTTTTTTTTATTTTTTTACTGTTAAGGATTAGTTCAATGTCATGTACAGCCTGGCAGTGCTAATTCTTGTCCATTTCAGCCTGTGATCTTCACAATTATGCTATGGGTTACTGTCTTTCCTAGTTACTACCAATGCTAGTATTTTAATTGTGCCCTAGTTTTGCAAAACCTTGTGACGTGCAGGGCTTGAACCACGCTGAACCATTACATTCAATGGCCTTTTTCATACATGCGTTTTGCATGCTCACATGTGGACAAGTAATAAGAGCTCTAGGGATGTAATGGATGAAACAAATTATTTAAAGGTGTTCTGAGCTGAATAAAAGCATTTTAGTGTTTCTTTTATGTTGATTGTTCGTTGCAATAGTTTTTATATAGTTCAGGTGCAAATTTTATTGTGGCATTATTTCTGCAAAAGTACAGTATAAGTGGACATTTGTGTGTGGATTTACCCCTTTTTTCTTATGTTTTAAGACTAATGTTCTGTGTTTTTTTTTTTTTCAGAAAAATCGGAGAAGAAGCTTTTAATAGATGTGGACTGTGGTACTGATGATGCCCAGGCCATTATGATGGCAATTGCATCTCCAAATGTTACCATTTTAGGAATCACATGTGTTGGAGGAAACACTGATTTGGACAATGTCTGCACAAATGTGCTGCGTGTCCTTAAATTATGTGCTCGCTTAGATGTAAGTAATGTAATAATTTCTGCATATGTCAACACATACAGTTTATATTTATGTATACATTCATGTATAAACTATTCCCAATGCACAAATAACCTGGACATTGTGGTGAGAATTAGTGAAGATTCCTGCACTATGACAAACACAGTGGCTTAGTGGTTAGCACTACAGCCCTGCAGTGCTGGGGTCCTGGGTTCAAATCCCAGGGTCAACATCTGCAAATACTTTGTATGTTCTCACTGTGTTTGCGTGGTTTTCCTCTGGGTCTTCAGGTTGCCTCCCACACTCCAAAACATACTGGTAGATTGATTAGATTTGTAAGCCCCATTGGGGACAGGGTCCGATTTGGCAAGCTCTGTGAAGCGCTGCGTAATAAAGAATTATTAAAAACATTTGTTTCCTGTTGCTCAAAGAGCCTCAATCTGCTTCTGTGCAATTAGAGTAGATTTTCATTAGTAAGGCTCGTTTTGCATGAGTTTCCTCAGAGTGACAATTCCATCAAATTCAATCAGTTTCAGAGTTTTAGTTTGTTTTTATTATCTCGGAGTTCAATGTGTTTTGATGCATTCCCATAGACTTCTACAGGGCAATTTTACATGCCTTTTAAAAGAAAATGAATATCAGAAAAAGACCATTTAATACAATGGGACAGTATTCAATACAAATCCTGGAGGACCAATACCAAGCTACATGATTACAGGACGAGAACCAAGCAGACAGACATCCTTATGTTGAAGCAGAGTAACTGGTGTTGGATGATAAATGTGACGTACTATAAGACCGTCTCCATAAAGGCTGACATCCTAGGACAGTGGTGGCGAACCTATGGCACTGGTGCCAGAGGCGGCACTCGAAGCCCTCTCTGTGGGCACCCAGGCCATCACCCCAGAATGAAGTTCACCAGACAAAACTCCAAGAATCTTCCTGCAGAACCTTCCTATAATGATAGATGAATTTGCCCTCCTCCTTTCAACTGGGTTGGTGTCCTTGGGAGGCTGAAGGATTGAAAGTTGTCAATGAACAAGGAGAAATAAATTACTGCTTAAATTGTTGCGCTGGCACTTTGCAATAAATAGGTGGCTTTTGGTTGAAGTTTGGGCACTCAGGCTCTAAAAGGTTCGCCATCACTGTCCTAGGAGAAGATAACACAGTGCAGAATTGTGAGCTCATGGTTAATGCCAGCACTTGCTGTAAGTCTGGTGACACACAGATGACTTCTTTGATTGGAGAAAACATTGTTTGTTTTTCTTCAAGCTGGCTACCTTGTCAGCTTCTTCTAGCCACAGATTTAGCAACACAAAAAATATTAGTACATTTTTAAAACAAACAATACTGTCCTCTCCCGTAGAGGTAACTATTATGCCCCCACAGTTGCCAATATAGTTCCAGGGACCTAACAATATCTTGACAATAATAAGCCTCTATATATTTTTGTAAAAAAAAATAAATAAAAAAAAGATCAAAAAGAAATGGTCTATGGAAGGAAGGAACCCCTAAAGGGTTAATGACGAGGTCTCAAAAAATCTTAATGACCGGACATTTTTAGCGATTTCATGGATATAGTATTTTAAGGACCATAACTTATTTTTGGAGTTGTTTGAGCCATTTTTTTGACAAATGTTATTTTTATTTGGGGTTTAAGTTACAAAAGCACGGATAGACCCAAAATATTTAGGATGGTTGGGAGGTTAAACATGGCTGACTAGGGAGAGTATAGCCTTGTTGATTTGGCTTGATTCATGTTCTGGGTGCAGTCACATCCTGTATTTTATATACTTAAAGTCTTTTGACACCTATAGAGGATCATTTGGTGTATACTATTTGTCATATGTTTAAGTATGCACTTGCTAAATTTGACGTTATTCTATCAAAATGTGTTATTTAACAGGAAAATGGCCTGTGTTTCTGTCTATTTATATATAGAATCCAAATGTATCCCAATGTATCTTTCAGGCTGAGGGGGGACCCTCCCCTTTCCATAGAAAAGCATTGGGTACGGGTCGTAACAAGAGGGAAAAATAGGACATGTCACATCTTTTCTTCGTGTGCAAAGTGGCACGGTGCCGAAATGCCGCCATTGCCGTCTATGGAGGACGTATGTACGGCCGCAAGCTTGTGGCCATACATATGTCCCCCATACAGTAGTGTGAATGTAGCCTTATTGTGTACTAAACTGTTTCATTTGTGCTTTCTCAAAACATTTTCTGAATCAATTAATCTTCTGTTGTTTTTTTTCTTGCACACTTTATGTGATTTCTTTAGGATGAGAAAAATCTTAACCTGATTGCAGTTTACTATAACATTTCATTGATACTGACTACTGCTTTTCTATCAGTGGGTGGAGTCAATGCTCCTAGGAAGTGTTCATATACAGTAAAATAGTGTTGCTGTTATTGTTAATACATACATTTTTCTCCTTGGTTTTGCAGATCCCTGTCTTTAAAGGTGCAGAAACAGCTATCCTAGGGCAAAATATCCATGCATCATATTTTCATGGTAAAGATGGTCTAGGGGATGTACCTGATGCCAGTGCTCCTGGTTTGGAATTAATTCAGAAGGAACATGCTGTTGATGCTATGAAAAGATTTGCATCTGAGTATCCTGGCCAGGTGGGTAAAAAGGCTTGGGTATGATAATATGTGACTGGCTGCCCACTATTTCATCATGCAGGAGTTACAGAATACTAGCCACTGAATACGCTACTGAGAAAAAGAATAATTGGCGATCTTAAAAAAGCATCTGTGTGGTCAAAGGAATTAAACAGTGGAAAACTGTACTTCTGCACTTGGTATTTTATAAAACACTGGATAGTAAGAGATCACATGACCCTCCATCTGTGTCCATTAAATTTCGAGCTGATGACGTCAAATGATGACCTAATATCCTGCCACTCACCCCCCCACCACCACACATAAATTCCAAAAACAAGAGGTAAAGTGCCCAACCCCTTTAAAATGTGTCAGAATTATTAATAGGTTTGTCTCATGCCCCAGGGCTGGGTCCTCTGGGTCAGCTATAATGTATTCCAAATGAAAGTAGAAAGTCTTTGCCCACTACATATGCTCCTTTCAAAAGTGGCAAGTAGGTTGCAAAATGTCAAGAAATCCCAAATGTTTGCCCAGTCATGTCATGTAGCTAGGTAATGAACTTTTGCATGTCTTTTTAGTGTACAGAGAATGACATACAGCAGTGATGATAATTACAGTGCAAACAATATACATAGTTTTGCCATTGTATTTATTCAGCTTGTTTTTAATTGCAGATTTCTTTAGTGGCTACAGGCCCATTGACCAACTTGGCTCTCGCAGTGAGAATGGACCCCACCTTTCCCCATAAACTTAACAGCTTGTACATAATGGGAGGAAATATGGAATGTAAGTCACAATGTATTGCCTGCACACGCAAGTTGGATACAGTGTTATGCATGTCTTAACTCCTAAACACAGAGGCCCTTTTGCGTTTTAATTTTTCATTCCCCACCTTCCGCACCGGCAAAGAGCTGTGTGATGTTTTTTTTTCTGCGTAACAAATTGCACTTCATACTGACAGTATTTAATATTCCATGCCGTGTACTGGGAAGCTGGAAAGCGGCACGGTGGCAGAGTGAGTAGCACTTCTGCCTTGCAGCACTGGAGTCCTGGGTTCGAATCTCACCCAGGTCAACATCTGCAAAGAGTTTGTATGTTCTCTCCGTGTTTGCGTGGGTTTCCTCCGGGTACTCCGGTTTCCTCCCACACTCCAAAAACATACTGTTAGGCTGTTTAGATTGTGAGCCCCATTGGGGACAGGGACCGATTTGACATGCTTTGTGCAGCGCTGCGTAATCTGTGTGCGCTATATAAATAAAGAATTATTATTATTAAGAAATTCCAAATGCAGTGAAAATGATGAAAAAACGCATTTGAGCCGTTATCTTGTGGGCTTGGATTTTACGGCTTTCACTGAACAGTCCAAATGACATGTCTACAATCACGGGGATACTAAATTTATATCTGTTTTTATAATGTTTTCGTACATGTACAAAAAATAAAACCTGTTCAGAAATTTTTTTTTTTTATTTTGCCATCTTCTGGTGCTAATAACTTTTTCGTGCTGCGGTGTACAAAGTTGTGGGTAATGTAATTTTTGCGACTTTTGATGCTTTCAATTCTTCTATTTTTAGGACTGTATAGCGTTTTTGATTTTTTTTTTTTTTTTTTTTTATTTTTCAAAATGGCAAAAAAAGTGGTATTTTCGTCTTTGGGCGCTATTTTCCATTACTTGGTAAACGCAGTGAAAAGCCGTTATTATATTTTGATCAGGCATTTGTTTATGATTTTTGCTGTTTATTTATATGACTTTTAGAGAAACCCCCAAAGGTACTTTAACCCTGATTGATCCTACCATATACTGCCATACTAAAGCTAATCACACATTGTAATTAATGGGTTAAAACAAGACAGTATCGGGTCTTCAGGAAGACCCGAGTCTGCCATGGCAGCCTATCGCTGTCCCCGATAACGTCACAGGGAGCGACTATCTTAATCAAGTTGGTGGCGCCCATCGCGGGTTTTACCAGTAAGTGTTTGCTGCATTATGCAGCAAAGGCATACTAGCTATGGAGAGGGCTCAGCCCGTGAGCCCTCTCGATTCACCCGCAGCCGACACGTGATGTACTACTACCTCACGTGTCAGTAAGGGGTTAATAACCTGACCCTTTTTGCTTTTTGTTTTCCAGTTTTGTCACTTTCCATTAAGTTTTTATATTTTCATTTACAACGCTGTATGAAGGTTTGCAGGACAAACTGTATTATCTAGTGTAAGTATTTAATATTCCATGTAATGAACTGGGAAGTTGGAAAACAATCCAAATGATGTGGAATAGACAAAAAAAAAAAAACACTGTTGCAATATTTTCTTACTGGCTACGTATTTACGGCTTTCACTCCTTGCACCAATTTACACCATCCCCTGTTCAGGTATTTTAATGTAAAATATAGTATGACAGTGGATCAAATATTTTTTTTATTACCAAACCAATCCCCCTAAGGATCACCATGTTTATATAAAATAATTTTAGCATTGACATTGCCTTTTTAGCACGAGGAAACACTACGGCTGTTGGCGAATTCAACTTCCTTGCAGACCCAGAAGCTGCCTACATTGTCCTCAATGACTACTTGTGTACAACTTACATTGCCACTTGGGAGTTTTCATGTCGTCACAAGCTATCATGGGTAGGTAGTGTATATGTCAGTGTTTGTAAATGTAATATAACCTTACAACTGGTCCCACTTTTATATTATATGATTCTTTATCTATTAGGTTTTGAAGCCCACAGATATAAATTTTTAAAATACATAATATTTGATGTTTTGATTGCACAGGATTGGTATGATAAATGGATCAATATGGGGACTGAGAAATCTGACTTTATAAAGAAGATCTATGCCCACAGCTTGCAGTACTCCAGGAGTGAGAAAGAAGAGAAGGCTATAGTGGATGGACCTGGCTTTGTCTCCTGTGACTCGTATGCAATGGCTGCAGCAATTGATGGCAGTATAGTTACCAAAGTCATTGAATGTGCAGTAACTGTGGAGCTCTCAGGAAAATTTACTCGAGGAATGATGGTGCTGGATTTAATTGACGAACTTAAGAAAAAAAATAAGGTCTTTGTGATAAACGGTTGTGATATGGAAAAGTTTGTATTACTTATGGAGTCTGCAGTCAAATAAGTAATTTGAGTATAATGTAAATGTAAACTAAGTTTCTAACCCATAATATACTTTATATTCCGTTGGCTACTTAGAAACTACTGTTGCATCACACTTGGTTATTACGTTTATGGTTCCACTTTTGCTTTCCTCACTTTTAAATAGTATTAAAGTGGATATTTCAAAAAAGTAGTGCCATTATTGATTTCTAGTTTATCTCTCAAAGTGATGTTAAATATTTTAGAGCATACATTATGTAGTATGAAATTAACCCATGTAGAAGGTAAACAGATCTGATCATATATTAGCTGTTGGAAATTATTGGAAACTGGGCTACATGTTTAATTATCTCTTATCAGAGAAATGTATTCCTTTCTCCACTTAATTGGGCTCCTTTTATGTTCCTCCCTTCCATATGATATGAATATCATTCTGACATTGGAACACCTCTCCCCTTTGCTAACAAGATGATTAGGATAATCTTTATATAGTGGCATCATATTCCATAGCACTTTACAAATCATAGGGACATATACAAATACAACATTACATTACAGAGTACAAACAGTCATATAGAACAATAGGAGTGAGGGCCCTGCTCGCAAGAGCTTACAGTCTATGAGGATGAGGGGGTGATACAAGAGGTATAAGAGCTTTTATAATGGTCAATCCATAGGGAACAGAATAAAATACTACCAAGTCCCTTTAGGTCCACAGCATAAACTCTTCATAAATACATGTGCAGACAAAATGAAATATCTTGGACAATGTTTTTTTTACACTTATTATACCCATCTGCACCCATCTGCATTAAGAGGCAAACCATCCTTTGCCACTCCTCTCCCTACTCAGATATACACACACCGGCCATTTTATTAGGTACACCTGTCCAACTGCTCGTTAACACTTAATTTCTAATCAGCCAATCACATGGCGGCAACTCAGTGCATTTAGGCATGTAGACATGGTCAAGACAATCTCCTGCAGTTCAAACCGAGCATCAGTATGGGGAAGAAAGGTGATTTGAGTGCCTTTGAACGTGGCATGGTTGTTGGTGCCAGAAGGGCTGGTCTGAGTATTTCAGAAACTGCTGATCTACTGGGATTTTCACGCACAACCATCTCTAGGGTTTACAGAGAATGGTCCGAAAAAGAAAAAATATCCAGTGAGCGGCAGTTCTGTGGGCGGAAATACCTTGTTGATGTCAGAGGAGAATGGGCAGACTGGTTCGAGCTGATAGAAAGGCAACAGTGTCTCAAATCACCACCCATTACAACCAAGGTAGGCAGAAGAGCATCTCTGAACGCACAGTACGTCAAACTTTGAGGCAGATGGGCTACAGCAGCAGAAGACCACACCGGGTGCCACTCCTTTCAGCTAAGAACAGGAAACTGAGGCTACAATTTGCACAAGCTCATCGAAATTGGACAGTAGAAGATTGGAAAAATGTTGCCTGGTCTGATGAGTCTCGATTTCTGCTGCGACATTCAGGTAGGGTCAGAATTTGGCGTCAACAACATGAAAGCATGGATCCATCCTGCCTTGTATCAACGTTTCAGGCTGGTGGTGGTGGTGTCATGGTATGGGGAATATTTTCTTGGCACTCTTTGTGCCCCTTGGTACCAATTGAGCATCGTTGCAACGCCACAGCCTACCTGAGTATTGTTGCTGACCATGTCCATCCCTTTATGACCACAATGTACCCAACATCTGATGGCTACTTTCAGCAGGATAATGCGCCATGTCAAAAAGCTGGAATCATCTCAGACTGGTTTCTTGAACATGACAATGAGTTCACTGTACTCAAATGGCCTCCACAGTCACCAGATCTCAATCCAATAGAGCATCTTTGGGATGTGGTGGAACGGGAGATTCGCATCATGGATGTGCAGCCGACAAATCTGCGGCAATTGTGTGATGCCATCATTTCAATATGTACCAAAATCTCTGAGGAATGCTTCCAACACCTTGTTGAATCTATGCCACGAAGAATTGAGGCAGTTCTGAAGGCAAAAGGGGGTCCAACCCGTTATTAGCATGGTGTACCTAATAAAGTGGCCGGTGAGTGTATATATAATGAATTACACCATTCCTACAATACTGAACCTAAATTGTAATCTACATTTATTCCATTGTTTCTCATGATTGCCTCCCCATCTAAGTGGAGGGACTTGATATATTAAAGGGAATTTTGGTTGTCCCTCAGTGTGACCTTTTTAAAAAAATGCAGAGAAACAGACAGGTCCATACTATTCTTCCCAATAGTGTATCTGTGGTGGGTGAACCTAGTTTTAAAATCAAGGGTAGTCTCTCCTATGTAATCCAATAATGTTGATGAACTCTATGTATCGTATCTCCTGGAAATTTACTAGACTCGAGGAAAACTGGGTCTTATAACTAAATGTACTTGTGAAGGCTCAAAATATGATCTTTCGGCAGAGAAAGATAATGGTCATGGACAAATACTATGTCGGATGGCTGACAGTGAACAAGATGTCGTCTGTGAGAGAAATATGATATCCCTCACATCCCCAAAGACCAGTTTGTGTTTTCAATGGTCCCACATCTGCTCTCACAATTCTATGTCTAATGTTCTTAGCTCTTTTGTATGAAAATAATGGCGGAGCGTTAGCTAAATTTATGTACTCCTTCTGGGTCTCTGCTCAAGATGGGCCACTGCCTTTTTTTTTTTTTTTAATAAATTTTCTTTATTTTGCAAAAATGTACACATAATACAAAAAAATACATTTCTTAAACAATACTCCATTACATTTATACAGTGAACCAATTACAGTCCCCTTTCTTCAACCCATACCTGTCTTGTAGTGCAGAGGAGGACAGTATTTGGTCCTACTATTACTTGTGATATTTAATCCCTAATTTCTGCCAAAACATTATGGGGCACATTTACTTACCCGGCCCATTCGCGATCCAGCGGCGCGTTCTCTGCACAGGATTCGGGTCCGGCTGGGATTTAAGATGGTAGTTCCTCCGCCGTCCACCAGGTGGCGCTGCAGCGCCGAAAATAATCTTAACGCCCCGGAATGCACCATCCCATAGAAGGTGAAGGTGAGCGCTCCCCAAGCGACACATTTTCGGTTTTTAAATGCGGCGGTTTTTCCGAATACGTCGGGTTTTCGTTTGGCCACGCCCCCCCGATTTCTGTCGCGCGCATGCCGGCCCCGATGCGCCACAATCCGATCGCGTGCGCCAAAAACCCGGGGCAATTCATGTACAAGCGGCGCAAATCGGAAATATTCGGGTAACACGTCGGGAAAACGCGAATCGGGCCCTTAGTAAATGACCCCCTATGTCCGGAACTTTCATTAATTCAACCAAATTGCTATTGTTCCATAATGGCGTTTCTAGTAGGTATCCCTGCAACTGTAGGATTTTCTTAAAGCCTTTCCAGACTTTCGCCAGTGTATTGCCGAGAGCCCACTTCCCAGATCTTATCTTTCCCAGTAGAGAGTTTTCCAATAGCTCAAGTATAGACTCCCATTTCCCTCCTGTAAGCTGCATCAGTTTTATACAGAGATCATTCTCCTTCCAATTTGCCAATCGACCCATCTGTGCTGCTAAGTAATAGCCCTGAAAAAAATTGGTAGTCCCAGTCTCCCCCCTCCTCAATAGGCCCATACAGATATTCCAACTTAATTCTAACTCTTTTCCTCCCCCAAATTAGTTTGTTGAGTAGCTATTCCACCAGCCTAAAGAAGGAGATATCTATCCATATAGGAACCGCAGATAAAAAAAATACAGGATTTGGGGTAGATGGGCCACTGTCTTCTAATAATTTTACAAACTTCTGGTCTCAGATCATTGTAAGATGGTTTTCCTTTTTGTTAATAGTTCCTCCTTATTTTTGTTGTCTGCCAATAGTCTTTTTTTTGGGATAACTAATTCCATAGTTTTCATGTTCTTATCCAGATTCAAGGGTTCACTAGTTATCTTCTTGACTTAAAGGTAGAGAAAGTAACTGATTTTGGGTGATTGCTCTCATATCTTAATTATTTTTGTCAGTTGACTTGATGTAAATGTCAGTAGACAAAATGTTGCCTAAGTTTCACAGCAGCATCTAATAATTGTATCTCTCTTGACAATTTTATATTGTCATCTATAGTATCTAGATAATTGTGAAAAGATTCCAGCTGTTCAAGTGTACCTATCCAAATGAGGAAGCAGGCAATAGCTGTTATACAAAACTAGCATTAACAAATCTAATGCCAACAAGCATTCCTTGGGTTGATAGTCTGAAGCTTTTTATTTTCTTTCATCCGCCCTTAGTCCATGTGCTTGATCTATGGATGTGTAGAGGGAGACCACATCAAACGACACTAGTCTCACCTCTGACCCATGCACTTATTGTATTTCTTAAGAAATTTAATGTCTCTTTGATGTATGATGAATGGCTATGTGGGACATGATGCAGTCCCAGAGACTGTTGGTCTTCCTGGGGATGACTTGTGGATTTTAGGCAACAAATTAATTACTGGTGTTTTTGGGTCCTCAACCAGTAGATACCTCATTATATTTTCAGTAACTACTCCTCAAGTAGAGCATAATCCTTAAGCATCTATCAAGTTCAAACTTTGGACCCATAGAAATCCTTTTGTACACTTCGTTGTTTCTGGATTTCAGCCATGTAATCAGACGTGTCCATGACGATGACAGCACCAACCTTGTCAGTGGCTTTTATCGTGATGTTGCTGTCACGGGCCAACCGATCCATGGTGGAAATCTCCTCCACTGTCATGTTAGCATGCTTGAATTAACCATTATATCCCTGTCTCAGAGAAAACAAATCCCTTTCCACAACAGACACAAAAGTATTAATTGCTGAGTCATAATAGTAGGAGTAAAAGCACTTTTAATGTGCTTGGTCCTTGGGGTCCAATCCCTTAGGGTCTATGCCCTGGGCCCTGTTTTGCACAACAATATCCTTGCAAAATCAATGTTTTAGTTAAATGTTCTGAGAAAATCTATGCATATCAATCTGTAGCTGAAACCAGACAGGTTTTGTGCATGGACTGAAGTACAGGCCTTTGCACAAAACTCAGAGTTCAGCAGTAGTCAATGTTTTAGAGAAAATATTTACCACAAGGGTTTCTTCCTTGTGTTCTTCCTGTATTTTTGTTTCTCAGAGTCCTTGCTTTTTCTAAATTTATGATGTTGTCTTCCTCCTCTCCTAGACCGCCTCTGAGTTTCATGTCCACACCTGTATGTACAGATGCACTTTACTTGTTTATCTGCAATGTTCAGTAATGTTTACGCAAATAATGCAATTTGTATGTATGGTCATATCATGGAATATTTGATACCCAAGGCTGACACCTGAGGCTGAGACTATATCTAGAGAAAAAGTGTTCAACAAAAAAAGAGGAACACTTACTATGTACACCACTAAAACATACTTACTATGACATAAGGTAAAAAGATAAAGGGAAAGTTGGGAGTCTTGGTAATAAAATATAACCTTTATCGGTTAATGTAAAATTATCAGAAAATCTAAAACTAATCAGTGAAAAACTAATATGGCATTATTTATATTGCCATACTTATTCTTAGTCACAAAGGTTGTAGAATGGCAACCTGGGGTATGTTTATAGGAAAGAGTCCCCTTATTAGTTGTTTTATCCTTCATGTTAAAATATGTCCCCCTGAATGTAAATAGTTAGGGATGTAGTGGAGACAGGCTGTATAACACCAGGCCTCCAACAAATCAACAGCGGTCAGACAACCATTGGAGAAAACGGTATCTCCCCATATACCACGGCGTAGTACCAGACTTGACCTGGTTTATACTAGATAGACAGAATGGCGAGGTGCGGTGTACGTGCACACTATGACAGCGCTATTTCACCTTCTAAGAAAGTGCTCTTCTGCGTGACCTAGTCTGCTGGCTATGATGTTATAATGAAGTGCTTACGATCGTTCTTGATTACAGGTATAGTTACTAGTAGAGATGAGCGAGCACTAAAATGCTCGGGTACTCGTTATTCGAGACGAACTTTTCCCGATGCTCGAGTGCTCGTCTCGAATAACGAGCCCCATTGAAGTCAATGGGAGACTCGAGCATTTTTCAAGGGGACCAAGGCTCTGCACAGGGAAGCTTGACCAAACACCTGGGAACCTCAGAAAAGGTTGGAAACACCACGGAAATGGACAGGAAACAGCAGGGGCAGCATGCATGGATGCCTCTGAGGCTGCTTAATCGCACCATTATGCCAAAATTATGGGCAACAGCATGGCCATAACAGAGTGACCGAATGAGGCTAGATAGCATCTAAAACATCCAATAATTGACCCTGACACTATAGGGGACGGCATGCAGAGGCAGCGGCAGCAGTGGCAGGCTAGAGAGTCTCATGGCAACATACCCTAAATGGACTCAGGTTTCACCAAAGGAGGTGAAATGATTTCCTATGTGAACAGTGAACGGTATATTTAGTCGATAACACAGCATGGTGGCGACATAGTGACCAAGTTCCATAACATATCTGGTGAAACACCCGAAAAATGAGCCTGACACAGCTCTTTTGATAAGGGGACGACATGTGGAGGCAGCCATGGAGACGACTTCCATGATTAAGAGCGACAGTATGGGGCATTCATATTGCGCTGCTATGATTGCAACTTCAGGTCTCCAGCATGGCGGAGACAGATGGGCCGAGTTCCACTATGTATCTGGTGAAACACCTGAAAATTCTGCCTGACACAGCTCGTTTGATAAGGGGATGATGTGCTGCATATCCTCTCATGCTCCAGCGTCTGGGGTATAGAGAGTTTAAATGAGACATTGGTGGACGCTGTGGAGGATCGTGGAGGCAAAATGGACAGGAAACAGCAGGGGCAGCATGCATGGATGCCTCTGAGGCTGCCTAATCTTGGGATGGAGCTGGCGGTCCGCTGCCAGGCGAGATTTCGCCTGTCCAAGCCCCTGTCTCTCGGCTCCTCCCCACCCAAAATGGGCCTGGGGGCCAGAAGCGTTTACTTTGAAAAAATTATAATTTTCAAAGCAGGCCGGGTCGTTTGAATATTTCACCTAGGAATAATGGAATAGCATAGTGGTTCTATTTTTAATTGTTTTTACGGAAATGGTTCCATGATTAAGAGCGACAGTATGGGGCATCCATATTGCGCTGCTATGATTGCAACTTCAGGTCTCCAGCATGGCGGCAACAGATGGGCCGAGTTCCACTATGTATCTGGTGAAACACCTGAAAATTCTGCCTGACACAGCTCGTTTGATAAGGGGACGATGTATGGAGGCAGTGAACTAGTAGTAGATTAAAGGTGCTGCAGTTAAAACTATGTTAGTTGGATCTTGAGATGGAGCTGGCGCTCCGCTGCCAGGCGAGCTTTCGCCAATCCAAGCCCCTGTCTCTAGGCTACTCCCCAAACAGCACTTCTAAGAACCTTTTGTATAAGATCAAGTGTAGTAGCGTTCTTATAAGTTTGGGATATGGCGGGTGAGGGGAATGTAAACAGATGCGCAAGAAGCGCTGAAATAATATCGGTAAATGATAAAAGTTTGCCAGTATATTTTGTGGATTACACAGCAGGGTGGCGACAAAGTTAACAAGTTTGATGTGGAATCCATGAAAACAACCCAAAATTCTGCCTGACACAGTTCGTTTGATAAGGAGACAATGTATGGAGGCAGTTATATGGACGACTTTTGGAGGCAGCTATGGCGATGATGTGTGGAGGTAGCAATGGAGACAACGTGTGGAGCCAGCTAAAAAGACGAAATGTGGAGGCTGCTATGGAGACAATTTAATTTGGATAGTGCCTGTATGTGGCAGTCCAAAAAAGTTTTCAAACCAGAGGAGCAGGTAGGTGGTCCTCCAGAAAAATTAAATAAATTGAGTGCCTGTATGTGGCACTCCCAAAAATTGCTTAAAACAGAGGACCGGGTAGGTGGCCCTCCAGAAAAATTAAATACATAGAGTACTATAGCTAGAGCTAGTTGGCCCTGGCAAAAAATAGCCAGTTTCCTATGCTTTAGTGTACAAAGAGGAGGAGAAGGAGGACAATGAGGAGGAGGAGTGCATACATTATTCAGGTTGAGCTTCTTTCACCTGGTGGAGAATGAAAATCCGGAGAAATCCAGGCTTTATTCATCTTGATAAGCGTCAGCCTGTCAGCGCTGTCAGTCGACAGGCGTGTACACTTATCGGTGATGATGCCACCAGCTGCACTGAAAACCCGCTTGGACAACACGCTAGCGGCAGGGCAGGCAAGAACCTCCAAGGCGTACAGCGCCAGTTCGTGCCACATGTCCAGCTTTGAAACCCAGTAGTTGTAGGGAGCTGTGTGATCATTTAGGACAATGGTATGGTCAGCTACGTACTCCCTCACCATCTTTCTGTAAAGATCAGCTCTACTCTGCCGAGACTGGGGACATGTGACAGTGTCTTGCTGGGGTGACATAAAACTGGCAAAGGCCTTGTAAAGCGTACCCCTGCCAGTGCTGGAAAAGCTGCCTGCTCGCCTACTCTCCCTCGCTACTTGTCCCGCAGAAGTACGCCCTCTGCCGCTAGCGCTGTCAGAAGGGAAATACTGTTTCAGCTTGTGCACCAGGGCCTGCTGGTATTCATGCATTCTCACACTCCTTTCCTCTCCAGGGATGAGAGTGGAAAGATTTTGCTTGTACCGTGGGTCCAGGAGAGTGAATACCCAGTAATCGGTGCTGGAATAAATTCTTTGAACGCGAGGGTCACGGGATAGGCAGCCTAGCATGAAATCTGCCATATGTGCCAGAGTCCCAACGCGCAAGAATTCACTACCCTCACTGGCCTGACTGCCCATTTCCTCCTCCTCCAACTCCTCCAACTCCTCTTCTTCTGCCCATACACGCTGAACAGTGAAGGACTGAACAATGGTCCCCTCTTCTGTCTCGCCAACATTCTCCTCCTCTTCCTCCTCATCCTCCTCCACCTCCTCCGATATGCGCTGAGAAACAGACCTAAGGGTGCTTTAGCTATCAACAAGGGAATCTTCTTCCCCCGTCTCTTGTGACGAGCGCAAAGCTTCCGACTTCATGCTGACCAGAGAGTTTTTCAACAGGCCAAGCAGCGGGATGGTGAGGCTGATGATGGCGGCATCGCCACTGACCATCTGTGTTGACTCCTCAAAGTTACTCAGCACCTGACAGATATCAGACAATCCACGTCCACTCCTCATTGTAGACTTGAGGAAGCTGACTGACCTGACTACCAGTTCTGGTGGAAGTTGACATCTGGCAGTCTACAATCGCTCTGCGCTGCTGGTAAACTCTGGATAACATGGTTAATGTTGAATTCCACCTTGTGGGCACGTCGCACAACAGTCGGTGAGCGGGCAGTTGGAGGCGACGCTGCGCTGCCCTGAGAGTGGCAGCATCTGTGCTGGACTTCCTGAAATGCGCACAGATGCGGCGCACCTTCGTGAGCAAATCAGACAGATTGGGGTATGTCTTGAGGAAACGCTGAACTATGAGATTTAACACATGGGCCAGGCATGGCACATGTGTCAGTCTGCCGAGTTGCAGAGCCGCCACCAGGTTACGGCCGTTGTCACACACAACCATGCCTGGCTTCAGGTTCAGCGGTGCCAGCCACAGATCAGTCTGCGCTGTGATGCCCTGTAATAGCTCTTGGGCGGTGTGCCTTTTATCGCCTAGGCTCAGCAGTTTGAGCACCGCCTGCTGTCACTTAGCGATGGCACTGCTGCTGTGCCTAGAGCTACCGACTGATGGCGCCATGCCCACGGATGGTAATTCGGAGGAGGTGGAGGAGGGGTGGGAGGAGGAGGAGGCATAGTAGGCCTTTGAGACCTGGACCGAGGTAGGCCCCGCAATCCTCGGCGTCGGCAGTATATGAGCAGCCCCAGGGTCAGACTCGGTCCCAGCCTCCACCAAGTTAACCCAATGTGCGTCAGCGATATATAGTGGCCCTGCCCGGCAGCACTCGTCCACGTGTCCGTGGTCAGGTGGACCTTGTCAGAAATGGCGTTGGTCAGGGCACGGATGATGTTCTCTGACACGTGCTTGTGCAGGGCTGGGACGGCACATCGGGAAAAGTAGTGGCGGCTGGGGACCGAATACCGAGGGGCGGCCGCCGCCATGAGGTTTCGAAAGGCCTCACTCTCTACCAGCCTATAGGGCAGCATCTCCAGGCTAAGCAACTTGGAGATGTGGACGTTGAGGGCTTGGGCGTGTGGGTGGGTTGCGCTATACTTCCTTTTGCGCTCCAGCGTCTGGGGTATGGAGAGCTGAATGCTGGTGGATGCTGTGGAGGATCGTGGAGGCGAAGATGGGGTTTTCACACGGGAGGTGTTTGGGCCGTGGTCCAGGGCAGGGGGCTGACTAGCAGATGACACAGGGGAAGGAGCAGTGGTGTGCCCGGCTGGAGGTGAACGGGCTTGGTGCCATTGAGTGGGGTGTTTAGCATTCATATGCCTGCGCATACTGGTGGTAGTTAAGCTAGTAGTGGTGGAACCCCTGCTGATCCTGGTTTGGCAAAGGTTGCACCCCACAGTCCGTCGGCCATCCGGTGTTTCTTTAAAGAACCTCCAGACTTCTGAAAATCTAGCCCTCGCCACGGGAGTTTGACTACGGGCAACATTTGGCGCTGATGCACCAGCTCTGGCCCTGCCTCTCCGTCTGGCCCCACCACTGCCTCTTCCAACCTGTTCTGCTATAGGACTCGCCTCCGTCTCAGAAGCACTGTGTTCACCCGGCCTATCAACCCAGCTTGGGTCTGTCACCTCATCATCCTCCGATCCCTCAGTCTGCTCCCCCCTCGGACTTCCTGCCCTGACAACAACTTCACCACTGTCTGACAACCGTGTCTCCTCATCGTCCGACACCTCTTTACACACTTCTTCCACTACGTCAATAATGTCATCATCACCCACAGACTGCGACTGGTGGAAAACCTGGGCATCGGAAAATTGCTCAGCAGCAACCGGACAAGTGGTTTGTGACTGTGGGAAGGGTCCAGAAAACAGTTCCTCAGAGTATGCCGGTTCAAATGCCAAATTTTGCTGGGAGGGGGCAGACTGGGGGGAAGGAGGCTGAGGTGGAGGAGCTGGAGGAGTGCTGATTTCGGTGACATGGGTGGACTGCGTGGAAGACTGACTGGTGGACAAATGGCTAGAAGCATTGTCCGCAATCCACAACATCACCTCTTCGCACTGTTCTGGCCTCAACAGTGCTCTACCACGAGTCCCAGTAACTTGAGACATGATGAACCTAGGGAGTGTAGCTCTGCGGCGTTCCCCTGCTCCCTCATCAGCAGGTGGTGTCTCACCCCGCCCTGGACCACGGCCTCTGACCCCTGCAGTAGTTGGACGCCCACGTCCACGCCCTCGTCCTCTACCCCTAGCCCTCGGGTTAAACATTTTCCAAATTAAAGTGTAAACTTTTAATTTTTTTTTTGTGTTTATTTTTTTTCATTTATTTTTTTTAACAAAACGATGCTATCCTATTGCTATGGCTAGTTTCTAACCTACACTGACAGCACACAACTGGATTTTGTGCTGTGCCTGATGAGTTTGAGCTATAAAATGAAATAAAGGTAAAAAAAAAATAAATCAGCAGACTCTGCCTAATTCTAATCAAACCCCTAATAAATTGTCCCACTTCGGTGTTTGAGGTGGATATGCGTGTCACTAAGAGCTAAACACAACGGTCGCAGGTCTCCCAGCAAATTCCTCACAATATGGTACTAGCTGCACTACTAATGCCAGCAAGGCCAGCCACAAGCAAACAAAAAAAAGGAAAAAATAACGCTATTGTTGGCCTAAGTAAGCCGTTGGGGTTTTCCTATGGCTATTTTGTAGCCTACAATGAAAGCACACTGCTTTGCAAGATGAGTTTGAGCTATAAAATGAAATAAAGGTAAAAAAATAAATAAATCAGCAGACTCTGCCTAATTCTAATCAAACCCCTAATAAATTGTCCCACTTCGGTGTTTGAGGTGGATATGTGTGTCACTAAGAGCTAAACACAGCGGTCGCAGGTCTCCCAGCAAATTCCTCACAATATGGTACTAGCTGCACTACTAATGCCAGCAAGCCCAGCCACAAGCAAACAAAAAAAAGGAAAATATAACGCTATTGTAGGCCTAAGTAAGCCGTTGGGGTTCTCCTATGGCTATTTTGTAGCCTTCACTGAAAGCGCACTGCTTTGCAAGATGAATTTGAGCTATAAAATGAAATAAAGGTAAAAAAAAAAAAAAATCAGCAGACTCTGCCTAATTCTAATCAAACCCCTAATAAATTGTCCCACTTTGGTGTTTGAGGTGGATATGTGTGTCACTAAGAGCTAAACACAACGGTAGCAAGTCCCCCTGCAAATTCCTCACAATATGGTACTAGCTGCACTACTAGTGCCAGCAAGCCCAGCCACAAGCAAATTTAAAAAAATGTATAACGTTATTGTAGCCCTAAGAAGGGCTGTTGGGTTCTTGTAGAATCACTCCTGCCTAACACTATTCTAATAGAACACCCTAACGCTTTCCCTGACCAGCAGCAGCTCTCTCCCTAGCGGCATCCAGACACAGAATGATCCGAGCAGCGCGGGCAGGGGCTAGTCTATTCCAGGGTCACCTGATCTGGCCAGCCAACCACTGCTATCGACGTGTAAGGGTACCTCGTCATGCTGGGTGGAGTGCAGAGTCTCCTGGCTTGTGATTGGCTCTGTTTCTGGCCGCCAAAAAGCAAAACGGCGGGAGATGCCATTTTCTCGAGCGGGCGAAGTATTCGCAACGAGCAGCGAGCAACGAGCAACGAGCAGTTTCGAGTACGCTAATGCTCGAACGAGCATCAAGCTCGGACGAGTATGTTCGCTCATCTCTAGTTACTAGCACTGTCCCTCGGAAAGATATGCCTAAGCTGTGAATAATGATAACAAAGAGTGTCCTAACACTTGTTCCATCGGGTTTCCCCAGCTTTTTCTATGGGTGGGGGCAGTCGGGTTCGGCCACTTTTTATGTGGTCATCTGTGACAGCTTCATTAGCCAATTCACTGTCAGTCCAGTGATAGGAAGAGTCTATAAGTTGCTTATAAATACCAAAACCATCTCATATTATAGATAACATGAATGTTGTTTAATGTGTCATGAATTTGTGATGGATTAATATACATATACACCTTTTTGAAAGCAAGATGTAAATGGGCATTTAGGAAAACATAACACCATTGATCTTTTTTATTTCTCAAATCATCTGGGCTGACTAAATGGTATTTATCGATCATTTAACTACTGTGTATGATGTTAGTCGTTGAAGTAACATAAAGGCAATCGTTAAGGAAAAAGTAATACACTGGTACGTTGTATAATCAAGAAAGAGTCACAGGAAACTGTCAAAGCCAAAGTTGTCCTTTAGGCCATTGGGTTTCAAACTTCCCATCCTGTAAATCCATGGACTCTCAGTTTGGAGAAGTAAAGTATCCAAATCTCCACCTCTAATCCCTACAGTTATTTGGGTTATAGTCCATCCTTTAAGGCCTCTGGGATTACAGTTGTTTAATTTTTTTAAATGTTCTGCAATCGTTGTTAACTGAAAGGGTTTTTCTGTTTCAGGTCTTCAGCCTGTATTATGTCATAGTTTTTGATTGAGTTCAAGTGTTCTCTAATTCTAATCATCATTTCACTTATGGTTTTCCCTACATATCTTAATTCAAACGTACATTGTAGGACATAAATTACTCCAGATGAGGAACAAGCAATATGTTCCTTGATCTCATGCCTGTGACCATCCTGGTCTTCAAAAGCTTTCATTTTTACAAGGACTTGACATGCTGTGCAGAGGTAAAAACAGGCATATTTATGAAGTATGTTCTTCTTAGAGAAATGGCTTTGCACCAACTCATTACCAATTGAATAACCCTTTCTATACATACTTAAGACTTAATTACCTACAGGATGTACCAAGTCTTGGTCCAATGAAATGATCCCAGGAAGCGATTCATTATATGATTGATCCCTCCCTATTTGCCGTGTTGGGTTGTGATGTATTTGATTTGAGAATCAACAGTTTTAGTCTCACCTGTAGGATGCTCTATCAGTATGGAGTGTGGCATTATATGCTCTTTTGATCAAGTGACCTGAATAATGGGGCACATTTATCAAGTGTCTGAAAGTCAGAATATTTCTAGTTGCCCACGGCAACCAATTACAGCTCAGTTTTCATTTTACCAGTGCTCATGAATATTTAGGGGAGCTGTGATTGGTTGCCATGGCCAACTAGAAATATTCTGACTTTCAGACACTTGACAAATCTGCCCCAATGTCTCTGATGGAGATGTTCCTTCAGGGCAATTGCTCCCTCTTTAAACCTTTAGAGAGTGGAGCAGTTTCTTCGTAACCTTAAAAACTGTCTCTACGGGATTCTGTTGATGATACATGGAAGTTATGCACTATCTGCATGTAAAAGGCTATTTGTCGCTGTTTTCTTGTGATATATTGTGTTTGAACCGAGCCATCACCCTCTACCTCAATTTTGATGTCCAAAAGGGAATCACAGTTTTACTGTACGTGAGAGTCAGTCTGATGTTACAATAATTATCATTAAGATGAGTAATAAAGTTTTTCAAATTTTCTTCTGGCCCTTTCCAAATGAATATCATATATCATCGATGTATCTTTTCCACAAGATTATACTATGTGTGAATTCCTCTAAATTGTCACAGAATACCCGTTCTTCCTCCCCCCAACCGAGGAACGAATTGGCAAATGTTTGTGCACAGGCAGCGCCCATCACTGTTCCTTGGGCTTTGAGAAAGAAGCAGGCATCAAAAATAATTGCGACGGAGAACAAAGAGTAACGGTGGGTGGGATTCGAACCCAGGACCCCAGCGTTGCAAAGCAGAAGTGCTACTAACTCAGCCACCGTGCCCCCATATACTAACAGAGACCAACAGTGCAGTGCCAGCCTCTATATACTAACAGAGAAGTGGCAAAGATGGGCAGCACAACAGCACAGGGACACCCTGCATGTGTAACCATAATGCTTGGAATATTTTCCTGGGTAAATGTTGGACGAGTGAAATCTTATCACCACATAATCCATATCCCACAGACCTACCTGTAAGATAACTCATACATTGCATGATTTTGTATGAAACACTACACTATAAAGTTGCATAGTACAGCTCAATACAACAAACATAAGTTTATTATGCTTTTATAAAGAATGAGCTGTGTCTAAATAGATTACTTTCTGGGTACAAACATTTACACACGTATATACTGTGCAGAATGTAACATAAAAATTCTACTTTATAAACCAGATCTGTACTTTATTACATAGAAATAGTATATACATTACTGGTATTACAACTGTTATGTGCTAAGAACAAACTTCCAGGGATTTCTAGTGATAAGAGATGTGTGCATATGATTAACACAGACAGTGGCTATAATTATTATTAATTACCTACCTTTAGCTAAAATGATTCTAGAAGCAGTTTCTTCAAGTGTGAGAAACAACTCGATCCTTGGTTATTTTTTCCCTACTTTGCTCTCCTCATCATTGGCTGCCACAGTTTGTAGAGAGATACAATGTATCCTGTAACCTTTACTCTGACACCGAGATGTCAGGTTTGAAGACTGTAACATATTAGCCTCACACATCATGTTTGCTAGGCAGACAGTAAGTGTCAGTCTCAGGCTCAGGTGTCAGTCTAAGGCTACATTCACACGATAGTGTGCCCACCGTACCATAGCACGGCGGGCACACGGCGGCGTCCGAGAGAGGAGGAGGGGGTGAGCGCTGCCTACCCCTGATGTCATGTCCCAGGACTTGTTTCTATTCATTGACATGTATATGTGTTATACTGCTTTGCCTTTTGACCCTCCTGTCTTCCTGTCCTCTAGCTTCAGTATTGTAACTCCTCCCCTCTTCCTCATGTATGCAGCCATCTTTGTCAGGAAAAGTATTATATCTGAATGTCTCTGCTACCCTGGCAAATTATATCCTTTTCACACCGTTGTAACCAGCATTTCTTCAAGATTTCTGCACTAAATAAAGCTGGAATCTTCCCACATGCTTCTTTCGATGGAGTTGACACTATCTGACGAAAAGTGATTTGGTGTAAGTACTGGTTAAAACAAAGATATAAGACTATCTATAAACACCTGCTTACAGCCAGGTTATTGAGTCAGAATAGTGAAAAGGATCATAGACTGCCAGCCCCAGCCGTGGGGACAGAGACTCAGCTACAGCTACAGTCATAGCAGCCATCCCTCCTCAGAGTAATCCATCCTGTGTGTATTCCATCATCATGGCTGAGGGACACTCAGTACAGGGAGGCATGGATCCCAGTCTGCTGTCCAGTGATAAGGACAAACGCTCTGTTAAGCCTACATGGAAGGTTAGAGAGAACCTTGAAAGCCTGCAGCATGAACTTTCATCAGACATTATGAAACTGTGGAAAAATTTACAGGCACATGTCTTCACCATTTCCTTGCCTGAACATAATGTATTGCCTCTAGAGGGAGCCCTAGAGACACTGTCCACTATGCATGAGCATTACATGCTGAAATGTCAAGAATATGAAAACATTCTGAAAAGAATCAATACACAAGATAGTCTAGAAGAACTGCAAAACTTCCAGCATCTTAATGCTGAACGAGACGGCTTAATATATGAAACTTTGTCAAAAACAAGGGCAAGAATTGTGCAACTTCAAGAAACAACATCTTGTACTTCTGAGTCCACAAGACGTTCTAAACGCACGTCTTGGTCGCAATCTTCAAAATATTCAACACTCAGTGAGCATCTTATAAAGGCGCGTGCAGAAGCCGAGGCAACTAAGGTTCAGGCCGCCTTTGCGCAGAAGAAAGCTGAAATGGAAGCAGAGGCAGCGCAAAAGAAAGCTGAAATGGAAGCAGAGGCAGCGCAAAAGAAAGCTGAAATGGAGGCAAATGCAGCAAAAAGAAAGGCAGAAATAGAAGCTCTTCAGAAACAATGTGAGCATGCTACAGCCATGGCAAGGGTGAAGGTTCTGGAAGAAGCAGCCAGTGGGAGTGAAAGAGACAGTGTTGCCTTGAGCGGAATGGATGCAGAGGATCCTCTAAAGCGTACTAGAGACTATGGGGCACATTTACTTACCCGGTCCAGTCGCGATCCAGCGGCGGGTTCTCTGACGCTGATTCGGGTTCTGCCGGGATTCACTAAGGTCCGTGCGCCGATATTCACCAGGTGTCGCTGCTGCGCCGAGGTCCGCCAAAGTTCACCTGCTTTTTTCTGGTGTATGTGAGTGCTTGATCTTGCGACACAAATGGCTTTTTAAATTCTGCGTTTTTTCCAAATCCTTCGGGTTGTCCGGTGGCCACGCCCCCCGATTTCTGTCGCGCGAAAGTCAAGGCGATTGCGCCAAAAATCGATCGCGTGCGCCACAATCCCGTGAAATACAGCGCAAAGCGGAAATATTCGGGAAAAACCCGATGGATTTGCGGCTGCGGACCCTTAGTAAATGTGCCCATATGTGTTAAGCCAAAGCAGTGAACCCCAGATTGCTACTACCGTTCCTGACATAGCAGATATGTCTTCACAGCGACAACACATAATTCCTCCTGCAATATCCCAAAGTCAAGGTCAGTACAACACTCTGCCTGTTCATCATCCTGATTCTTCACTCTACATAAATCACCACGGCCCTACACCCCAGCACGCTCAACAAGCTAAAACGCCAAACCCTAACAATGGCCTAGCATCATACCAAGCCACATCTAATCCTATGGACAGTAAGCCACCTCCAGGGCTAAACGCCTATGCAGCCTCATTTATACCTCTGTTTTTTAGCCAGAACGCCGAGAACAACGTGACCAACGTTACTCAGCCAGCATTTCCTTGTCTAAGCTCAGAACAAACAGACATGTCAGAGTTTGCAAGATACATGTTACGCCGTGAACTTACTAAGACCGGACTCACAAGGTTTGATGACCAGCCTGAGAACTACAGAGGCTGGAAATGTGCCTTCAGAACCGCAATTAGTGACCTCGGCATCACTGCTGCTGAAGAGCTAGATCTGTTGATCCGATGGCTAGGCCCACAGTCCACAGAACGTATTAAGAGACTCAGGTCTGTTCACATTGGTAATCCTGCAGCAGGTCTTACAGCTGCCTGGGAGAGACTAGAGCGAACCTATGGCAGTCCTGAAGCAATTGAGAGTGCTCTCTTCAAACGGTTGCAAAGTTTCCCAAGGCTATCTGGCAAGGACAACCAAAAATTTCAAGAGCTTAGTGACCTACTTTCAGAGCTCCAACTAGCCAAGACAGACCCTCACCTACCTGGTCTCAGCTACCTGGATACTTCTCGTGGGGTAAACCAAATAGTTGCCAAACTGCCACTTAACATTCAAGAAAAATGGGCTACAGTTGGGTCAAGATACAAAAGAGAGAATGAAGTCTGTTTTCCTCCATTTGACTACTTCTGTCAGTTTGTCAGGAACATTGCAGAGTCCAAGAATGACCCAAGCTTTTCCTACGGTGAGTCCAGCGGCCTCAGTTCACCACCTTCTAAATATGACAGCCCACGCTCCGACTACAGAAAACACAGAGGTCCAGTGTCAGTAAAAAAGACTGATGTTCTTCCCACTACCTCATCAGCTTCTGAGGAGCTCAGCTGTAAGATCAACCAAGGTGAAAAGATTGAGAACCCCAATCGCCTATGCCCTATTCATAAGAAGCCACATCCTCTCAAGAAGTGTATTGGCTTCAGAAAGAAGCCACTTCAAGAGCGCAAGGAGCTGCTAAAGAAGTTTGGAATATGTTACCGATGTTGTGCTTCCACTGAACATGTTGCTAAGGACTGTAAAACCACTATAAAGTGCATAGAATGTGACAGTGAGAACCACGTACAAGCTCTTCACCCCTCTCAGTCCAGCCCTACACCATCTACAGATCTCCCTCCTCCGGCAAAGCATGGCGGGGAGAATACAGATCAAGCAGCAAGGCCTATTACAGTATCCTCTTCATGTACAGAAGTCTGCGGAGAGGATCTTTGTGACAAGTCCTGCGCAAGGATATGCCTAGTCAAGGTGTACCCTAATGGTCAGCCAGAAAAGACTTTAAAGGTGTATGCCATCCTGGACGACCAGAGCAACCGATCACTTGCAAGGTCAGAACTTTTTGATCTGTTTAACCTAAAGGGGGATGCTTACCCATATACCTTGGGCACTTGTAGTGGCATTACAGAGGTTTCAGGGAGAAGAGCCAGTGGACTTGTAGTAGCTTCTCTAATGGGAAATCTAGAGGTACCTTTGCCCACACTCGTTGAATGCAACCAGATACCATCAAACAGGCAGGAGATCCCTACACCAGAAGCCGCTCTCCATCATCCTCATCTAAGGACCATAGCCAGTGAAATACCAGCTCTGAACAAAAATGCAGAGATCCTGCTTTTACTGGGAAGGGACATTCTCAGAGTGCACAAAATACGTCAGCAAATCAATGGTCCACATGATGCACCATTTGCCCAGTGCCTTGACCTAGGCTGGGTTATTATAGGCAACGTCTGCATTGACCGAATGAAAAGGCCTACCAAGATATCTTCATTTAAGACTCATATATTGCCAAATGGTCGCAGCACTTATTTTCAGCCATGCCCATGTCATTACCAGGTGAAAGAAAAGATGAGTAACTGTAAGGGGCAGCATGATCAGCAAGATGACATGAACATTGCCTTCCATGGGATGATAGCCTTGGATCTACAGTGTTCAACACCACAAGTGATGACAACAAGTTGGCACCTGCTAGAGAAGATAAAGAATTTCTCAAAGTAATGGATAAGGAATTTACTCAAAATGATTCCAACAGCTGGGTAGCACCTTTACCTTTCCGTACTCCAAGAACAAAACTACCAAACAATCTGCAGCAAGCAGCCTCAAGATTTTCATCTTTAAAGCGTACCTTAAAGAGAAAGCCAGAGATGGAAAAACACTTTGTAGACTTTATGCAGAAGGTGTTTGACAGAGACCATGCAGAACCTGCACCGCCACTAAAGGAAGGAGAAGAATGTTGGTACCTGCCATCATTTGGTGTGTATCACCCTCGTAAACCGGACCAAATCAGAGTGGTGTTTGATTCTAGCACACAGTTTGAGGGAGTTTCTCTCAACAACATGCTCCTCACTGGTCCTAACCTCAACAACAGTCTTCTAGGGGTCCTAATGTGCTTCAGACAAGAACCTGTTGCAATAATGGCCGACATTCAACACATGTTCCATTGCTTCATTGTTAAAGAAGACAACAGAAACTATCTTCGGTTTCTTTGGCACAAGGACAATGACGTCAACAAGGAAGTCATAGATTATCGAATGAAGGTGCATGTCTTCGGCAACAGCCCATCTCCTGCTGTAGCAATCTATGGACTCAGAAGGACAGCCCAACAAGGTGAGAAGGAGTATGGTTCTGATGCTCGTCAGTTTGTTGAGAGGAATTTCTATGTTGATGATGGACTTAAGTCTTTACCCACAAGTGAAGAGGCAGTTGATCTTCTTACCAGAACACAAGAGATGCTGTCTGCAGCGAATCTCAGACTTCACAAGATCATCTCCACTAACCATGAGGTAATCAAAGCCTTTCCCTCAGAAGATCATGCCATCAACTTGAAGAGTCTTGATCTCGGTTCTGACGCTAATCCTGTGCGCAGCCTAGGGTTGCTCTGGAACATTGAACAAGATACTTTTACTTTCCAAGTGTCTGCTTGTGATAAACCTTTCACCAAGCGAGGAGTTTTATCTGTTGTGAACAGTATTTATGATCCTCTTGGGTTCATTGCGCCCATCACCATCCAAGGCAAGATACTGCTAAGACAACTTACCACTGAAAATACGCACTGGGACTCTCCGCTACCTATTGAGAAACAACTAAGGTGGGAAAAATGGAAAAGGTCTCTGGAAGTGTTAGAGCAACTCCAAGTTCCACGTTGTTATTCAACCAGCTCCCTTTCAACAGCCATCAGGAGGGAAGTCCACATCTTCTCTGATGCATCGGTGGAAGCCATAGCTGCAGTAGCCTATCTGAAGACCACAGGAGCCAGCAATGAGACACATTGCGGATTTGTCTTAGGTAAGGCAAAACTTACTCCAAAACCCGCACACTCTGTACCGAGACTTGAGCTTTGCGCAGCCGTGCTAGCAGTTGAAATTGCTGAAGTAATACGAGACGAAATAGACATTTCAATTGATTCGTTTACATTTTACACTGATAGCAAAGTCGTGCTCGGTTATATACATAACCAGACTAAACAGTTTTACATGTACGCCAGCAACCGAGTAGAACGCATCAGGAGTTTTTCTATGCCTGAACAGTGGCAGTATATCTCCACGGAACTTAACCTTGCTGATCGAGGAACAAGACCTGCACCAATTGCACGCCTTTTAGATCACATGTGGTTATCTCCTCCAAAGTTTCTGTGTGAGGAAACTTGTCTGACTCCATCCAATCATGTCTTTGAGCTAATTGATCCTGAGGCTGAAGTCACATCGCTTCGAGCGTTTCTCAACTTGGTCATCCATTGTGCGAGCTATTGCCAGATTGGTTCACATCTCTCGCTGCTTTGCTAAGGACACACCATCACAGTGTCATGGGTGGCATACGTGTAAGGAACACCCTACTGCTTCAGACCTTGAACATGCTGAACAAGTCATCATCTGTTGTGTTCAACAAGAAGTGTATCATCAGGAGATAAAGTTTATCTCAAAAAACATCAGTTTGTCCAAGAGTAGTGCACTCTACAAACTCAATCCAGTGCTCGATCACCACCAGTTACTGAGAGTGGGCGGCCGGATAGAGAGATCTGACCTGTGTAACAAGGAACAAAATCCTATCATAATACCAGGTGGACATTACATTGCTACATTGCTGATTAGACACCATCATGAGCTAGTACAGCACCAAGGCAGACAGTTTACTGAAGGTGTCATCAGGTCAGCTGGTTTCAGGATTGTGGGCATGAAGAGATGTATTTCCTCTGTACTCCACAAATGTGTTAAGTGTCACAAGTTAAGATTAAGACAGCAACAGCAGCAAATGGCAAACCTACCAGCAGACCGTCTAAGTACTGATCCACCATTTACTTATGTTGGGGTCGATGTCTTTGGTCCATGGCCAGTAGTTACTCGTAGAACCCGTGGTGGAGCTGCAAATAGCAAGCGATGGGCAGTACTGTTTACTTGTCTCAGCATTCGAGCAGTACACATCGAAGTAATTGAATGCATGGATGCCTCTTGCTTCATCAATGCCCTTAGAAGATTCTTCTCCATTCGTGGACCTGTCAAACAGTTGAGGTCCGACTGTGGTTCCAACTTTGTGGGAGCTTGCAAGGAACTACAATTGGAAAACTTCTTGACCAACAATAGATGTACTTGGGTGTTTAACCCTCCACATTCATCCCATATGGGAGGATCCTGGGAACGCATGATTGGAATTGCACGCAGGATACTTGAATCAATGCTAATGGACAACAAGTCTTCCTTGCTTACTCATGAGACATTGGTCACTTTTCTTGCTGAAGTATCTGCCATAATCAATGCAAGGCCTTTAGTTCCAGTTTCCTCAGACCCTGATTCTCCAATCATTCTTACTCCTGCAACACTTCTTACTCAGAAGATCGGAACTGCTGATATTCCTCCAGGCACCTTTGACCACAGTGACATCTACAGACGCCAGTGGAAACAGGTCCAACATCTGTCTAATGTGTTTTGGCATAGGTGGAAGAGAGACTATCTACATATGCTTCAAAGCCGTCAAAAGTGGCAGACTCCAAAACCTAACCTCCAGGAAGGCGATCTTGATCTTTTAAAGGATAAAGAAGCCCATCGTAATGAGTGGCCCATGGGTCTCATCACTAAAGTTATGCCTAGCGATGATGGAAAGATTTGCAAAGTGGAAGTCAAGGTAACAAAGGGAGGTTCCGCAAAAGTTTTCTTCCGTCCTATCCATGAGCTAGTGCTTCTGCTACCAAAAGAAGAAGCCACATGAGTGACTTGGATACCCACTCAGCTTATGGCGGGGAGCATAGCGCCATAGACTATGATATCACCTGTGGATTACAGTGTGGGTTGGTGGAAGTTTTGCTGATTGCGTCTTCCCCAATCCGAAGATGGGTTTACCTGAACTTCTTCACAGTTTCGCATCAGGATTTCAAATCTTCAACCTCAAGATTTGGACTTATTGCTATTGTTTGCATGTTGTTTTTTCTCTTGTTTACAGGTCTTAAGAACTACCTTTGGACTCATACTACATTCTTTCAATTTTGGTATGTTATGAAATCTTAAGATTTCAGACGGGGAGTGTCATGTCCCAGGACTTATTTCTATTCATTGACATGTATATGTGTTATACTGCTTTGCCTTTTGACCCTCCTGTCTTCCTGTCCTCTAGCTTCAGTATTGTAACTCCTCCCCTCTTCCTCATGTATGCAGCCATCTTTGTCAGGAAAAGTATTATATCTGAATGTCTCTGCTACCCTGGCAAATTATCCTTTTCACACCATTGTAACAAGCATTTCTTCAAGATTTCTGCACTAAATAAAGCTGGAATCTTCCCACATGCTTCTTTCGATGGAGTTGACACTATCTGACGAAAAGTGATTTGGTGTAAGTACTGGTTAAAACAAAGATATAAGACTATCTATAAACACCTGCTTACAGCCAGGTTATTGAGTCAGAATACCTGACCCTCTCCACAGAGATGTATGGCGCTGCACGGCGCCATATTCTGTGGAAAGAAAGGTCTGCCCTCATATGGTGCTGTGCGCCCATTGCCGTCTATGTGGGACGTATATATGGCATATACGTCGGCCGTATATACGTCCGAGTAAGGCCGTGTGAATGTAGCCTTACTCTCAGACTCAGGTTTCCACCTTCTTTCAGCCTCAGGTGTTTCGGCCAATCACAGCTCTTTTTCAAACATCGATCTTATCTGTTGAATAGGGTATAGTTGGCTAGCACAGCGGGCGCCGGGTATGGATTCTGTGCGTCAGGGAAAAGCATGCTGTAATTGGCGGGCACTGCAATTTCAAGACAAACTGCTTTGTGCAATGTAGCCAAATAGATCTGGTATGGCACACGGGGCCTTGTATTGGGGAAGGTGGGGTGGTGCAATAGAGGCTGCACCCATAGGAGTGTATTTGGGTGGATCTGGATGATCCAATGCCTCTCTATCTCCACTTTATGAACCCCCTAAGGCTCCTGGACCAAGGGTATGTGCACAACTTGTACACCCCTCAATTTATGATCCTTTCTCTCCCCTAATTTGTCTCAATTAAAATCTCTGTCACAATGCTTGTTCTTACCTTTTGTGTGGGCCCAAAAGTCAAGGGTCAAGTCTCTCCAGGGCCTGAAGTGATAAGAAATTCATGAACATATTGGTAAGTACAAGAGATAGTATACAACTCTGATCTCTGTGACTTTATGATTCCAATAGTCTGAAACTATTCCATAGATTGTATGGAGCCTCATCCATGCATGCACAGTCTCTGCAACAAAAAGGGAAGAGAATCAAAGTTCATCAAAGTGCTGAACATGCTCTCTGACAAATGCTGCAGGACAGCACCTGCAAGCTGTGGCTACGTGTCCAATTTCCCACCCTAGCAATTGAACTGAGAGGGCCCATCCTTTAGTTCCAGGAGACATGTGGACAGATATCCTTCCACTATGTGAGTGATTGGGGGTCATTTACTAAGGGCCCGATTTGTGTTTTTCCGACATGTTACCCGAATATTTCCGATTTGCGCCGATTGTACCTGAATTGCCCCGGGTTTTTGGCGCACGCGATCAGAATTTGGCGCATCGGCGCCGGTATGCACGCAACGGAAATCGGGGGGCGTGGCCGAACGAAAACCCGACGTATTCGGAAAAACCGCCGCATTTAAAAAAAAAATTGTGTCGCGAAAATTTCACTCACCTTCATCCTGGATAGGCCGGTGTATTTCGAGGCATTCCAGCGGACTTCAGCGCAGCAGCGCCACCTGGTGGACGACGGAGGAACTGCTTTGACGAATCCCGGCAGGACCCGAATCCAGCGCAGAGAACGCGCCACTGGATCGCGAACGGACCAGGTAAGTAAATCTGCCCCATTGTCTGCATCCTGAAACTAGGTTCCATATTCGATGCTGGTGGAGGTTAAAGAGAATTGAACATGGTGTTCCACACTGTGACCATGCTAACTCTCTGGCTGAGGTACTGCTGTTTTTCCTGTTGTGTTGGTGTGATAATATTACTACTCTACAGTTTTGTTTTAATTTTCTTTCTTGTCTTTCTTTTGTGTAGTTTCAATCATGTCCTGTCCAGAGGCTCCATTTGGCCAGAGCAAATGGCTGAAAGGGCACATTGCTTTACAACCAGCCAGGAAGAGAAGCTGGGCAGTGTGTCTCCCATACCCCTGGGAGCCTCTGCATGAATAGAGAAACATGCTCTTCACTAAGTGGGGAAATTGACACCTTGAGCCAGAGTGTGGTTTAGGAAGGTGGATGAAAGAAACAGCAGACTATATAGTTTTTTCCCTCCAAAACTCAAACAATGTGAAACATCATAGCAGTCCATAACTGAGGCATAATTCATAATTATGGGTCCCCAGTTACACCGGACAGTTTTGGGGTCTAGATATGCTCCTGGAGAGAGAATTGGAAGCTTTGCTCCGGCGAGGTCAGCCAATTGCAGAACACCCCTCATATTAGGCTAAGACACCCCGAGTTTGGTATGGAGTGAATGGGAATAAGGTACCTGGTTGATTGTAAGCAATGGCACAATTGGTCCATCTTCCAATCAAAAGTTATGGGGTTTTAATAAAACCCCAGACCTAGAAAGACCTCACTAATGGGAGGGGGATGGAAAAACTCCCCCTTTCGGTGACATTACAGGGGTGGCGGTCAAAAATACACTGGATCGCTGTCTATGCCCTGTCCTCAGGACAAAGAACTACTATTTCAATAGCAAGAGTTTTTTGTTTCCGTTTTCCCTAATTGTTTGTAAGTATCGTATGTGTATTGTACATGTTATTGTTAACTTTTTCAATGCATGGATCTAGTATATATAGGGGGCCCCCTATATATACTAGATCCATGCATTACCCACACTTACCCCTGAGGAAGCCTGCATAGACAGGCGATACGCGTGGGGCATCTTTCCTCCAGCTCCCTCCCTGACTGCACTATGCACTTTAGGTAACTATATCTACTGTTATCCTTATGGCTAAACCACCCTGTTTACATTATATTGTATACTCTGCACTTTGAATATGATAGCATATAATAGTTTTTGGTGGCTCTAGCCACAACAGGTCTTATTTCCTAGAATATGTATTTTGTTGCATTGAGCTCAGGGATGGCTGCTGGACTTTAAGCACATGCAGTGCTTTTTAATTGTTTTTATGCATTGTTTTTGATTCAATAAAGTTTTCATTTGTTTCGCATACATCCTGCTTTGTTTTTGTGTGTTATAACTCTTTTTTTATTTATTATTAGCAAATAGGGCACAGGACACTGCCTTTAAGATAATACCACATTGGTACAGGATCCTGGCCCTGTTACAACATTGTTTCCTCACAGTAAGGGAGATGTGTTGGAAATATGAAGCAGGGAGGGGAATAAGGTCCCACATATGTTAAGACTATCCAATATCCGTTGATAGCGGTTATAACAGGTCTCCTTATACCATATACCCCCTAAAGGTCTCCTCCTCTTCAGGTTGCAAATTAACATCCTCACATGTTGTAGGAAGAGCATGTTGAATCCCTCAGCGATGAAAGGGTCCTCCATATTGTACTTACACTGAATAACTTCTTCCTTGTGTCATGTGACTTTTGGGAACTGTTTATGTTTTGTGACCAGGGGAGTACTGGGAATTTAAAGTGGCCCTGGAATAAAACTTTAAAAGTGGCCCTATTCTGTGGGCAGAGTCAAAATAAGTAGGCGTGGCCATGTGATTTGGGTGGACTAAACTCCACACAATCTGTTGATAGATGGTCTATATCAGCGGTTCTCAACCTGTGGGTCGCGACCCCAGCGGGAGTCGAATGACCAAAACACGGGGGTCACTTAAAGCCATCAAAGGCCACAATTTTATTGCATTTTTGCAGAGAATCACATGGTTTGGGGTCACCGCAACATGAGGAACTGTATTGCGGGGTCACAGTATTACAAAGGTTGAGAACCACTGGTCTATATCAATGTAGAGCTCAGAGAAAGAGACTCATACTGCCTCATAACTCATACTCATAACTACTACCCTGTTTCCCTGAAAATACAGGGTAGCCAGCATACAGCCAGCCAGCCCCCCCCCCCCTCAGTATACAGCCAGCCAGCCTCCCCTCCTCAGAATACAGCCAGCCCCCCTTGTTATACAGCCAGTCTGCCCCCCTCAGTATACAGCCAGCCTGCCCCTCCCACAGTATACAGCCAGCTCCCCCTCAGTATACAGTCAGCCAGCCCCCCCCCCTCAGTATACAGCCAGTCCCCCCTTGGTATACAGCCAGCCTGCCCCGCTCTGTATACAGCAAGCCCCCCTCAGTATAAATCCAATGTGCCCCCCACATATACAGCCAGCTCCCCCTCAGTATACAGCCAGCCAGCCCCCCCTCAGTATACAGCCAGCCAGCTCCCCCCCTCAGTATACAGCCAGCCAACCCCCCCTCAGTATACAGCCAGCCAGCCCCCCCTCAGTATACAGCAGGCCACCCCCCTCAGTATACAGCCAGCCACCCCCCCACCCTCAGTATACAGCCAGCCGATTCTCCCGGTATACAGCCTGCCCTCCCCCTCAGTATACAGCTAGCCTGTCCCACCTCTCTGTATACAGCCTGCCCCCTGCCCACCACATAAAAATAATAAACGCTGTACTCATCTTTACAACGCTCCCCCAAAGCTCCGCTACCTTATCCAGTCCGACCGGTAGTGACAGCTCTGTGTGCTTCGGTGGGTGCGCAGACTGTAACGTCAGCTGCTTGTTGACGTCACATTCTGTGCGCGGCTGGCACACGGAGCTGTCATTGATGGCCGGACCGGATAAATTAGCGGAGCTTCGGGGGAGCATTGTAAAGATGAGTACAGCGTTTATTCTTTTTAGTCTGGCCCCGCACCAGCCCCAGAGCAGTCGGCCCACCGGGATTTCCCCGGTGGGCTTAATGGCCAGTGCGCACCTGTTGGTGACCTGCAACACTTTTGGTCAGTCAGGGGTTCAAGCACTAACCTGCACTCATTGCTATATCCACGTCTCCTCCCTGAACACCAGTGTCTGCCTATAAAGATGACACTGGTTTGATGAGTGAGCCAAGGACATCCCAATGGATATATTAGTGATTGCAGGTTAGAGCTCTGCCCTCTGACTTGATGCAAGTGCTGCCAGACACAGGATGTCACCAGAAGTCCTGAAAGCAGCTGCCAGCAGGTCCAAAGCTCCTAAGATCATAGTAACAGAAGGGGAATGTTTATCAGTGTAAGAACAATATGGTTGAGCCTATAATGGGATTGTACTTACACTGGTTAACCATGGTATTAGTGGTCAACTCCTTTAACTGAAGTTTCCTCCTTGTCTACAATGGGAAACTTGATCTCTGTGACCCTTGCCCCATGAGATAGATTTATAAAGTTTAGGCTTCTCATCTACCTATTTTCCTCCCTTATAGTAAACCCGTCCCTCCAGTTTGTAGTTAACAGGTTTGTTATTTTTCAGACTTTTAATTTTTATTGAATTACTGTTCTGTTATTGAGGCTCTATACACCCTGGTCTTTTTTAATTTAATTGCTAAATTCTGTAATAAACACAGAATTTAAAACACCCGATCATCACAAAAATGCTTCTATGGAAAGCTACTGTACATCCACATTTTTTCTTTTATCTTTGTTTTTCCATGAAGAAACTTATAAGGAAAAACACTGCACAAATTTAAGAGCAGACAGTTTTAGGCTTAAGAGCTAGAAAACACAGCAGTGTATGTTTATAGAGATTTCTTGCTTGGAGAAATGTTGACACACCCCAACCGCTCCCTTATAAGAGCATAGATTACTATGTCCCAGCATGCCAAAGTGATTTCTTTTTCATGCAGCCTGTGAATAAGTGTATAATGGCAGAAAGAAGTGTGAAGATTTTTTATTTGATATTATGTCAGACTTATTTAAAATCTATACGTATGCATTGTCTGTGTATTCATTTCTTTTCATAATTTATAAACTCACTGAAAAAAATACATCATCCAGATAGAAAAACTCAGCATGCAGTTATGTTGCAGGCTAGGATGTTAAAAATCAGCAGTATGGTCTGTTTAGGCACTGGGTCTTCAGCAAATAGTTTTAAAAGTGTTTCTCTAGGCACTCAAAGGCTACTTTTGGGTAGTCCACAGCTTGGTGAGAGATTATTGACTGCTAGATCTTCCTCTATGATGTACTTAAAGAAAACTTGTCAGCAGAAATCCAGCTAATAAATTGCTACTGGTATGTTGCAATTATCAGGATGAAGGATTGTAAACCAAGCGCATTTACATGCAGGTGTGTGCCCCCTCTGGCAAGATCCACTATAGCATTAGCTTCTTATGACCTTCTTTTTACAAAAAAGGCATTCAAAATTATGCAAAAGCGTCTAAGGGGCTCTGGGCGACATAAATGTCAAAGGAGCTCGGAGCCCCTCAGGTTAATTTGCATAATCTGTAAAGCCTTTTTTTTACAAAAGCAAGTGCATGAGAAGCTAAATGAAGCAGATCCTGCTAGAGGGGGTACACACCAGTATGTCAGTGTGCTTGGTTTACAATCCTTCATCCTGGTGGTAGATTTCCTTTGACACCTTCCAGATCATATTTCTTTCATGCCCAGAGTGGTGGCATCACCCAGAAAATCATATCACTTGTTGAAGCCCTTACAAACTGCAATACAAATCTATTTCCAAGGCTGGATTATAGGGTGGACACGCGGGGCCAATGCCATTAAATGGGCCTTCACCAAGTATGGGCCATTCAGACGGTCAAAAATAAGTATATTATTTTACAGGGGTCTGTATATTAATCAATATATTCCCGGTTGGGGGGGGGGGGGCGTCGCTATATATATATATTCATGAGGGGGCCGGCTGACACTCCCCCCTGACAGCGTAAGAGAAGCCGACATCATTGCATATATTGCGCAATCACTGCCGGCTCTCCACGATGCAGCCGTGCCAAACTGTTAGCAGATGCGGCTGCAGCTGCTGTCAGTTCGCCACGGCCGGCACCGTCAGTAAGCACGCCGTGGCAGTATCCACTGTCAGTTCGCCACAGCTGGCACCATCAATAAGCACAGCGTGGCCGAAGCGTGTCAGTTTGGCGCTATCGCATCATGCAGAGCCGGCAGCAATTGCGCAATATGTGTAATGCTGTCAGCTTCTCTTACAGGTCCCCGATGCCAGGGGCATGGTGGGGGAGTTTCGGCCAACCCCCTCATGAATAAAGCCGACTGCCAGCGCAGGAGATACGAGGATCTGACCTCTTATTTGATAAGAGGTCAGATCTGTTACGAACAACTTTCTAAACATAAATGAAAATAATTTTTGCATATATAGAAAGGGGCTGGGGAGAGGATTATGGTGCAACTCCCCTGCCGATGCAAGGCAGAGGGGTTGTTGCGAATACGCCCCACCATGTAGCTTGCAGCCTGTGTAGGGTCTGATCAACCCCACAGCAGGTCACTACATAACACAGGGGAACACTGCAGCGGTAGAGTCTGCCTGGTAAGGCAGGAGTTAATTCTTTATGTGATGTAATCTGTGTTGACCAATCACAGTTGTTCATATCTTGTATCTGTAAGCTGGGATGCAATTGGAGGAGTAACCACCACCTGACCAGTGGGAGTAATAAAACCCCTGGTCAGGAAAGTTCTAGAGTTCAGTCAGACCAGGGAGTCTAAACAGATCAGAGGAGGACTGGAGTTAATCCAGTCAAGTTAGAGTCAGTCAGTCAGTGCAGTAAGACAGACCAGATCAGACCAGTTGGTCAGAGTGCAACCAGAGCTCAGCTCACTGCCTGAGCAGCTCTGTAGAGTTAGTTAGTGAGAGAAAAGGGATATCATCCTACCTTCAAGGGTGATATCTGAAGCAACCCAGAACAAGCTGAAGCATCCTACTAGGACACAGCTACCTCCCAGCCTGCCCTTTCATCCAGGCTGAAGATCCCTTCCTGTGGTTCCATCTCCAACTGCAGCCCCAGCATTCTACCTTTTGTCAAGGCACGTTACCTACTGTTCCTGTCGGTTCCAATAAAGAACTGTAAATTACTTTTGTTCAATGTCTGCCTCCGTCTGGTCCCTGCTACTATGGCTGTCACCATCACGGGCACTCTATCCACCACACAGGGACTCATACTCCAGAGCCCGAAGGGCTGCCCCAGGGAGAACCACTATAACAGTCTCTCCCTCATCATTTTTTGCCAACACCACCTGCTGGAGACCTGCCAGGCTATAGGACAGCCCTCTGGTCCCCATACCAAGCACCGTGACACTAGCGTGCCTAGGCCGCAACCGCCAGCCACTCAGGTATTCCGGGCCCCGGCTGTCTCTAGGCCCCAAGAAAAGGCTAGGCCCTGGTGGGGGATGTTGCATGGGGGACATATTTGGTGGGGGTCTTGTGGGGAGTGACAGGTCCTCATGCATTAGACCGTGTGAAAAAATTGCCTTTGCTTGTAACTGACATAGGCGGGGGGAGCTCTGCTCACTGCACATTGACTGTGTCTAATAGAAGTCAATGGAAGCTGTGAGCTAGCCACAATTTGCACTGGACAGCACAAACTAATCAATAAGGCCCTTGAACTTATGCAAAATAATGCAAATCTGTAGAACAGTACCTCTACAGTTTGGACAATCAATTGTGAAACATAAAGGGTAGTCTACATAAATTGGAAAAATAAAGGCAGGATAAAACTATAATAAAATAAAACTAGCCTTATTTTCCTTGTTGTTAAAGTCTTAGCGGTGACCCATACGGTCATTGCTGACATTAGTCAATGACATGCTTTTTGTGTACACTGACTGCAGTAGTGACCTGAATACAATTATCTGACTTGTAGATTTCAATGAATCTTAGCCGAGAAACTATGGTTTAGCAAATCATCCTCTTTGGTAGTTGTCTCCATCAGTTGAGATTGTTCATTTGCTTTAAACCACATATTGTTAGATAAAAAAAATTAAACTTTCAACATAAAATTATGCAATTGCATAATTGCAACACATGAACTTTTAGACATGTGAATCCCATGCATGTGAATTCACTAATCAGCACTATTCACAGAGTTAGTCATTTCTTAGGCACACCTCTGCTATCTCATCTCAGGAGATCTGTCATTAGTAAACTAATGTATACTTCTTACTTTAGGTGTCCTGCCCTAAAGTGGTGTATTGCACTAGATCCTGCTCATGCTCAGAAGTCCATAGAGACATGAAGAAGAGAATTTTTGTGTGTCATTGTTGAGCAGCCTTCCAATATTTCTGTATGTGCATACCACATAAACTAAGGGGAAAACAAAGTAAACTATCTCCAAATGTATTTAGTTCTTCAACATTAAGAAAATCAAAAGTGTAATATCCATGGTGATCCAATAATTGATTTAGTACAGTGGATAATTAAATAGGGACAGATTATTGGGTGGGCCTCCACCAGTAATCCGAATGTGGGACCGCCATGCTCCTCCCTTCCCCGACTCCTGCAGAGGCGGAACTTTACAGGTGAAGGGGCACCGTGGTAAATGGAGGAGCAGCTCTGTGCAACTTCATGTGAAAGAAGTAGGAATTTGCAGGACTAGAATATTTTTTTTCTGTTTTACATGATTAACAATCCAAACAATCTATATATTTTAGGGGGTTAAATGAAGAGGTGTGTGCTTTATTAACCCATTCACCATTGCCATCTACCACCGGCCTCTGTAAACAAACAAAGGGCGGTGGTAATAAGTGCTTCCACACTAAACGGGAGCATCTGAGAGGGTGAATATGTGCTGTTATTTTTCTAAACCATATATTTTCTACATATTGTCTTCTATGTATTTTCTACATATATGTATAAAAAAAACATAATCCTGGAAAGCCTTTTTAAGGGGGTGTGTCCTGTCACTGGCGCTTTATGTTGTGTGCAGAGGCTTAATGGAGATGTTGCATCAACAGAGCTCTGACGATACAGGTCACAGCCACCAGCTGAAGAGGGAGTCGCTGTCAATGTGATCTGATTTATGGTAAAAAAAAAATCGCTGACCTGGACCAGAGCTAGGCACTAAGGTTAGTATAAATAGCAATTTTCACATACCTCAGGCCCATAAAAATAAAAATCGAATCCCAAACGGCCCTTTGCATTTCTAAAAGCACAGAGAGGAGGTGTTTTTTCCATCCACAGATGCAGTTAGAGTTAAACACTTATGATCGGGAACAAGCAATACGTGTTTTCATGGTAAACAATGCAAAAAATGTTGTGTTTGTTACCTTTTCATGAGAAATGCAACTACATTTGGACCAAAGCAATTCTCAATTCCTGCCTTTGAGTTTCATTTCAAAACTCAATTCAAATGCTGCTTGTTAACGCAACTTCAAGAAGCTGCAGTGGTAATAAGTAGGTTCTACAGCAGCTGAGTAGTGTATTAGGATATTATGCAGCAGCTGGGGAGTTCTGCAGCAGCTGAGGTATGTATTATGAGGTTCTGCAGAAGTGGACATGTGTATTATATAATGTAGCAGTAGGGGTGTATATGATGAAGTTCTGCAGCTGAACATAATTTTCTATCCATGAAATGGCTTCTAAATAGTAGCCATTTGACTACGTCACCCACAGCACTGGATATCCACTAGCAATCATGTGATTCCTCTGTAGCAATAGGATCACCTTCAGTCTAGCATGGACAAGAGCTCAACCATTGCTGGATTGAAGGATGCAGAACCACTACCATGTCACATGATGCAGCCCTGTACAGGAGCTATGTTTTTCATTAGCACTGCTATAAATGATGAGTTCATATGAATTCCCTGTACAAGCTATTTAATCCCTTTAAATGAATTGATAATATTAAAGGGGTCTTCCCATTTCAGCAAATAAATGTTATTGTTTGTATAATGAAAAGTTATACAATTTTCCAATATACTTTCTGTAATAATTCCTCTTGGTTTTTTAGAGCTCTGCTTCCTGTCCTGTTATAGAAAGCTTCTATTTTTACATCCAGTGGACAGAAATCTGACCATGGTCACACAGGTGCACATCTCCTTAATATCATAGAGAATAAGGAGACCTGTGGTTTATAACAAGCCGTGCACCTGTGTGACCATGGTCAGATTTCTGTCCACTGGAAATAAACAATGACGCTTCCTTAGAATAACAGCAAGCATAGATCTAGAAAACTTTTACGAATTAATAAAGAAAGTATATTATAGAAACAATAGTATTTATTTTCTGAAATTAGAACACTCCTTTAAGTGTACAGGGACATGTGTGGGGCCATAATGGTACTGAATGTCATTGCTTACCATAAAGGCACTATAAGTACATTTGTGTTATGATTATTGCGGCATCAGAGACTCTTAGCTTGTGTGATATGAGGCTGGGACCAAACTTTATGACAGCAATACACAAATCTTAGGTTGCCATTCACAATCTCAAGTGTTGGCTGAAGTGCTACCACTGGACTAATGGAAACGTGTTCGCTGGAGTAACACATTTTTACTATATTTCATTTTGATGGAAGAACACTTCAGTAACCACCAGAATGTATTGCACCTACTGCAGAATTTGGTGGAGATAGTTTTTGTTTATCCAGGGGCATTACTAGGAGAGGCAGGGCCCCATAGCAGGCTTGTGAATGGGGCCCCCCTTCCCGCTTAAAAATATACATATTACATGTAAAAGAAATGAGAAAATGTGGATCTTGTCCAAACCTGGTTGCAGACTTCTTGACCAGACTCAATAGTTGTGAAAAATCCACTTGATTATGGCTCTATTGAAGAGCTGAAACGCTGCATTTGTATACCACGGGTGAATAAATCCTCACTTTCTTGGATTGCTGCTTCAGCATATTACATATATATTCATATACACTCACCTGCCACTTTATTAGGTACACCTGCCCAACTGCTCGTTAACACTTAATTTCTAATCAGCCAATCACATGGCGGCAACTCAGTGCATTTAGGCATGTAGACATGGTCAAGACAATCTCCTGCAGTTCAAACCGAGCATCAGTATGGGGAAGAAAGGTGATTTGAGTGCCTTTGAACGTGGCATGGTTGTTGGTGCCAGAAGGACTGGTCTGAGTATTTCAGAAACTGCTCATCTACTGGGATTTTCACGCACAACCATCTCTAGGGTTTACAGAGAATGGTCCGAAAAAGAAAAAACATCCAGTGAGCGGCAGTTCTGTGGGCGGAAATGCCTTGTTGATGCCAGAGGTCAGAGGAGAATGGGCAGACTGGTTCGAGCTGATAGAAAGGCAATAGTGACTCAAATCGCCACCCGTTACAACCAAGGTAGGCAGAAGAGCATCTCTGAACGCACAGTACGTCGAACTTTGAGGAAGATGGGCTACAGCAGCAGAAGACCACACCGGGTGCCACTCCTTTCAGCTAAGAACAGGAAACTGAGGCTACAATTTGCACAAGCTCATCGAAATTGGACAGTAGAAGATTGGAAAAACGTTGCCTGGTCTGATGAGTCTCGATTTCTGCTGCGACATTCGGATGGTAGGGTCAGAATTTGGCGTCAACAACATGAAAGCATGGATCCATCCTGCCTTGTATCAACGGTTCAGGCTGGTGGTGTCATGGTGTGGGGAATATTTTCTTGGCACTCTTTGGGCACTCTTTACGCACACATATAGGGCATATACACATATTATGCAGGACAATGTGCAGCATTATATAATGGTGCACATCCTCCATTCTTTAGTGGCAGGTCAGATGATGGGACCCCCTGACACTGCGGGCCCCATGGCCGCTGCTATGGCTGCTTCACTCCTGTGGTTATCTGTGAGGGGTTGTTTTTCACAGTGTATGTTTGGCCCCTTACCTTTCCTTGTAGGGTGAGGTTAATGCTACAATGTATGGTTATTAAGCCCTCTCCATAGCCGGTAAGTTTTGCTGCATATGGGAGCAAACACTTACCGGTAATACCCGCGATGGATGTTGGCACCAATGGCGTGTGTTAACCGGTGCATCACTGCTGGTGGCTTCAAATCATCGGTGAAGATTGGTGAAAATCGCCATTTCCCGTGATGTCATTAAGGGGCGGCAATCTGTTGCTGTTTCATTTTAACCTATTCATTACAATGTTCAATTCACACATTGTAATGAATGAGGAAGAAAATACCCAGATACTGCCATACTTTAGTATAGCAGTATATGGTAGGATCAATCAGACAACCTATGGTTACAGACCTAAAAACATAACCCCCCCCTTCCCTAGAAGTCATATAAATAAACAGTAAAAATCATAAACACATGTAAAGCCACATCCAAAAATGTCCAATCGGTATTTTCACTGATTTTAATCGCGTAACAAAAAATAGCGCCCAAAGTCCGAAAATGGCATTTTTTGCCATTTTTAAAATATAAAAAATTCAATAAAAAGTGATCAAAAGGTTGTACAGTCCTTTAGATAGAAGCATTGAAAACGTCACCAAAGGTCACAAAAAATTACACTACCCACAGCGCCAAGCACCAAAGTATGAAAAAGTTATTAGCGCCAGAAGATGGCTAAATGTAAAAAAAAAAACATTTTTTGTACAAGAGGTTTTAATTTTTATATGAAAACATTATAAAACCTATACAAATTTGGTATCCCCGTAATCGTTCTGTGATTCTGTGCTTTAGAACATTAGACTATACAATGACTATGACATTTAGTAAATTGTGTGTTGTTCTCTAATTTTGGTCTACACTCCATATGTAACATCCCACCGGACAGGTTATGTTATGAAATTGGGTACCTTTAACCTTTACTTGTTTTATGGGCACATAGCAATGTGCAGAAGGGACGAAGGGACTTGCAGCTGCCAAATCTATCATTTGTGCATCGCTGTCTTACAAGTGGCATAGCTTTTTTGGCTACAGAGCTGGTTGATGGCTTGTTTTTTACTGGACATATACTTTGCAACAGTTTCATTCTGGATCACATATGTTTTTTTGATTACCTTATATTGCATTTTTTGTGGGAATAAATAGTTAAAAATCATAATTTTTGGCAGGTTTTATAACAGTTTTTTTTACCGCATTCATTGAGTGGGTTCAATAATTATTTACTTTTATTCTACGGGTTGTTGTTGGGTTTGTAATCTAATTTTGACTTTGTTGTGCATTATATGTCTCTTTATGTTATGAGGTTTATGGGCATTTTTATTAATTTATAGCTTTATTTTTTATTGCATAACATTTTTTTGTACTTTTTTATTACTTCCACCATGGGACATGAACAAAAGCTCTGCAGGGCCTACCTCTGTTACTAAAGCAATCATTCATTTATCCAGCCTGAAGCCACCTATACCACCTATTCCAGGCTGTAATTCCTGCAGAACACCATCCAACTAGCCACCAAGAACCAGTTGACTGTTCCTGCTGTTTTGGCTGTTGCCGTGTTTGTGAACTGGAAGTTTAATGATTGACACTTCTTGCCTCTAAGTGATCCATAATGCTAAAAGGCGCCCCAAATACCATAACCCAGGGATCCTTACATCTACACTGGGGTTGCCCCAGGGTGACACACCCTACACCTTCAGCCTCTTCCTCCTTTTTTGTGCTTCCACCTGTTGGAAACCTGGAAGGCTGTGGACAAGACCTGTTCCCCTAGTACCCAGCACCGTGATCGCAGACGAGCACTAGGCCGTGCTCCACCAGCAACTCAGGTACCTAAGAGATCCAGCTGCCCCCAAGCCAGAAAGAGGCTAGGCCCCAGTTTGGGATGTTGCATATATATTTCCATTGTGTCTTAGAAGAGTGAAGACTTTTACAACTGCATAGGATGGCCAAACTATATATCAGCCCCTGTGGTTTTGGAATGAGATACCCAACTAGCTCATATAGCTATGATGGTCAGTTCTTCTCCAAAAATATTAAATTATGCATGAGACTTGGATTGTAGACATCAGCTTTACTGCTTTGGATTTCTTTTATTCAGTAGTTTTTACTTTTGGGATGTAACTTGTTTGTTTTAGATGAACACTTTCTACATGATGGTTTTAATATATTACGATTAGCTAAAGACCACTAAGCCCTCGGTCACCCAGCCTTGTCTTTGCTGGGAAACATAATTTATGTGTCTGCAGCATTTCCTGTACCCCACCTGATGCTGTCAGTGCAGGACTTCAACTCACAGGAGCCATGGCAAGTGGATCTTCTTTATGCCAGCCTTTGTCTAACTTTCTTGAATGCTATTTGTTAAATTATTATATATTCATAAGATTATTCTGCTCATTGTGAATTAAGTGTTTTTTAATTCCCAAAATTAATCAGACATAGACAAAGAACATAGACAAAGAGTGCTTACAGAATGTTGGATTTCACAAGGTTGCAGACAGCATTAGTCTTGCATGAGCATGTTTCTCTTAGCAGCACAACAGTCTCATTGAGCCACTGCCTTGGTCTATTTTGTACATGCTGCCAATACTTATCATCTTTTTTTTTGTAAAGGAAGAGAACTGACTCATGCATGCCTTCGCTTCTGTTAGTGGGTGTGTTCCCAATGCTAAGGTACAATTACGGATTATTCCAGCACTTCAGGGCAGTAGCACTACAGGGCGCTTTCTGTGAAACTCTCTCAATTGATCAGGTAGGCTTATTTGAAGAACATATTATTTTTGTATATGTAGCAAAGCCACTTACTTAGCTTTCTAATGCATGAGAAGTTGTGTAAAAGCCTCCTCCATAACATCCTCATCCCCAAACCTTATGTACTTTCTCTGAAGCACTTTGCCTTTTGCAAGTAAACAAGCAACACAACTATCTTTACATGTTATAGTATTTTATAACAATTGTAAATAGTGTAAAGTGAATTAAATATTGACCACGGGGACTGCAAGGACCTAACTTGGATAAATCATTACCTCTGCTTACAGGGAGGATGCCTGGTATTCGTGTATCCTGCTGTTAGACAAGTTATCCAAGTGTTCATTCTATATCTTCTGTCTTGTATGTTATGTTATGTTATGTTAGATCATATGAAATAAAATATATGTCAGTACATGAATATTTATGTAAATGTTTCAGACTTAGGATAATATTTCACAATTTAAAAATGTAAAAATATTCACAGTTTAAATTTTGTAATTTTAAAAAAAATTTTTTACAACTCTCAAATATATTGGGTGTGGAATGTTCATATAAATAACCTTGAATATGCCATAAATATGAAGATGAATATGCCTTGAATATGCCAATTAATGTACCCACAGGGGTGGCTGCTGGAACCCCATGCAAATGAAAGAATAGAGGACCTTAAGTCCCCTTTAGCTGCCCTTTAATGCCAACTTACAGCATTGGCTCTTTCTTTGAGCTTTGCCAAAAGTCTATAGCAATCTATGAAGTTCAGGATGAAATCTCTACCTATGCTCCAATGACTTATATACACAGGACGAGAGAATGCTTGAAGTTGGCATTACATGGAAAAAAAGTCTTTCTTGCACCATGGAAAGAGGTAATCCATTAGTATGCATATAGAAGAACATTTTCATTCTGGGGCTAATGAGATCAGTATGGAGAAATGGATTATTTCTTTACAGGTTGCTTGTTAACTTTAAAACTGTTAACTATGAGACACAACACCAAAATGATTAAAGTTATTGACTCATCAAGAGCTGGGCAATTGGGCGTTTTTACCATGGAAAACTGTGTCAGGTTATATATTTCCCAGTAACCACTGGGAAAAATGTAGTACTAGATGCTGCCTATACAAATGAAAGTCCTGGGTGTGTACTAAGCTGGGCCTCTGCAAGGAATTTGTTGATGATATATTCCCTTTAAGTAGGCTCTTAAATCCTAGACTATCCATGCAGTTCAGAGAGTGGAGAATTCATTTCTGTGGGCTCATGCACATGGCCTTGGATTCTGTCAAGAGATAGAGCAGGTCCTATTCCTGACAGAGTTGGCGGTGCATGTGTGGCACTCACCCGCCAATGACACATGACCAGCATGTGACCATTGTTTGCGTACCTTAAAACTGCACTTATTGGCCCACATCAAAACTTATTGGACCACATTATCAAAAACAGTGCAAACTGTATTATGTGCAGTTTGCCTGTGTATAGTTCAGAGTGCGCCATATTCAGGATTTCTGCCACAGGTTCTTCTGGGGAGAGTTCTTTCTGCCCTCTGCACTGCTCCAACAGAGTGAATCACTTTTTTTTGGTGCACCTTTAACATGGGGTGTGCAAAACATTACTGTCGGACTTTGCATGATAAATGTGGCGCAAGGTCCGACTGAGCATGGAAACGCCATTTCAGTGCAGTATAGTGCAGCTGAGACACACATGTCCAGTGCGCTAGAAATGTGTTTCAGACACTTCTTAAATACATGTGCAAGCAGTTTGCAGTGAAAAGAATGTGCAAAGTCCGGTGCAGGGGCTTTAATGAATTTGGGCCATTGTGAGCAGGTAGGCTGGGTGCTGTCACATGATGCAGTAAAAACTGGATCGCATTCAGCTTTGAGGTGGTTTTAGGTGCAATTTTGTTAATTTAACAGGTGAAAGACATTTGTTGTTGACAGGTTTCCTCTTCAAAATCAAATTAACCCGTTCCGATCATGTCCTTCACCTTTTAACAAAACTGCACCTAAAACCACCTCAAAACTGATTGCGATGCAGTTGTAACTGAAACGTGTGACCGCACCCTATGGATAACGAAATCGAATTAATTATTTAATTGATTCCTTCTCCAAAATTAGAAGATCAAGCTTGAGAGAAAACAATGGGAGGAGAAAAATTGTATTAAATACTTTTGAGTCAGCAATATAAAATTACTTGATGATTTAACCAGATTATCAAATTAAGAGCTATTGCAGAGAACATGCTAATTGTATAAAAGGCTTGTAAATTAAGTCTACATAGTCGGAATTTATATTGGCAAGTCCAACACTTCTGTTGCGCCCATTTTCTATGCCCACACACAATGGAGTGAGATAATAAAAATCTCCACACCTTGAACAATTTGTCACTGCTTTTGCTGAGCCTACATCAATGTTTAGATTTGTAGCACATGTGTGCCATATAATACGCGATGTGCGCCATATATTCCTATAGAGAGGGGCGGGGGTGAGCTGCGCTCATCCACTGTTCCTCTCCGCAGCACGGATGTATGTACCATTGTACGGCGGGCATACATCGTGTGAATGTAGCCTAAGTCACAGTAATATCAGATTGCAGGTTACCGAGGACGCTTGTGCTGATGAGATCACATAAGCGTCCTTGATTACCCATGATCTGAGAGAGCAGAGGTAACCCAAGCTGCTGTACAGCAAGAGGAAAACGCTGAATGGAGATCAGCGAAAGTTACCCACAGACTCTTGAGATCTCAGATGGGTTGTTTGCAAGTCGGAATGATGTAAGTCATGGACTTTTAGTTTTGACTCTTATTTTGATTCACCTTCGAACTATTTTTATGAACTCTTCTGTTTTCCAGATAATGGAGGCCTTTCATATGGCAAATGCAGCCTTTGCTGTAGACATATTCAACATCTTTAATGAGAAGTGCAAGACTGAGAATTTCATCTTCTCACCATTAACTATTTCATCCACTTTGGCTTTAGCTTATAAAGCAGCCAAAGGAAACACTGCAACAGAAATGAAAAAGGTATGTGGAACATTAATTATTATATATGTCACCCTATATGCATATTATCATAGCATAATATTTCTTCACCTCAGATACAAGATACAATATGTTTGTTTGCAAAGCAGAATCTATAACCTATGTAATACCCTATACACATAAACCCTGAGGTGTGCTCAGGGCAGCCATCAGGAAATTCGGGGCCCCATACAGCAAAAGTGTCTGGGCCCCAACACACCCCAAAACCGAACAAGCCTCCTGCCCCCCGCAGTGACCTTTCACAAACAGGGTTTGAGGCCTGTTGCTACGACAAGGCACACTCTTCTGGTAGATTGCCAATAGGAGTCATACTATTGAACGTCACGTGCAATTTTTCACATTTTCATAAAAAAAGCTAAATCCTGCTATTGAGGGACCTGCTCAGGTTTCAAGTCACTTTGAGAGGCCTAAATAAAGTAAAACCCCATAAATTACTCCATTATAGAAACTACACCCCTCAACGTACGTAAAACAACTTTTATGAAGTTTGTTAACCCTTTAATTGGTTTACAGGGGTTAAAACAAAATCGGATGCAATTTCGAAATTACATTTTATTTGGCTAAATTAATGTGTTTTTCATAAAATGTACAAATTCTCAGTGGATAAAATTCCAAAACGCTCCTCAAAATTTGATCCCCCATCTCTCCCGCGTATAACAATACCCCATATGTGGTGGTAACCTGCTGTATGGGCACACGCCAGGGCATTGAGGGGGAGCTGCGCCATTCAGAGCAGATTATGCATTGTCACTTTTTATTGGCTATACAATCTTTATTTTTTTGGCAATTTGGACATTTAAGGGCTTATTTTTTGCGACATGAGATGCACTTTACAAATACTTCATTTAAGTGGGTCTATAGCTTTTCGATGAGATTTTATTAACTCTTTAATGTATGGAGGAAAAGAAAATTGTCAATTTGGGGTTTCTTTTTTTTGTATATTTTGGGGGTCGTACACCATACACTAAAAATACTATAATATTTTCATTCTATAGATCACTACGATTACGGTGATACCTCATTTATATAGTTTTTCATTTATTTTTACAATTTTACTGGAGAAAAACTAATACAGAGGAAATCTTATTTGTTTCTGCATCGCCATCTTTTCGGGAACTTAACCTTAATATTTTTTGGTTGACAGAGCTAGTTTAGGGCTTATTTTTTACGTGTTGAGTTGTTCTTTCAATTGGTACCATTTTGGGGCACATAACTTTTTTTGATCACTTTTTAGAACATTTTTGTAAAGGGATTTTATGAAAATTTATATTTTTGGCGAGTTTTTCGGGTTTTGTTTTTACGGCGTTCACCGTACGGGTCCAATAATGTTTCTGACTTATTGTACAGATTGTTACGGACGCGGTGATACCAAATATGTGGGGGGTTTTGGTGATTTTCAGGTATTTTTACTTTATTAGATGTGTATAGGGAATGTTTGTGTTTAGGGGACTTTAACTCTATTTAATTAATTATTTTTATTAAAAATTGTGTTTATTCAGTGTTTTTAACTTTTTTTTCTTTACTTTTACAGGTTAGCTTGAACAAGTGATCCACTGATCACTTGTTCAAGCTATTCTTCACCTAATACAGTGTAATACAGATGTATTACACTGTATTATGTGAAACACTGAGCATGCTGCGCATGCTCAGTGTGTCACAGCCGGGTCCTGCCAGGAGGCACGGACCCGGCACCCGGAAGAAGATCGCGCAGCCCTGGGCACCGGCAGTCCCGGGGCTGCGATCAGAGCAGCGGGACCCCCCCGGTAAGCGCCGCGGGGGGGTCCGAATCCTGTTAAATGCCCCTAGCACGCCGCGGTCAGCGCGACCGCGGCGTGTTAGGGGTTAACACCCGCGATCGGAGAAATCTCCGATCGCGGGTGTTAGAGGAGGGTGTCGGCTATAATATATAGCCGACACCCGCAGCTTCTGGCCCCGGGCCCCCCCCCTAGTGTCTTAGAGTCCGGGCCCCATAGGGCAGTACCAGTTGTACTGCCCTATCGGCGGCCCTGGGTGTGCTGATAAGATGCAAATCGTATTGTAACAGTGCTGTCCATAGTTGGGAGTTCCTCTTGAAATAGATACTGGTTTGCCTGTGATCCCACACCTTGTCACTAGGCTTCTTATAAGTCATGCTTCATGTAAAATGGGTTGCCGTGCACGGTAACTTTAAGTAAAGGCTTTCCTTGGAAACCGTTTTTTCCATGTTTCCTTCCCAGCCTCCACGCACCTGCAAAGGTGGTCTTTAGGTCTTTCTCTTCAACAAGTTTCTTCCCTGACCTATGAAAAATACTAGTAGCAGAAAAATTCAATAATAAGAGTGTCATGAAGAGGAACTGTTTTGGGTATTTCTCTTCATATTTATTTTGTGCTTTTGACTTGAGTAATTCCTTAATTCCTCAACATATTGTCAGCATTTTGTATGAATTATTCTAAATATTTATTTTTCCTCATTTATAGGGTCTTCATTATGAAAATGTCAAAGACTTTGACTTTGGATTTCAAACTCTTTCTTCAGACATTAATAGAATTAGTTCTGCATCCTCCCTGAAAATGGTCAAGCGCCTTTATGTGGATGCTAGTTGCAATTGCACTAAAGTGAGTATAAATGTTTTCATACAAGTAGGTAGAGGAATAATGCAGTTTCATTACTAACAAGAAACTCACTCCACAAATCCACTCCAATGTTCATAGGTCATAGACCTCTGTCCGATCTCAATGGATGCTTTATACTTTACATTCAGACCCTAAACAATCAGGAAATGGTTACTAATAATAATCAGACAGCTATAAATAAGGTTTTATACTTGGGGTATGGAATATATATGTAGAGAATATCATCATTTAAAATATAAGTGCAGTATGAAAAAATGAAGTCTGGATTCCGATATATTAGGAAACAATAAACAATTCTGTCTCTTAACTCTCAGTGTAAATTAAAACTACTTTATAATCCCTGGGAACTAGGGTATACTACTGAATGGTGCCTCACCCAATAAACAGTGAGGGTTTAGAACACATACAAATTATTTAGTGGACTCACCACCTCCTAGATATAAGACCTGTGTTTCTTACATGGGTATTACCGCTGCTCACTGGTTGTCTTGTCGTTGTTTTGATCAGTGAAATGGTTCCTGTAAAGACATTGCTACCTAGAGATGAGCTTTATCCTCAGTCAACACTAAGACAACTCCAAACTTGAAACAGTATCAATAATTCTAAGATTTAACCCATAGCAACAAGTAATTTTTTGACTGGTCCCACTGTCCAAGATAAGTGAAATATGCAAGCATTTACAAGTTTTTAGTTATAATATCTTTTCCATGGTTTATGTGCTGGTATCATAGACAACATTATTATCTGGAAGTGCTTGTTTTAGGGCAATGGTTCTCAACCTTTCTAATGCTGTGACCCCGCAATACAGTTCCTCATGCTGTGGTGACCCCAAACCATGCAACTCGCAGTAAAAACACAGTAAAATTGCAGCTCCGATGGCTTTAGGCGACCCCTGGTTTTGGTCGTTTGACCCCCGCTGGGGTCCCGACCCACAGGTTGAGAACCACTGTTTTAGGGGAACAGTGAATAAAATATCACTGATTCTGACATACTGCTGGCTAGATTACTTTCTATATACAAGAGTTACTATGTATTCATTAAAGGGGTTATCCGAAACCCTATAAAAAATATATATGTGGCTGGGGGGAGCTGCTTAAAAAAATAAAATTGTACTTACCTCCGGCGGTTACTTCACAGCTTCCGGCTGCATAGTGGTGGCTGCTCCCGCCCACCCTACACCATTCCCAGCGCTGTATCAGGCACTAAGATATGGAGATAGGTGGGCGTGGCCGGCTATTTACAGTGCAACTTCCATGCCCCTGAAACAAACAGAGGCACGGCCCGGAGAGACAGTGATGCGGGACACCGTGAGGGAACGGGGAGGTAAGTACAGGTTTATTTTTTAACAAGCCCCCCACTCCGGCCACATTTCTATTTTTCATAGTGTCCCAGACAACCCCTGTAACCTATATTTAAAGGAACCCTAACCTAAAAACAGGATCAATGAAATATGCAATATGAATTGGCAAATGGTCCTTTACGAGAATCTTTTGATATACTCACTGGGGCATATTTATAATATGCTGGCACTGTGCCTGCATGGTTGCAGACTATAGGAACTTTGCAGGTGCATGGCAGAAACGCCTTGTGTACTCCACTGATCAACAACAAATTGGCATGGAAGTAGTGCAATGGGGAAATTGGTGCTTCCTGACCATTCACCAGGAATTGTGCCTATTTGAGGGCTTGTACTCCAGATTTCAGGTGTATAATCCCTGATAAATGTGACCCACTGGGACAGATCTTTTAAACTGGCAAGACAGAAAAAATGTGCACCTAAAGAGGTGTGTTAGTGCTAAGTCTGAGTTTGTGACACATTTAATACAGTGACTCGACGTAATTGTGCTGCACGCTGTATATTAAAGATGCACCTAAAAATAGATGGTGCGCACTTGCCAAGCAGTACAGATAATTGAAGACTGTGCGCCAGTATTTAATGATCTGGCGCACCTTGCAAAACTGCACATGATTGATAAATATTGGCCACTGTGTTTCTTCAGTACAAAGCACTGGCCTATTATAATATAATTTCAAAACTGTACTTAAAGGAAACCTACAACCACAAATCTTCCTATAAAGGTAGGTCGGGTGGTAGGTACTTTTTAAGGGCTAATCCTCACGTCCCCACAATCTTTTGCTAACTTTTATTTGGCAAATATGTAAATTTTCTAAAGCGGCTACTATGCCCTCTTAGCCTCTTTGTTCCTCCTACAAAAGATCTTCGGCATGCAGCTCCTCGTAGCTGTGCGCCCTCATCCCAGAAACCTGCTGTCACAGTCTATGGGAATAGTCTCTTGGGACTAAAGTGAGTGGACTCCCTGGACCATGCGGGGGATAAAGATGCTAGCCGCAACCCGGGAGCGGAGTCTAAGTGGACTCCTGGTCTTCGCCAGAGCTTGCCACAAAGCGGGACGGTCTTGCTTCGGCGGGGAGCCACCAGGTCGCTCCACGGGTGTGACTAGGCCCGTGGTGGCAGCCAAGGTAGGGACACAGGGCAGGCAGGACCATGGGAAGACAGGACCACGGGAAGCAGGACCTCAGAATGAAAAGACCGCCACAGGATTACAGGACCGCCACAGGATTGGAACACAGGAACACCACAGGAACACTGGAACACCGCAGGAACACGGGAACACCACAGGAACACGGAGCCGTCTGGAAATGCTCAGGAAACTCAGAGGCGCCTGGAAACGCTCAGTGGGCTTTCTCTTCAGCAGAATGACCTGAAGATCCGGCAGGGGATGCTGGGAGTCGCCAGGCTGTATAGCCGAGCCGGGAATGAAGCTACTGAGGCGTGGAGTAGCAAAAGATTGTGCAAAAGATTAAAAGGGCTATCCTCAAGTTCTATAAATGTACCTACCACCCAATCTAACTTTATAGGTAGATGGGTGGTGGTAGGTTCCCTTTAAAACCTTTGTTACATGTTGCTACTACTAGGTAGCTTATCTGTAGCTAAAGTTTATCTATCTAAGAGACGCCCAGTCTGGTGCAGAACTTGGAAATACGGCCCTGTTTTGAGAAAATGATATGGGACTTTGATCTTAAAAATTATATAAACTCAACACAATAATAATCCGAATGTGTTCACACTTTAAAATTAAGTGATCATCTATAGAAGAATTAATAAAATACATTAAATAGCTAAAATAGTATTTACTTTCTCATGTGGTAATAACATAAAAATATATAGATATATGCTTAATAATATATAACCATTATAAATATATTGCATATACATAATATTTAGTGACTCTCTAACAGTAAAGGAAAACATGTATGTAATATTAGATTTCTAAGTGATGCTAAACAGTCTAAAAACAATTCACTGTTAATTCATATTTTAAACATGAAGTGAAGATAGCATAGAAAAAGCAAGTGGCAAGTACTGTATACTCATTAGAAAATAAAATTAAGAGAAAAACAACATGGTTATGTTATCAGTAAGATCTGGATTCACTTTAGTCTATTACTTACTTTAAAGGGGTTTTCCCATTTCAGCTTAACTAATGTTATTGTTTTTAAGATAAAATGTTATACAATTTTCCAATATATTTTCTGTATCTATTACTCATGGTTTTCGAGATCTCTGCTTGCTGTCCTTCTATAGAAAGTTTCTGTGTCTACATCCAGTGGACAGAAATCTGACCATGGTCACACAGGTGCTCGGCTCGTTATATTGCAGAGAGTAATCAGATGTGTGTGTTATAACGAGCTGCGCACCTGTGTGACCATGGTCAGATTTCTGTCCACTGGATGTAAACGTAGAGGCTTTCTATAGCAGGACAGCAAGCGGAGATCTAGAAAACCACAAGGAGTTTGTATAGAAATTATCTTGGAAAGTTGTATAACTTTTTATAGTATAACCAATAACATTAATTTGCTGTAATGGGAATACCCCTTTAACCCTGCCGCAGACTTTTTCTGTTAGAGTTTGCAATTTCTACTTTTCTCAAAAGCCATAACTTTTCATTTTTCTTATATTTATTTTTTTATTATTAGATGAGACAATTTGGGAAGCCAAGATTCCTAATATGTTTATAGTTATATCTGTTTATTTCTTACGGTTTTTGTTTCAGTTAAAGTGAGGTCATTTAAACTTAAATTTTTCATTTTTCTCTATCATAGCTCAAATGACATGCTGTCATTGGGGTCTGCATCAGGGTCAATTAAAAGGTTATTGCCCCCGATAGCTACCAGTATCCTTTCTGGATGTAAACAACGTGTGACTTCTTTATAATACAGCAGTCACCCAACCTGTATGGAAAGAGCTTAGACCTCGTTATACAGCTGTAACAACACTGCCCTGTACTATTATGGTGCTTGCATTAAGGTGTTAAAAAAAAGTAGTGAATAAAAATTTAATGGATATATTTCTATGATAAAATGAAATATTTATATAAAAATAATTTCACCTTTAGGAATTTATAAATTCAACAAAAAAACCATATCCTTCAGAACTAGAAATAATTGACATAAAATCCCGAGCAGAAGAAGCTAGAAATCAGATAAATACCTCCGTGAAAGACCTCACTCATGGTAAGTTTTCTTTACCTTCCATTTAATCAACCTTAAACCCTTTCCTCTGCATGAATTCTGCAATTTGGAGATTCAACTTTTTTTTTTTTTTACTTTTACTATAAAAGTATGGTGGATCCTGCTAGTCTAATTTTTAGTTAGCAACCTTGTGTATTTAGAAAATTAAAGAGCCGAGTTTATACAGTGGCATAATAGGGATGTGGACCTAACTAGTGACATTGAACATATTAATACTAGTCCTCACAGTTGACCAATCATAGTGTATAGAAGAGGAAATAGTTTAATTCAGGGACTATTCCCTTACGCTAATCAAAGTAAAACAATACTGCTACGTATGCAGCTTGCTGTGTTATGGATACGCTAGTCGCTATACTTTGTCAGTCCTCTGAGCAAGGATATTCAGTCTTCGGCTATATTCACACTTATCAAACGATCGCTACCCTGGAGAGGAGGAAGGGTGACCCCTCCCCTTTCCACAGATATACATGGCGCACGGTGCCTTAATACAGGGAAAGATAGGACACGGTACCGGTCCGTGTGCCCATTGTCGGCCTATGGGATACGTATATATATACGGCCGCAAGCTTATACATCCCCCAACGGTCATATGAATGTAGCCTTAGAGCTATGATTGCTTGTTTATAATAACATTGTTGTAGCAATTATAGTTGCATAGTATCAATTGGGATGTTGATACAACTTATTCCACATATGATGAACGATACTGACATCTAGTGTCTAATTTTGGTACCTCTATTACACTGTGTTCCAGTGGAAGTGTGTGAATTAGACTCAATAGGAGCCCATTGGCTTTCTCTATTAGTGAGGGAAAAGTATACATCCTATATACCTTGGCCACCACAAACTACATTGACTTTATAATTCACAAAGGTTAGTACTAACAGTGCAGCTGCACACATATACATACAGTGGAGGGAGTATAGTAACATGTAGTATAAAAATTTAAATCTATATTTCCCTGAGTTTCCTTCTTATATTCCACTGTTATGGTAGACTCCTACATATACCTATCTACAAAAAAGCCATTCCAACCAAAGAATTATAAAGTACAATTAATCTTTATTACAAATCAAATGACAAACACTTTAAAAGCAACAAGAACAGGCTGGTCACATAGAAGGGAAAGCGGAGACACTACACAAAATCAGACAAATCTTGCAGGGTGGTACATGTGAATAGGTGCTACCCTCCTAGGGGGAGGTGTGCCTGAGGAGATATGCTATAAGTCCAAAAGGAGGGATGATCCTGAAATCGATGTACAATGTTTAAAGTGCATAGTGCCTGTACATCCCAATAGGGGGCATATCTTAATCTAAAAAGCACACATTTCATTATAGCTTATCATGGAACAAATAGGACAGCTCTATTATATGTCCTATTCTGAAGGTAAACAAATATATTTGTCATGATAGCAGTGAAGTAATCATATTGCACATACCCATTGTAGTAAGTTCGCCTGCGGTCTGACACAGAAGCCCCGACGCGCGTTTCGGCGCTAGCCTTCGTCTGGGGGTCCAGCAGAGAAGGGCTCTGGGAACTGCCTTCGTCTGGGAACTTTCGGGTTCATTAGCATAATTTAAAAAGTTCTTTTTAGAAGAAAAGAGGCCATGGATAACAAATATAAAAGGAATACCACAGTTATGATACCCGGATCTATGAGTAAATGTCCCTTTTTTCCATGCCTAATTTTAATGGTAGACGGGTTATAGATTATAGGATATAGGAAGGAAGCCATGGATAACAGATATAAGAAGATTACCACAGTTACTGTTCTTGGACAGTAGTGGATTATAAAATTGATTGTTTGGCCAATAGCCACATGCCCAATTCTTCTAGGGGACCCATGGCCACACAGACTCCCTATCAAATGTTATACTGAGAAGGACCTTCACCTGTGAAATCCTCATCTTCCCATTTTCAATACATATGTACACAAGAGCCATTTCAGGACCTTTGAAGGTCCTCCAATGGTCCTGAAAGCAGGCAGAAGGGAAGCATCCACCATTCGCCAAGAAGCTTGATTCTGGTAGCATATGTGGAAGTGAATTCCAGACTTGTAGAGGCTATAATATTTAGACCAGGACCTATGGCAATATTAATCTGCCACTGGATCTATGAGATCTATGATTTATTTTGCTTGATTTTGATGGTAGATTTCTCTTAACTTGACTCTTTTAGTGGCTTTTCAATGACTTCTGTTGTCTTCTGAAATAAAATATCACAGTGCAGAAAGTTATCCTGCAGAAAGTTATGATAAACTTCTGTACAGGTATATAATAATAGAATTTAATTCTGATTTCAGAAAAACATTTGTAAATGTAGCTACATATTTTAATCCTTACATTTATCTTCCATCACTGCAGGTAATGTGGAGAATATGTTGACTGAGGGCTTGTTGAATGAAGATACTGATATGCTTCTATTGGGAGCTGCACACTACAAAGGAAAGTGGTTTTTTAAATTTAATGAATCGGAAACAAAGGAGTCTGAGTTTCATATTAGCAAGGTACGTTATACAGGATATTATATTACTATTTTCTTAGATAAAATGTAGTAATTGTCTGCTTGTGCTTGATCCTCCATAGCTCCAGTGTCAGTACTTTAATCAAAGCCACTCTTTTTTTCCTTTTGTGACGCAGTGATGCGACCAATACAACCAATCCTTGGTCTTATCTTTTTTTATGACAAAAGACCAATGAGGCCAGAGGTTGTTTTTAATGGTCTAATACAGTGGTGGCGAACCTATGGCACGGGTGCCAGAGGTGGCACTTGGAGCCCTCTTTATGGGCACCCTTGCCATCACCCCAGGGTAGAGTTTGCCTGACAGGACTCAAGGACTCTTGCAGTCCCAGGTAGCCCAGGACCCCAGAAGGAAGCTTCATCGATAATCCGAACTTCTTCTCCTTCTTTCTACTGTATTGGTGTCCTCAGGTGCCTATACAATTTAAACCTGTGAAAGAGCAGGTAGTAATAAGTTACTGCTTGTAACTTATTGTCGCATTGGCACTTTGCGAAAATATGTGGGTTTTGGTTGTAGTTTGGGCACTCGGTGTCTAAAAGGTTTGCCATCACTGGTCTATTAGATGCATGTGATATTATTGTGGCAGAACAAATAAGCAAAGAATTAAATTAAACCGAACTGAAGCGGGAAAAACAAACTTAAGGAGGTTGTGATGTTACGTTTAATGAGAAGAGTAGTGAAAGTTCAAGGTTGCAGAACAGGGGTGTAATTAAGAGAGACAGGGCCCCATAGTAAACTTCTGAAAGGGGCCCCCTATCTCCTTAAAATATATATATTTGTACCCTCTAGTTTTTACACAATCACACACATTTATACATTCATGCATACATTTTTATACTTATATACCTACACAAACAGTATACATACACCACATATACTAACATACAAGATCTACACACCCAATACCGCAGATGCAGGGGCCCCCGGGCGCTGAAGGCCCCATAGTGGGTGCTATGGCTGCTACCCCTGTAGTTACACCCCTGTTTCAGAAAGGTTTTGTTTACGTTTTATTTCCCATTATGTTAAGGTTTCTGCAGATCATATCTCCTATCTTCAGTCTGAGGAAATAAAGAAATTACTCAAAGCACCAGGCCTTAGCTTTTATATTAATGCTAATCCCTTATAAGAATATTCTATTGGGTACCCCAACAGGATGGGTTTCTCTGCCACTCTAACTCATTTTAGCACAACTTTATTAATCATATTACAATCTTTTTACAGTTGAAGGCATATGTATACCGTGCCACATTAGGTAGAGACCACTATAAGTAATATATTTGAAAAAGCAGGAAGGTGTAGTAAATTTTATACTGCATAAGATACTAATGCGTAGGGTGTGTATGCCAGTAGATGTCCCTGTCTACTAGTTTGCACTATAGCTTTATCATCACTGACATCTTCCTTACAATCAGTTGTGTAATCAATATAAGGCATATTATTAGTATTTGGTAGTAATAATATGTTTTGGTCTGTACCTCAAGTTTTTAACGTAACAGTATAACTACTTTGCTTAGTTGTTATCTAGTTATGCCTAGTATTGAAAAAATATATTTTTCCAAATGAACACTATGTTCTTGCCAGGGTGTACACCACCAAAAAATATTTATCAGTTTTAACAGGAAAGGAGTTAGTAGGGAAAAAGTGACTAGAATAAAATAACATACTACAAGAAAAGTGTTACAAAGCACTGTGAGGTGACCCGACTTCAGAGTTACTCAAATAATATGAAGATCTTTTGAAGCAAGAGCTGGAAAGTCAAGCAATCTCTTTGAGGGAGAAGGAATTTCTTACGGTGAAACATCCTTAAATTGCTACCTTTTACATGTTACCAAAGGTACACAAGAACATAGAACAACCACCCTGAAGACCTATTGTATCCGGTATAGGGTGCCTCATAGAAAAATGTAGACAGTGGTTGAACAACGAATTAAGAAGACACTATGCAGGTTTTACAACAATTAGATGACGTATATTTGAGCCCAAATGAAAGGATGGTAGACTAGGCTTAGTCTAGGCTGAATAGCAGTGGATTTCTTCCTACACAGAGATAAGGACATAGCCCACCGCAGAGAGATTTCCTCCTAAGAGCCTTATGCTTTGTACTAACACGTAATTATTTTAAATTTAATGGTCTTTTCTATCTTCAAATACAAGGGATGGCCAAGGGATGGCGCACCAACCTTCACAAATGTATTCTTAGGTTGGGGGTAGAGGAGTTTGTTTTTAAAGATAAAGGCCCAGTTTGTAAGGAACATATATGACATCATCTGTATTTGGAGGGGTTCGAAAAACACCCTAGTAGAATACTTCAAGTATCGAAATAAAAATGAACTCAACATCAAACTCATAGTGGATTATAGTGAGATAAGTATTCCCTTTCTGGATATACAAATTTTAAGTAACCCAGACAAGAACATAGAGATGAAATTGTATAGAAAAAAAATTGCGACAAACAGAATTCTGGACGCCAAGAGTGAACATTTATATAGCACCATTAAAAGGATTCCAAAAGGTGATATCCTTTGGTTAAATAAGAATTGTTTCACCTTGGTAAACTTCAAAAAAGGAGTGGTAGAAAAAGTGGTTACTTGAAATTCATTACAGCAATAGACTTCTCAAATCTGCATATAATACAGCATTACGAATAGATCGTAGGGATTTACTTCGCACCACAGAACGAAAGGATGATAACAAGGCGAGATTCATCTCTACCTATCATACGCAATGGACCGAGATGCAGAGCATTGTGGACAAGCACTGGAAGATACTCCAATTAGATCAAGATTTCAAAGAACATCTAAGTGAAAAAGCATCTCATGGGTATACTAAACGGACCACAATCGGTAGTCTTATCACAAGCAGTCATTTCAATCAAGCACCAGAGTGAATACCAAATACCCGGGATTTTATCCCTGTGGAATCTGTACGGCCTGTCAGATTCTAGTGAAGAAAAAGGAATACATACATGCATAGAAAGATCAAAGAACATATCACTTGCACATCAAATGGAGTCGTATATGTACTACGATGCTCATGCAGTCAACACTATGTGGGAAAAACCATTAGAGAACTGAGTTTGAGAATCCCAGAAAATCTTATATGAAGAATCAATATCAAGAACTACAAAAAAGAAGAAGCTGAGTGTAAAAGGAGGGGAAATCTCACAGGATGGGCAAGGCGCCAAAAGAAATGAAATATACGAAAAGGAGACCTAGACAAAATTCTCCTGTAAACTGAAAGTGAGTGGATTTTAAGAATTTACTCAGTAAATTGCAGAAGGATGAACAGGTCATTTATTTTTGGATAATACACTAGTTTTTTACAATGTGTGCCACAAAGCACCTAGTTGCCACTTTCCAGGACTGTAAAAATTATTTATATCGCTCTAAGCGATATGGTTATAATTACTGAATATTCATTTGGCTGAGTCATGTGGAGCTCCATTTGTATACATTGGTTGGCTTTAAATAAATTGATTATATATATATATATATATATATATATATATATATATATATATAATATACAATAAAAAGGATAAAATATTACAATTTTAAATTTATGAGGTTTAAGGAACACCGTCGATATAACCAGTGATTTAATGGTACACAATGAGCCAATGAGCTTGGTCTTTATTTATCCCATAGAGTTCACCCTCCTTCTTTCTGGATGTCTTCCAGCATGACTTGTGCTACATTGCATATAGGCTGCATATAAAAAAACAATGTACAAAGCATGAAGTGCCTACATTACACAGTTACATTACCTACATGATGCTTGATGAAGTAGCAGCTATGTTACCATCTATATAATAAAAACTGAAAATTTGTTTTGTAGAAGTTATGTTTAAGCCTATGCACTCTAACAGTCCATTGTAATTGCATTGGTCAATGGAATATTAGCTTCATATAAAAATGATAGCACAGATCTGTGCTCCACTGTCTGACAGCAGGTTATATATGACCAGCAAGTTATGGTTTCCTACATTGACATGTAAGCCATTGTGACTACGTCTACAATCTTTAGTCACAGTAGAGTGCAAGATTGCATGACCTTGTATTTATGGAAGGAGCAGCAGGAATATCACCATTTCAATTCCATTGCATTCTGGTGCATCCTTGATAAAGCAGGGTGTACTTATATATTATTACATATTATTATTCATGTATTTAATTCCATAGTGCTATCTAGAGAGCTTTAATGTAAGCTAACATACTGTACCATTATTATTACCTCTGTTTAACAATGCAAATATGTCTTTTTTACACTAAGACTGGAACTAAACCAGTCCCAATGATGAAGCTGGAAACACGACTTGGCATTAGAACAATGAAGGACCCGAATTTGACAATCCTGGATATCCCATTTGCAGGCAAACAAATGAGTATGCTCATTATAATGCCAAAAATTATTGAGGATGACTCCACTGGACTAGAAAAGGTAACAGAATTGGGTACATCAACACAGGCTGAATTGGGGCTGCGAGGAGTAAGAGTAGGTTATTAGTCCATATCTCAATTCTCAATATTCTCTACTATGTATTTTTTTCCTGCCTTTTTTCCTGCATCTCTTTATCAAGTACAGGCAGTCCCAGGGTTACATACAAGATAGGGGTTGTAGGTTTGTTCTTAAGTTGAAGTTGTATGTAAGTCGGAACTGTATATTTTATCATTGTATTCCCAGCCAGAACTTTTGTTGGGTTGTCATTAGAATCTTGATTAACAATAAAGCTTCATTACAGACACCGGTGATAACTGTTATAGCTGTTTATTGTAGCCTAGGACTAAAGTACAATAAATTACCAACATCCAGTGGTCCGTTTGTAACTAGGGGTCGTATGTAAGTCGAGTGTTCTTAAGTAGGGGACCGCCTGTACTTAGATAAGGTGTTGTGTCAGCAGACAGTGACAACTAAAGGCAGAGAGAGAGGTTTGAAAATGTATATTATGGTTTAAAAAGAGATAGGGAGAGCTAAGGCACGAGCTGGTGAGGCTTTTACTCTTACCGTTGTAACCTGTATTCATTCTGCATTGGAAAACACTAGGAAAATATGCAAAATAGTTTCTCGAGATGGGATAGGCAAAACCGTGCCTCTTTTAGCTCCTGTGGCAGCTCCCTTGACATCAAGCATGACTTTCAGGAAGCCTAATGACATAAAACCACACCAGGATATCTATTACAGAAGGAACAGATTCCCAAATGTAGAACTCTTACTTCCCGACCCCAGGTAAACACTAAGCAGGCTAAAAGGGTATTCATCATCATGATTTACTTAAACTAACTGTTATGTTGTGTATGGTTGTCCCCACACATGCCACCTATACCTTTGTTTTTATTTTCCAGTTGTTCCTTCCATGTCAAAAGTTAATGTTAGAAATATGTAAATTACACTGAATGCCTTAGCAGAGCACCTAAGGGCTCTGCTTTCTCACAGCAATAACAATGGTTATGCTATACTGCCACTGCATAGTGCCTTCTCTCGTTCCTCCCCCTACTGGGTCCAGCAAGATGTGAAGCTGGAGCCCTGAAGTTTTCTGCCAAAACACTTCATCCTAATTTGCATATTGCTAAGTGAGGTTTGGCATGGAAGGAGCAGCTGGACAATGAAAACAAATACATGGGGGACAGATGTGGGCATTGCTCTACATAGCAAAGCAGGTATTTCAAGAAGTTAAATCATGGTATGGATTTCCTTTAAAGAGGACCTGTCACCCTAAAAAAAACGCTCTAGTAGCTGCTTACTCGGACTGCCCCCTCATGAATACGCCAGATGACTGTAAGCTTGATCTGGTGTTCTGAGGGTGTGGCAGTGCAGTGTTCGGTAGCTTTATCAAAAGGTTTGATAGAGCTAGCAGTTTAACAGTGCTAATAATGGGGTAGTGCTAGGAGCTGCTTACTTTAGCAAGCAGCTCCTAGAGCGTTTTTTTTAGTTTGACAGGTCCTCTTTAAGTCAGGTTCTGCTACCAACAGTCACTTGCACATATTACAGAGGACTTTACAGACTTTTATTACCATAAATAATTATGGATAAAAACTCATGGTTCTAGATGTATGTTGAACAATGTGGATTATGGTGCGTTTCATTAATCATGTACTAAACTTTACTTTCAGATTGAAAAAGAAATGACTACGGAGAATTTTGTCAACTGGACCAACCCCAGCATGATGGCCAACAGCAAAGTAAAGCTGAGCTTGCCAATGTTAAGGATAACAAGCACTCTTAACTTAAAGGGCTCACTGAATGCTCTTGGTATACATGATGCAGTCAATAAAGAGGTTGCAGATTTTTCTGGAATGTCAGAGAAGAAGGGTCTTTCTTTGTCTGAAGCAATTTTTCAAGCTGGGATAGACATAGACGAGGATGGCACTGAAGCAGCAGATGAGATAAGAGAGAGAGTCTTGATGTCCAAAACGGAATGTAATGTTGACCATCCTTTCCTGTTCATTGTAAAACACACTAAAACACAGGGTATTCTATTATTTGGCAAGTATACAGGCCCCCCTACAGTTTCATTTTAGGTAAACTATGTACAATTGTACTTTTAGTATTAGATTTTCTATTTGCTTCTATGTATGCATAAAAAAATAAAAATAAAAAATTCCTTAAGTTGTTCATCAATTAACAATGCCTGATTTTCATTGCTTCCAGAAGTCATACATTTACAATTCCTGTAAATGGTCCGGTATGACAAACAAAGGAAACACTGCAACAGTTTACTTGCTTCTGACATGTCATTTTTACATTGTAAAGCTAAGTTTACATAAACAGATTTGTGACAGCCCATTATACCACCATTGTGCCTATACGATCAAAGTCCGAATGGACCAAAATGTCAACATTTGTATAAGCTGCACCTCTATGATTGGTATGCCTCATATGCAAATCTTTTAATTGCTCCATACTGTACACTTTGAGAGTGCTGTTTACTTTCACATCTGTGGTGTAAACATACCTTCAAAGTCTCGGGTAGGCACATTTAATAAATAATAAAAATTACATCAATAGATCATTTACGCACAGCAGTTTAGACTTATATCCATCTGACTGGACAAAAATTCATGAGAGATGTAAAAACATCCAGTGGCAACACTAAATATTTTTAGTCAAGGGAGAATATGTAACTTGTGTGTATTCAAATGATTATTATAAAGGTAAAATAAATTGCTGATTTGTTCACACTAGAGTCTCTTATCTGTAGGCAACACCAGCCGTGCTACTACAAAGCACAGTTACCGGATATTTTGTTGAAATTACTTAGATGGAACTAAGGGGAGGTGCTGTTTCTTTTTGCGGAGACACAGGGGTCTACAGCAATACTTCTTGGGAAACGAAAGTATGTTAATTAGCTCCCAGTGGCCATACCACAGACTCGCATCTACAACCGGTATTGTTTCAGGGTGTTTGCCCCTCCCTAGGACATACCAGGGTTAATGAATGATTTGATGAAATGCCTTAATTGCTGCTCAGTATACCTGTGTACCTGTAATGTGAAACACTTTATCCAACTGAGGCATTTAATGCAGCCACCAAGTAGCCCTCCACAATTCTATTATGGGCAAGCACCCTTGGGCCCAGATTTCTGCCCAAAAATAAGTTTGCCTACACTGCTATTTAAATCAGTCATTTGAAAAATATTTTTTTGAGGAATAGTTTAGGGGAATATGAAAATTTTGTACTATATTTCATCAGAAGGGAAATATTTATCAGGGCCTCTGCGCAATGTCAGTGATGTAGAAGCCCTGAAATAATCGCAAATCGCAAATCCCCCACCTTCACGCAGGCGGGAGTAAGTGTCTGTGCCAGTATGATCCTAACTTCTCTTTACCAAAGACAGATAAGGAGAAGACTGATAAGAGGAGATAGGAGCATTTTTCTCTAAGAAATATTACAAACATCACAGAGTTCAAATATATTAAAAGCAAGGAAGGAATACGTTACCTATAAATTTATACCTTAATAATGAATTAGTTGTACTTCAAAAGAACAACAAGTAAAATGTGTACCTTTTTGTGAACCCCAGTGTGAACCACTGTACAGTCATTCATTTTACGTTTCATATACAAAGTAAAGGTTACTAACTCATCAATTTTATTTTAAGTGTTTTGGGGAGAAATCACTCTGTGAATTAGTTATTAGATGTTGGTATGAATTTTTCATTTAAAATAATTTTGTAGTAATTGGTTGTATTGAAGATATACACACAGATCACAGTCTTGTGAAGGAACCACAGTCTTTTGTGTATAAAGTTTGTTAAAAACCATTTACAAAGTCTTTTTATATTGTGATCCTATGATGAGCCAGCTGGAGGTTGCGCATTGGGAGAGGATGTTGAGAGGGGTTAAAAAAATTACTCCAGCCACCTCCCATCAGTGCCTTCCTGTCTCTACAGAGGTACTACTATCTCCCCTCTAGAAATCAGGAATGGTAGTGTTAAAATTTTTAGACTTAACTTTTCGACATGAAAATTTGAGGGTTATACCCTTGAGCGTTACCCTCATTCAGGGTCTATTTTAGTCCCGGAGAGATGGGAATTCTCATCTTTACCGTCAAAGCCACTTTTCACCTTCCTGACATGGCCCGGTTTTTGAAATCTCCCCTTTGTGATTATAAGTGGTTATAACTTTGGAAGGCTTTAACATATCAAAGTGATTTTGAAATTGTTTTCTTGGAACACTTTGTACTTCATGTAAGTTGAAAAATTTTGGTGGTATGTTTTGTGTTTATTTATGAAAAAAAACAGATATTTGGTGTAACCAATCTGCAATGAGCAAGGAAGTAGTACCACAATTGGACATGTCCATGCACTTAATCGAGAAATGAATACAATGCATGTCAATGTACTCAGGCAACAGACATGCACTTTAATTCATAGTGGGCATGAGCAAATACTTGGTCGATCAAACAACCCTACACTTTTTAGTATGCATGATTGCGCTCTATAACTTTATATGTACTTGATGGAAAATTGCATTTTAGGCTGATTGTCTTACATACCAATGGATATGGTCAATACTAAAGAAATGTATAACTCACAATGGATGAAAGATATAAAAGGTAATGCATCATCTAAAATATTTTCAGTCAATAGATTTATTTGGATCGATTTACAGAACAAAATATTCAAAAAAGCTGTTACATAAGTGGCCATCCTCTCTTTCTAAGGTAAGGTCAGTTTGTTTTGTTCTGTTTCTCTGTTTCTCTACAGCAGGCAGATAACAAACGCATATTCCTGAAGCAACAGTATTATGTGGAGGGAGCAGACATGCGGAGGGAGCAAAGATGACCCAAGTCAGAAGGGAGAATGCTTTTGTTTGGGATCCGAGATCCTCAAGGATGGTTGGTGAATGATACGACAGTTAGGACAGTTTGTGAGTTTTTATAAAAAAGCAACGAATATGGAGGAGCATGTAGATACTAGAGATGAGCGAACATACTTATCCAAGCTTGATGTTCGAGCATTAGCGTACTCGCAACAGCTTGTTGCTCAGACGTATATTTCGCCAGCTCAAGAAAATGGCTTCTCCCGCCGTTTTGATTTTTGGCGGCCAGAAACAGAGCCAATCACAAGCCAGGAGACTCTGTAGTACACGTGGTACACTTACATGTCGATAGCAGTGGTTGGCTGGCCTGGAATATACTAGCCACTCCTCGCGGTGCTCGGATCATTCTCTGCCTGGATGCCGTTAGGGATAGAGCTGCTGCTGGTCAGGGAAAGCGTTAGGGTGTTCTATTAGATTAGTGTTAGGCAGGAGTGATTCTACAAGAACCCAAAAGCCCTTGTTAGGCTGGGATTGCTGGCACTAGTAGTGCAGCTACTACCATATTGTGACGAATTTGCAGGGAGACCTGCGAACGTTATTTTTGGCTCTTAGTGACACACATATCCATTTCAAACAGCTTAGTGGGACAATTTATTAGGGGTTTGATTGAATTAGGCACAGTCTGCCGATTTTTTTTTTTTTTTTTTTTTTTAAAGTGAAAGTGAAAGTCATAGCACAAAATCCTTTTGTGAGCTGTCAGTGGTGCAAATGCAATTTCATCTAGCTTAGTCTGCCTGCTAATGTTTAGCAAGCTAGTCTCCAGAAATCCCAATCCACATTCTCTCTGCCGGTGAAACGTACTGTATGTCACGTGTGGTGTAATCTAACACGGTTTTTTGTTCACATTAGTACCGGGACATTCAGCAATCCGCATTTCAGTTTGCTTTCTGATTTCTTCTGCATGTTTCGTTCATAAAGAAATTAAAAAAAACAAAAAAAACCTGCCGCTGCCTCCGCATGCCGTCCCCTATAGTGTCAGGGTCAATTATTGCGTGTTTTAGATGCTATCTCGCCTCACTCGGTCACTCTGTCATGGCCATGCTGTTGCCCATAATTTTGGCATAATGGTACGATTAAGCAGCCTCAGAGGCATCCATGCATGCTGCCCCTGCTGTTTCCTGTCCATTTCCGTGGTGTGTCCATCATTTTCTGAGGTTTCCAGGTTTTTGGCCAAGCTTCCCTGTGCAGAGCCTTGGTCCCCTTGAAAAATGCTCGAGTCTCCCATTGACTTCAATGGGGTTTGTTATTCGATATCATTCAAGGTCTTGCTGCAGGGGTCGCTATAGCAGCTGTATTTCTGTGCAGAAATACAGCTCCTACAGTTTGTGATGATGTAATCATCACATGGCCCTCCAGCTTCTCAATCACAAACAGCAGGGCTACTGACAGTGAAGAGCAGGACAAGGAAGGAGGACTATAACTGTTTGTTTTGTGAAGGGGGGGGGCAGAACTGGGAGGGAATTTTGTGTAGTGGCAAGGGAGGGAGAGGTGACAAGACCAGGGGGTTGGATTCTGTTTAGGGAGGGCGGCAATACCTGGGGGAGTTCTGTGTGAGTGGAAGGTAGCAGACATGGAGGGCTACCTGAGGGAGGTGAGGCGGAAGATAAGACCTGAGGGGAGCAGTGTTATAGTAATTATATTGTTTTACATGGGGGGCAGTACTATAGTAGTTATATTCTTGTACATAGGTGGCAGTATTATAGTAGTTATATTCTTGTACATAGGGGGCAGTATTATAGTAGTTATTATTCCATTTTTATTAGAGTTTTATCATTACATTTATACATCCATCCATGTTATGACAAATAAGAGTTTACATCAAATCGTAATTTCATGTTATAGATTTATTTAAATATTGTTCTATATAACTATATAATACAGTTGTTTATCAGACATAAATATGTCTATTCGCTGTTTAAGCATGAGAATAATAGACACATAACCATACACATATAAAGGAGTTAAAATAGAGAAAAGAAAAAAAAAAAAGTTAAGACAAAGTAAAAAGAAAAGGAAAAAAAAACAGGACAAGAACCATTTATACAAGAAGCTTTATCTTTTACAGGAGTATGTCATTATTTAATGCATATAATACCCATTTCTCCCATTTACTATCAAAGTCAGTAGTTATTAGCTTATGTAGCTTTCTCATTCATAATTTTTTCATATTGGTACACTTGCTTAAAGTTCTTCATAATTATTTTTAAGTTTGGACACTTTTTCCAGTGTAATGCAATGGTTTTTCTTACTTCTGCTAACATTCTCGCTACAGACCATCTAAATTCTGGCGGGATTATCTCCATATTCATATTTAGAAGAGCAAGTTCCGGACTTAACTCAATCTCTATGCCCCAAATCTGTTTGATCAAGTTCTGGACTGCCTCCCAGAGAACTCTGATACTGCTACAGTTCCACCATATATGTAATAGATTCGCTTCCTTCTCTTTACAGCGCCAACAGCTATCGCTTTCTAACTCAGAGAATTTTGCTAGTCTTGATGGTGATATATAGCTTGTTTGTAACTTATGACGAGTCTCAATATGGTTAGTACAGTAATATATTTTGTAGGATCGGGACACGACTAGTTGCCACCCGGCTATTGAAAATGACTTACTCAAATCCTTCTCCCAGTTTATCATGTAGCTCGGTTTTTTGGGGGAACCAGCACTTTGCAGATCATTATAAACCATAGAAATTCCTCCCTTAAATATATCCGTCCTATATAGAAATTTATTAAACTTGGATCGTTCCGATGAAATTTCACTTGCCCTTTTCAGTAGATTATTTTTAATGACCCAACTCTTTAGTCCTAGGTATTGCAAAAGCAACTTATTAAATAACGACTCCTCTTTACGCAGGGCCGGCTCCAGGTTTTAGTGGGCCCCTGGGCGACAGAGCCCTAGTGGGCCCCCCTTCAGTAGTAACACTGCCCCCCCTCCCCCGCGTGGACACATCCTCCCCTCCTGTATACACACTGCTACCCTCTCCCCCTGTATACACACTGCCCCCCTCTCCCCCTGTATACACACTGCCCCCCTCTCCCCCTGTATACACACTGCCCCCCTCTCCCCCTGTATACACACTGCCCCCCTCTCCCCCTGTATACACACTGCCCCCCTCTCCCCCTGTATACACACTGCCCCCCTCCCCCTGTATACACACTGCCCCCCTCTCCCCCTGTATACACACTGCCCCCCTCTCCCCCTGTATACACACTGCCCCTCTCCTCCTGTATACACACTGCCCCCCTCCTCCTGTATACACACTGCCCCCTCCTCCTGTATACACACTGCCCCCCTCCTCCTGTATACACACTGCCCCCCTCCTCCTGTATACACACTGCCCCCCTCTCCCCCTGTATACACACTGCCCCCCTCTCCCCCTGTATACACACTGCCCCCCTCTCCCCCTGTATACACACTGCCCCCCCTCTCCCCCTGTATACACACTGCCCCCCTCTCCTCCTGTATACACACTGCCCCCCTCCTCCTGTATACACACTGCCCCCCTCCTCCTGTATACACACTGCCCCCCTCCTCCTGTAAACACACTGCCCCCCTCCTCCTGTATACACACTGCCCCCCTCCTCCTGTATACACACTGCCCCCCTCCTCCTGTATACACACTGCCCCCCTCCTCCTGTATACACACTGCCCCCCCTCCTCCTGTATACACACTGCCCCCCCTCCTCCTGTATATACACTGCCCCCCCTCCTCCTGTATATACACTGCTACCCTCTCCCCCTGTATACACACTGCCCCCCTCCTGTATACACACTGCCCCCCTCCTGTATACACACAGCCCCCCTCCTCCTCCTGTATACACACAGCCCCCCATGTCTCCCCCCTCACCTCACTGATGCAGGTCTCTCTCTGTTGTCACTGCTTTCCCCGGCAGGTCATGTGACCATGACGTCATCGCAGGTCCTTCAGTCTCCGATGCAGCAGCTCCTGCCGGGGAAAGCAGTGAGTGCCTGCAAATGCTCTCATAGCGATCTGTGTCCAGAAGACACAGATCGCTATGAGAGCCGCCCGACACTGCTACAATTGATCCGGGGGCCCGAGTGGGCCCCTCCAGTACCCCGGGGCCCCGGCACTTGCCCGGGTTAGCCGGGTGCTGGCGCCGGGCCTGTCTTTACGTAATGTGGAGAGTGGGATCAGCACCCTGTCAGCAATTAAATCTCCTAGTGTCTTAATCCCTAATTCTTCCCAGAGGTGCAGATTAATGTTTAAACCTATCTCCTTCAAGAATTCCAATTTAATATCTCCATAATTAATATTTATACGCAAGTTCTCTTTAGTTTTTTAATTCCAAATGTGCAACAGATCCCTTGTTGTTCTTAAGAAAGGTTCCAACCTGAATGAGGATAGGTATTTTAATAATATGGCCCCTTTTACGGTGATTTGGCCTATTTCTGCATCTTCTATTTTGGTCCAAGCTTTATTATGTTTCTTATCCCAAAAACATTTCATTTGCTCGATGATGGCTGCCTTATGATATAGTATAATATCAGGGATTCCCATCCCACCTTTCTCTATTGGTGTTGTCATTATTTTTTTATTCACCCTTGATCTCTTCCCTGCCCATATAAATTTGAAGAGCAGTTTTTGTGATTGTCCCCAATATTCCTGAGGAAAACTAAGTTTTATACATCTCATCAAATATAATAGATGCGGTAATAGGTACATTTTTACTAAATTGATTCTCGCAACCCACGAAAAAGTCAATCTGGGAAACTTATCCAGTTCCCCTATTAACTTTACCATAAGTTTTTTCATATTTACTTTAATAATCTTTTCAATCGAACTGTCAATTAAAACTCCTAAATACTCTATTCCCTTTGTCGGCCAAACAAATTTGAATGCAGTTTTTATTGCAAGACTTTCAGTCTTAGAGGTATGCAACAAGAGAATCTGAGACTTTTTTTCATTCAATTTATGAAGGGAGACCTCCGCATATTTATCCAGAATCACCCTCAGTCTAGATATGGATCTCATTGGTTCTTGGCAGGTAATAATCACATCATCTGCATATAATCCAATAGTATATATACCCGACTTGGTGGTAATTCCCTTGATTTCCTTATCCAATCTAATAGTTTGCGCTAGTGACTCAATATATAAATTGAAAATAAGGGGTGACAGGGGACATCCCTGTCGGGTACCATTTGATAGATAAAACTTAGTAGAGTGAAGCCCTGCATTAGTCACTGTTGTGGATGGTTTACTATATAACGACATTATTGCGTTCAGATAGCACCCACTGAATCCAAATTTTTCCAGTGACGCCTGAAAGAATCCCCAGTGCACCCTTTCAAATGCTTTCTCAGCATCTAGTGACATGGCTGCACTGGGGGCCCCCAAAGCATCTGCTATCTGAACCAGGTTAAGCAGTCTTCTTGTTGCGTCTCATGTCTGCTTCCCTCTAATGAAACCAACCTGATCAGGTGACAGGAGTGTATGTAATACATGTAAGACATTCTCCTAGCTAAAATAGATGAGAAGATTTTTAGGTCTGAATTTAAAAGAGAGATTGGTCTATAGTTTGATGGCAAACAAGGGTCTGTCCCGCTTTTATGAATCATAATAATTTTAGCTTCCTACATTTCCTCCGGGATAGCCACACCCTCAAGAAAATTATTAAAAAGGACCGTTAGATAAGGAATTAATATCTTACTAAATAGTACATAATATTCATTTATTATACCGTCAGGACCGGGGGCTTTAGCTTTTTTCAATGCTTTTATTGCTTCTTTTACTTCCTCTATACTAATAGGTCTATTTAGTTCTTGATTTGACTCTTTATCTAGTCTAGGTATCCGTGCAGATAGAAGAAATGTCCTTATTTTTTCATCAGGCGGGTCCATATATCCTACTTCGTCCTTCAGGTTGTATAGTGATGAATAGTAATTCCTGAAGACCTCCAGTATCGCTTGTCAATCAAAAAGCAATTCCCCCTTTTCATTCATTATTTTCTCTATAACATTTGCCACCTTACGTTGGTTTATTACATTACTGAGAAGCTTGGAAGCTTTATTAACCATAGCATATGTATGAGCTTTAGTTTGCTTAAGCTGTTTTCATTAAGCTGTTAATCATTTAATAATATTGAGTTTATTTCATATCTTGTATCTTCTAATTTCCTAAATGGGACATTGTCAACATCTTTGTTATGCTGTTCTTCCAAGCTTTTCAGTTGATGCAGCAAAACTTGCAACCTAGTTTTAAACTTCTTCTTTTCTTTGCTTTGCAATAATACTATTTCCCAACGGATTGCCATCTTATGCGCACACCATAGTGTGGCTTTGTTCTCAAGGTTATTAGTCACAAAGAAATCTTCTAATTTACCTTGAATCTCTGATTTAAATTTATATAGAATCTCACTATGCATTCTCCAATTGGAAAAAATATTATAGTTATATAATATTTTTATTGATATTGTGATTGGTGCATGATCTGACCATGGAATTGGTAGTATTTCTACATCAACCACGAGGTCAACTAATATTTGTGCAGCGCTGCGTAATCTGTGTGCGCTATATAAATAAAGAGTTATTATTATTATTAACTATGAGTCAACAACAAAATAATAGATTCTTGAATACGAATTATGAGGTCTGGAAAAAAAAGTATATCTTCAAATATCATGCAGATGGAATTCATACATAATTTTCCTCACTGATCTCCGTTCCCTTTTATTCTCCCCAGAAACATCCAATTCAGCATTCATAACCGCATTACCACCCATTACCATGTTTGTAGCTTTATATTTTTTAAGTTTTTCACAAACAGACCTAATAAATTTACATTGACATATATTTGGGGCATAGATATTGACAAGGGTGTATTCACGTCCTTGCACTGTACCATTCACAATTATGTATCTTCCTTCTGCATCTATCTCAGTATTATTTCTTACCATCCCAACTGTTGCATGAACTGCTATGAGAACTCCTGCCTTTTTAGCTGAAGCGGTGGCATGAAATATACGAGGATATTTTGGATGGCACATACGCCAAGTATTCTTTGCCATCAAATGAGTCTCCTGGAGGAATACTATCTGACTCTGTGATGCAGATATCTCTCGCCACACCAGATGGCGCTTTACCGGCGCGTTCAATCCTTTTACATCAATAGATATACAGTTAAGCGTCACTCGAGTATTATAGTAGTTATATTCTTGTACATAGGGGGCAGTATTATAGTAGTTATATTCTTGTACATAGGGGCAGTATTATAGTAGTTATATTCTTGTACATAGGGGGCAGTATTATAGTAGTTATATTCTTGTACATATAGGCAGTATTATAGTAGTTATATTCTTGTACATAGGGGGCAATATTATTGTAGTTATATTCTTGTACATAGGGGGCAGTATTATAGTAGTTATTTCCTGAATGTCCTTTAGGCAGCACAAGGAACAGTGAGATTAGGATCCCCTAGATCTAATCACATAGAGACAGGTTAGCACAGCAATGACCAATCACTTCAGAGTGAGGCTAACCCCACCCATATAAGCTCCCCTGGAGCGAGGACACCTCGTATTTACTTTTATCTAGGTCTCTGAAGAGACAAGACACAGAAGGGCTCCAAGCCCTAAAAAGATCACCTGGGTTGTATACACCGTGTAGTGGCGTTCCTCAATCCAAAAGTGTCCTCCTCCTGGGCAACGGAGGGGCACATGGGTATCTGAGCCCAAACTGTTTTTTCCCCTTTCCGGCTGCGGGCGGATGCTGTGGGAACTCCGATGCCATCCCTAACCCGTAACCTGGCTCCCTGGGGCCTCCGTGTTCCTCCACGACCAGGCAGGATGACATACCGGGCAAACCGGAAGTGACGTCACGCGGCATTGTGCGACTTCCGGTTTCGGCCGGAATGTGCGTCTTCCCTTGTGTTCCCCCTGCAGACATGGCAGAAAGGTTCTGGATCAGCGTGGGGCACGCTCAGTATGACCGGAAGTGAGGGGGAGGAGCGGTAAGTTTAAAAACTCACCTGAACCTGGTCTCAGGTTGCACTCTGCCATCAACCCGGACCCCTCTGCTGCTGTGGTTAGTACATGGTGAGGGGACTATGCACCTTTATTGTGGATTTATGTGCAGAATTATCTCTGTGGTACTGTCTATGCTTTTTTGTTAGATGTCAGCTTCTAACTCAGGCAGGAAGAGATCCCGCAAGTCTCATCATAGACTCTGCTGTCAACAACCCCTGTCAGATGACACGGACGGTGACCTATGTATCTACTGTATTACTCCACCACCTCCCACTGGTAACCTATCAGCAGATTTCTTTTCATGGTTCAAGCATCAACTTCCGGGATCATTCAACTATGCAAAAAGGGAGAAGGTAGCGGGGAAATCCCCCCCTGATTCAACTGCTTTGTATGATTCATCTGAGCATGATTCTAATATCAATGAGTCTTCCTCTGATTTGGAAGATTCAGAGGATTATTTTTTGTTGGATATGGATAAATTCCCGACTTTGCTTAAAGCGGTGAAAGATACAATTGAATCGGACAGAAATGTAGATCATAAATCCAAAAAGGAGCAATTGTTTTATTTTCCTGTATCCAAAAATAAGCTTCTCCCTAGTCATCCGGTCCTATCAGAGTGGATAGAAAGGGACTGGTCGAAACCGGACAAAAGGATAGACCTAGGTCCGAGATTTAAGAGTCTCTACAGAGTGGAAGAGTCCGCATACAAAAAGTGGGAAAATATCCCTAAAGTGGATTTAGCAGTCGCTCAATTATCCAAAAAAGCTATCTTCCCTTCAGAAGAGTCTTCCCTCTTGTCAGATCCAATGGATTGCAAAGCGGATTCTAGTTTAAAAAAATTATACAAATCTACGGTGGGCGCTTGTAAAGCTTCCCTGGCTTCCATTCCAGTAGCCAGAGCCTTTAGAGTCTGGCTAAGTGATAAATATTGATGAAGGTACCCCCAGAGAGGTGTTATCAGACACTATGTCGATATTGAAATCCGCAGTTGAATTTCTGGCTGATGCTCATCTCGAGATTCTCAAATGTTCCTCTAGAGCTTTAGCATCCTCAAACGCAGCGAGAAGAGCCTTATGGCTTAAAATGTGGAATGGTGATACTGTATCCAAGGTTAATTTCTGCCAGTTTCGATGTTTGGTCCTCAGCTATCCAAAATTCTGGAATCACTTGAAGGCAATAAAGGAGCAAAGTTTCCTGAGAGAAAGAAACAATCTGGTAAATTCTTCCAGACACAAAGGAGAAGATCTCCAAAGTCCAAGCCAGGCAAGTTCCCTGCTAAACAGCCCTCCTTCAGGAGAAGGAAAGAACCTACCTCAGGCAAGAAAGCCAGCTTCACTCCAAAGCCTGATCTTTGACGCTAGGAGTCCCTTACTGAAGGTAGGGGCAAGGTTGGGAAACTTTTGGCGTCAATGGTCTGAAACATCATCGGATGCCTGGGTTTCCTCCATCATACGCAGAGGCTACCAGCTCGAGTTCAAACGGTTCCCTCCGGACATTCATACCAAACAGTTTCTCCACAAACGATCAAAGATCTGTCTTGGTGGCTGTCCCCGTCCTGTCTCTACAGAGGAGTGTCACTAGTTCCCCTGCCACAGAAGGTCCTCACTACGGATGCGTACTCCTGATGTAGATCATCTCCAGTTCCAATCCAAATGGAGGAAGAGAGATTCTTACCTATCGTCGAAACCCAAAGAATTAAAGGCGGTCAAACTGGCCCTCCTACACTTTCAACCAGTTTTGCGAGGTTTCAGGATACTTGTACAGTGGGACAATCTAGCCACAGTTTATTATTTAAACCAACAGGGAGGCACCAAAAGCTCATCCATGTCGGAGTGCAACCAAATTATGAGCTGGGCTCAACTCAATGTTCCTTCCATCTCAGCGGTCCATATCAAAGGCCATCTGAATCACCTGGCGGACAGTCTCAGCAGAAATCGTCTTCCTCAAACAGAATGGTCACTGAATCATCAAATATTTTCCCTATTGACGAACAGATGGGGTGCACCGCTGATAGATGTGATGGCAACAGAGGAGAACTCGAAATGTGTTCATTTCTGCACACTACATTGCTCTCCAAAAGCCCTAGCTCTGGACAGTCTGTCAATCAGCTGGTCACATCACCTAATATATGTGTTTCCCCCAGTAGCCCTCATTCCGAAGGTCCTAATGAAGATCAGAGAAGACAGGGCAGAAGCTATAGCCATTCTTCCCTTTCGCCCACGCAGGGCCTGGTTCTCACTCGCGAGGTCGATTTCGAAAGAAGATCCTATCAAGCTTCCAGTATCCCACAGCTTACTCTCTCATGGAAATCGTTTTCACCCGAATCCAGAAGAACTCCAGCTAGCGGCCTGGAGACTGACAGGGAAAATTTGAGAAATTTAGGTCTCTCAAGGGAAGTTATAAGTACTCTCCTGTTATCAAGAAGACCATCTACAGTAAAGGTCTACAATAGAGTTTGGTCTCTGTTCAAGTCATGGTGTCATCAAAACACATCTATTCCAGGCTCCCTGAACTCAATACTTCAATTCCTACAGGAAGGATATCAGAAAGGCCTCAAGGTTAACATTCTTAAAGTTCAATTCAATGCGATAAATGCGCAATTACAGAGTATCTTCTCTGGTAATCCATTGGTTAAAAACTTCTTCAAGGCTCTTTCAAGGCTGGATCCTCATCCTCATCCTCCAGCTCCTTCCTGGGATTTTGATCCTAGAACAACTCGTAGGTCCACCATTCGAGCCTTTGGACAAAGCTCCAATCAAGTGATGGTCAGTAAAAACCCTCTTCTTAGTAGCTATCTCCTCCGCAAGGCGCATTAGCGAGCTACAAGCCTTATCCCACAGGGATCCATACCTAAGGGACTTAGGAGAATGCCTTATCCTTAGGACCATGCCAGGATTTCTACCCAAAGTGCCTTCTTTCAAAAATATTACACAAGAAATCTGTTTACCAGTCCTATTTCCAGATCCCCAAAATGAGGAGCAAGAGAAAGGACATCTGTTGGACGTCAGAAGAGCAATTCTGATTTATATCCAAAGAACAAGCTCCTTCCGTAACTCTGAAGCTCTCTTTTTACAGCTAAGGGGCCCCAACAAGGGGCAGAAAGCCAGCAAAGCTACGCTAGCAAGGTGGATTAGAGCCGCCATCGAAAAGTGTTGTCTTCTAGCAGATTTACCATCTCCTTTAAAAATCAGAGCCCATTCTACTAGGTCAACAGTGACCTCATGGGCCGAGATGGGCCATATTCCTCTGGATGACATCTGCAAGGCTGCAACTTGGTCAAACTCCTCTACGTTTATTTGTCACTACAGGCTTGACTCACTAGCAGCAGAGGGGTCTAAATTTGGCAAAAGAGTGTTGAAGTTGGCGTGCTTGTCCCACCCTTCATCATGAACACTGCTTTGGTAAGTCTCACTGTTCCTTGTGCTGCCCGAAGGACGATCAGGAATGATAAAATTTACTCACAAAATTTTCTTTTCCTGGAATCCAAAGGCAGCACAAGGCTCCCTCCCTTCTCATTGTGTATCACAAAATTATTGCTGTTCTAATAATACGAGGTGTCCTCACTCCAGGGGAGCTTACATGGGTGGGGTTAGCCTCACTCTGAAGTGTCTCTATGTGATTAGATCTAGGGGATCCTAGTCCCACTGTTCCTTGTGCTGCCTTTGGACTCCAGGAAAAGAAAATTTCATGAGTAAATTTGATCAATTCTTGTACATAGGGGGCAGTATTATAGTAGTTATATTCTTGTACATAGGGGGCAGTATTAAAGTAGTTATATTCTTGTACATAGGGGCAGTATTATAGTAGTTATATTCTTGTACATAGAGGACAGTATTAAAGTAGTTATATTTTTATACATAGGAACAGTATTATAATAGTTATATTCTTCTATATGGTTTGGGGTCACCGCAGCATGAGGAACTGTATGCAGGGTCACAGCATTAGAAAGGCTGAGAACCACTGATGTAGAGGGTTATTATTAAGAAACAGCAAGTTTTCAGTATCTTTTCGTAAATATATACTGGTGGTTGTAATGTATGACAATATAATATAGTACTAAATTTAGAGAGCAATACGTTCTATGTGTTGCAAAAAGGTAGGTGATGTCTTACAAAGATAATGAGTTACAATATATCTTTTTTTTTGATGGGTGGAGTCAGGGGTAAACCTAGCCTCTCTTCTGCCCACCACAAAAAGATGCTCCCCTCCTAGGACCAGTATATAATGGGGCAAAAGTATATAATGGGGCACATTTACTAAGGGTCCGCACACCGCATTTCCGTCAGGTTTCCCGGTTTTGGCGCACGCAATAGGATTTCATGCGACACAAATTTTTAATTTTTTTTGAATGTTCACTGCATTTTTATATTTTGATAGATCAGTCTTTTTGGGACACGGAAATACCTAACCTATTTATGATTCGAGTGATGCACCTTCATTTGTGTATAGGAACAAGAGGTAATACGTTTGTTTGAAACCTCAGCTCTACTACAACTGTCACCTGTGGATAGATGTAGCAGGGTTCAGGTGGACAGATGTAGCAGGGGGACAGTTCACCTCAGCACTGTAACATCTGCCCTCTGATTTCAGAAGACAGCTGTAGCATGATGGCACAACATGCAGCTCTTCTCAAACACCTGAGACCACGGACCTACTATATTCCTCAACAAGGTCCCGGCTATATCCTGTAGGGATATCTCATCTACTCACACAGGCATTCATCTCTCTGTCTGTATGTCTGAGGTGAGTGGTGGGAGGGGGCAGACTTTAGAAGACTATGTCCTTACCTCAATGCAGAAAGCCAGCCTAAAGTCTGAGGAGGCAGAAGGCTGTGCAGGATGCAGTGGGAGTTAAAGCCGTGCATCCTCTGGCAGCATCTGTGCCGTAGCTTGTTGTCTGTGTTGCCCAACCACAGCAAAGCCATTTTGCATCAGTCCCACCTCCTCAAAATGTCCGGGCTCTGAACAGTCAGTGACCTGTGTCAGTATTAAGCAGGTTGGTGCCAATAATGTCAAACTGAGCCGACCCCCCCTTCGGCAGTTCGACTGGCACCTAGCTGCCTTCACCTAGTGCTTGGTGCACTAGATTCTGCCCCCATGTGCTGCAGTGGGAGCCGCCCAAGTTGATTGTCTCACATGGCTTCCTGGAAGGTGTGCTGGGGAAGGGGGGGCAAACCTTCCTTTTGCTATAGGACCCCATGGCTTCTATATTCCCATGGTTGACAGGGGTCCTGGAATTTTAACTCCCACATTCAGTAACTGATCTTATATTCTAGTGACAACAATACTTTAGTGGGAAAACCCAATCAATTGTTTCGAATTAATTACAATTTAATATTTTATTGCCAAGGGACCTTCCCTGTTCTCCTTGGACAAACAATAAAAGACAAGGAATGAATCATTATTTCAGTGCCAGCCAGATCTAAATTTGGTAACATTTATTGAGAAACAATTTAGTCAGACAAGAAGTCTGACTATCCCATGTAACACAATGAGGTTCATTATTGTATTGCATCTAATTAATATGAAGACGAGCATGTTCTGGAAATTATTTGTGTTTATATATTGTGTTTTTTATTGACTTACAGAGTACTAGGGCAACCATGTCAAGAACTAGATGTTGAAATCTTCCCAAATATTCATAAGTAAAGCTATTGTCCAGCCATTAAATGTAAAAATATGTTTTTGGCCACTCCAGGGCAACTATATATTTTCAGTAACTTTTCTCTGCAGATATGATTGTAGCTCCAAGATGGCTGTGACACGTATACTCTGGACTTCAAGTCCCATCATGCTTTTCTTCACTCCCTTGAGCTTTGGTGCACAAGTAATACATGTGAATAAACGGCGCTGCCGCCAATCAGGATTGCGCATGCAAGAACAGAAGACTACAGGTAATTTCCTAGTAGATCATCGAGGGAAGCAAGACAGGTAAATATAGTAGAAGGCCATTTATCTTGTAAATGGCTAAATATACCAAATAAGTTTAAATTAACAATTTGCAATATTTAGCCAGATGAAATTTATTAAATACAATGTTTATGGCTGGAGAACCCGATTAAGCACAAATTGCATTAACCCCTTGCCGACAAGCGACGTTTCTGTACGTCATGCGTCGGCTGTGGGTGCTTGGAGAGAGCTCACGGGATGAGCCCTCTCCATAACCAGTATGTGTTAACAAGTCGGTCACTGCCGACAAAGCTGGAGGCAGTGCTTTGGCGCTGCCATCTTGGCTCGAATCGTTGCACTTTGTGTAAAATCCCCATATACATATACTGCTATACTTTCCCTAGAACTGATATAAATAAACAGTAAAAATCATAAACATGTTAGGTACCGATCTATCAAAATATAATAACATTTTTCCTGGCGGTTCACCCCATAACAGAAAATAGCACCCAAATTTTTTGCCATTTTGAAAAATATTTTAAAAATTTGATAAAAAGTGATCAAAAGGCTGTACAGTCCTAAAAATAGTAACATTTAAAACGTCACGAAAAGTTGCTAAAAATGACACCACACACAGTTCCTGTACACTGAGAGTATGAAAAAGTTATTAGTGCGAGATAAATGTTACGGCAAAATAAACATTTTTTTTGTACAGGTGGTTTTAATTTTTTTTAAATGTGATCGTACCGAGCCAAAGAATAAAGTAAATATGTCATTTGGGGCGCACAGTGAAAGTCGTAAATTCCAAGTCCACAAGTCCACAAACGCAAATGCGTTTTTTCACCAATTTCACTACATTTGGAATCTTTTTCCCAATACACGGCATGGAATATTAAATTGGAACACTTTATTTATCAAGGTGATTTTTACATGACACATTGAACTTTTAATGTGTGCGATTAATTTTACATTCATTTATGAAAACACAGCGAATATTGCAAATTTCCAAAAAATTTCTTTTTGTTTTTTTAAATGTGAAACTTTCACACAGATGCTCATACCACCTGAGTAATTAAGTTATGAACATTATTCATATGTCTACTTTATGTTGGCTTTCACTATTTTAACTATCCTTTTATGTTTTTATTAATGTTTAGTAAAATTTGAAAAGCTTTTTTTTAGGTACCAGTTCGCAAGTGCTTTGTAAGGCCTACATTTCAGAAATACCCCAAAAATCACCAGTTTTCAAAACTTCACCTCTAAACTATTCTTAAACTATTTAAAAATACATATAGTATGTTAACCTTTGTTAAGTATTTTACTAGAGTGAAAAGTGATAACATTTAGAAATTTCAATAATTTTTAATAACCTTTTAATTTACCCCCAAAATGTACACAATCACAAAAGGTTAAATGAGAACATTTGAACATTAAACATTATGAAAACCCCATAAATTACCCCATTATAGAAACTATACCCCATAACATATGTAAAACAACTTTCATGAAGTTTGTTAACCCTTTAATTGTTTTACAGGGGTTAAAACAAATTCATGTGCAATTTTGAAATTTCTATTTTTTGGGCTAAAGGAATGTGTTTTTCAAAAAATTAATGCAATCTCAATGGATAAAATACCAAAATGCTTCCCAAAGTTTGATAATCAATTACTCCAAAGTATAACAATATGTATGGGCACACGCCAGGGCACTGTAGGCAAGTTGCACCATTCAGAGCAGACTTGCATTGTCACTTTTTAACGGCTATACAATCTTTATTTTTTTTGTTATGTATGAGACACAAAATGGGTTAACTGTGGATGGGCAATGTGTTTCTCCTGGGTTTTCTTATATTGCCAGGCAGAGGTTGTGTTTGTCCAGCTGCAAACACTCTTAATCCAGGAAGTATGTCTCAAACAAGCTATTTGTTGGAGCAGTTGTTTAAGGGAGCTGCGTCGCATTGTGCGTCGTGTTTTTGACGCATTCCACTGGCTTCAGCCTTCAATACATACTAAGGTTACATTGCGTTTCCACTGCATTTGCTAAAACCCAATGTAGCCTTAGCATGTGATGAACATGTAAAACTCTCCTTGGCCGGGTTATTATTTGGGCTAGGTTAGGTTTCCAGCACTTTGGACACAGGTGGTGGTTACAGCCTAATCAGGCTGCATAAAGCTGCTGAGCAGGGCAGCAGAGAGAGAGACTGAAAGGAAGCTGACAAGGTGTGCTATAGCCCTGACTTCCACCTGGTCGGGGGATATCCCTGCAAAGTGACTACATGTCTTAGTGGTAAGTTAAGGGAACCCTTTGTATAGCAAGCAACCAGATGGGTAGGACTTCTGTTTATGTTTTATGCCTGAATGGTAAGGCTTTCTTTTTCTTCCTACCGTTTGAATAAATGCAGAAGAGATCTGTTTTGGATTGAACTTTGGTGTCACTGACTTGGACTTTACCACCAGACCCCGTTACTTCAGTCTCTACTGGGCCAATTCCCCACAAACTGATAACCTTTATTTCACTTGATCTGGCAATGTCTGTAGTAGTAGGTAGGAGAGAGGTGAGGCCGCTCGGCTGGCATTGCCAGATCATGCTTGACAAAGGTCGTGATGACCAAAACGTCGTAAACTATTTTTGATCTGTATAAAAATATACAATTTATATTTATTACGGTGAAGGCTCTACTGTGTGAAATATTCACTAAAATAAAAAAATCAAAGAAATCTAATTTGGTGTGTGCCATGTTCTCTATGTTGACCTAGCTGAACATGATCCTGACAGTTCTTAAGTGGCCCCTTACAGAACCCCTTTTCTTACTGCTCAACCGCTTTTACATTGAGAATGAGGCAATAGTAGTGTGACTAGTGTTATTAATTGTAGTCTGGTTACATAATTGCCTCTTCTAATACTATACTGAGATCAGCATTGAATGTTCTTTTGTTACACAATGCTTTTAATATTAATACAATTAAACATCTATTATTAGCACTTTGAGAATACTACAGGTACTATGACTAAACAGAACCTACACACCCAACAATACATTTCTGTTATGTAACATAGCTCTCTATGTGCAGATACTGTAACATAAAAGTAGTGCACTAGCTTTAATATAAAGAAAGCCTATACCTGAATATTTTATGAAATGTATATATACAGAAAAATGTTGTAGAGTAACACTAACATAAGTAATGGTATGATGTCCATGTCTGAGGTAATTATGTCTTAAAGGAAACCAATTTTTGCTGAAAAAACTATTTTAACATTCAGGACCTTGGGAAATCTGGCTGCCTAGATTAACACATTACACATAGCTTTTAATTATGAATGGAGGTTATTCAAGACATGACTAATCAACCTGAGCTGGATCACAGTTGGTGCAGCAACTGATTATTCTCCCTTCAGGCACAACCTAGGGATTAAATCATCCTCTCATGCAGTGGACAACTCACATACTAGGAGAAGCGCTGAACAAGCCATAGAAGCCACAGAGCTTCATTATCATAATGTTATATCTGTTTTATCAGCAAAACCATTCAGCACATGGATTAACCAAGATATGATCCTGCATCAGTGTAGCTACAGAATTCTCAAGGTATTTTGCTTCATAATGCATCAAATCAAATGGTTTCCTTTAACCCCTTAATGACGCACACCATAATAGTACAATGCGCATCGGGTGAGGGTGCATGGAGAGGGCTCACGGGCTGAGCCCTCTCCATAGCCGGCATATTGCAGCAAAGACTTACTGGTAACATGGCGCATGGGCGCCACCATCTCGGTATGTCGATCGTCGCTACCTGTGACGTCATCGGAAGACCATTTCATTACAATGTGTGATTGCATATTGTAGTGAATTAGGAGGAAAATCCCCATATACTTCCGTACTGTAGTATGGCAGTACATGGTAGGATAGATCAGACAATCTAGGGTTAAAGTACCCTAGGGGGTCTGAAAAATAGTAAAAGTAAAAAAAAAGTTAAACAATTATAATTAAAAAAAAAATTCTAATCACCCCCCTTTCCCTAGAACTGATATAAATATAAATAAACAGTAAAAATTATAAACACATTAGGTATCACTGCATCTGAAAATGCCTGATAATATCTAAAATGTGCAGTATCAGTAGTACCAGCATCATCCAGCAATATATTAAAGTTGCAGACTCAGTATAATTTGCGGTTTCAGCATCCTCCACTATTAACTTAAAGTTGCAGTCTCAGTATAGTTTACTTTCCCAGCATCATCCAGCAATATGTTAAATGCACAGTCTCAATATAGTTTGCAGTTCCAGCATAATCCAGCAATATCTTTAAGGGACAACCTCAGCCTAGTTTGCAGTTCTAGCATCATCCAGCAATATCTTAAAGGTGTAGTCTTGGCGCACTTTGAAGTTTCTGAATCATCCAGCAACATCTTAAAGGTGCAGTTCCAGCATCATATAGTGTAAAGTAAAAATACCAGTCATAGACCTATTTGCGTGTTACCTTACAGTACTAGTCTAAGTAGTATTTGTATCAGTGTTACCTCATACCACCAGGTTTACCGCCTCACACCATCACTACACCCAGACATACACAGCCTCCACCATCACTACACCCAGACATACACAGCCTCCACCATCACTATACCCAGACATACACAGCCTCACACCATCACTACACCCAGAGAAACACAGCCTCACACCATCACTACATCCAGAGATACACAGCCTCACACCATCACTACATCCAGACATGCACAGCCTCACACCATCACTACACCTCGACATACACAGCCTCCAACATCACTACACCCAGAGATATACAGCCTCACACCATCACTACACCCCGACATACACAGCCTCACAGCATCACTACACCCCAACATACACAGCCTCCACCATCACTACACCCAGATATACACAGCCTCCACCATCACTACACCCAGACATACACAGCCTCACAGCATTACTACATCCCGACATACACAGCCTGCACCATCACTACACCCAGACATACACAGCCTCCACCATCACGACATCCAGACATACACAGCCTCCACCATCACTACACTCTGAAATACACAGCCTGCAACATCACTACACCCAGACATACACAGCCTCACAGCATCACTACACCCCAACATACACAGCCTCCACCATCACTACACCCAGATATTCACAGCCTCCACCATTACTACACCCAGACATACACAGCCTCACAGCATCACTACATCCCGACATACACAGCCTGCACCATCACTACACCCAGACATACACAGCCTCCACCATCACGACATCCAGACATACACAGCCTCCACCATCACTACACTCCGAAATACACAGCCTCACCCCATCACTACACCCCGACATACACAGCCTGCACCATCACTACATCCAGACATACACAGCCTCCACCATCACTACACCCAGACATACACAGCCTCCACCATCACTACACCCAGACATACACAGCCTCCACCATCACTACACCCAGACATACACAGCCACCACCATCACTACACCCAGACATACACAGCCTCCACCATCACTACACTCCGAAATACACAGCCTCCACCATCACGACATCCAGACATACACAGCCTCCACCATCACTACATCCAGACATACACAGCCCCCATCACTACACCCCGACATACACAGCCTGCACCATCACTACACCCAGAGATACACAGCCTCACACCATCACTTCATCCAGACATACACAGCCTCACACTATCACTTCATCCAGTCATACACAGCCTCCACCATCACTACACCCAGACATACACAGCCTCCACCATCACTACACCCAGACATACTCAGCCTCCAACATCACTACACTCCGAAATACACAGCCTCCACCATCACAACATCCAGACATACACAGCCTCCACCATCACTACACTCCGAAATACACAGCCTGCACCATCACTACACCAAGACATACACAGCCTCACCCCATCACTACACCCCGACATACACAGCCTGCACCATCACTACACCCCGACATACACAGCCTGCACCATCACTACACCCAGAGATACACAACCTCACACAATCACTACATCCAGACATACACAGCCTCCACCATCACTACACCCAGACATATACAGCCTCACAGAACCACAACATCCTGACATACACAGCCTCACACCATCACTACACCAAGACATACATTGCCTCCACCATCACTACTCCCAGACATACACAGCCTCCACCATCACTACACCCAGACATACACAGCCTCACACCACAACTACACCCAGATATACACAGCCTCACAGCACCACTACATCCCGACATACACAGCCTGCACCATCACTACACCCAGAGATATACAGACTTACACCATCTCCGCACCTATACATACAGAGCCTCTACCAGCAATACATCCCGTCACTACACCCAGACATACACAGCCTCCCGACATACAAATATATAAATACAGCCTCCACCATTACTACACCCAGACATACACACTTATATATACACCCTTTAATTCTCTATGCCGTACTACAACTCCTGATTTGAACATAATAAAGCGTGCCGTCCGGGTACTGATAGTGTGCCTGGCACAATCAACTGCCCAACATCCCTGGCGCCATGCCAGGTCACCCTTGGCACCATCTCTGACCACACTAGTACCACCTCTGGGAAAAAGGCTGACAATTTGACAACATCAGATTGCATCACCATCAGCATCTCCGCAACCCTTAGGGAATAAAGGTCATTGCCCCCGGCATAGATAACCAGAATCACTGGGAATTGGCAACACGGCTGATGTCAACAACTTTGGGGAGGACCTGCCCCTACTGCAACCCACGGATAACACACCCCAAAAAAATCAACGCCTTGGAATCCCAAAACAGCCCGAGCACCAGCGCCCGATTCACATGACATCTAAGTCAGACAATCTCGCCAAGGCGGCCTCGGTAGCAGCACCTATTCAAAAAGAATGGGTCCCGTTCTCAGACAAGTCCAAACCCAAAATTGACAAACCCCTGCGAAAAACAGACTGAAATTGGAAATGGGTAAGGGGGAAATTGTTTGCATGGACCAACAATCGGTCTATCTGTACAGGAAGGACCATAAACCTTAAGGTAAAAGGGCAAAATCCCCTCCCATACCATGTCAGGACCTAACAGCACCTCCTGTCTAAACAACCCCCCGGAGGAAGTAGAAGACGGGGGCAATAGCTCAGTGACTTTATTCACTGCACAAAAACCTTCCACCAATCCAAGGAGCTTGCTCAACTTGTCTTGGGGGAGGCAAAAAATCAAGGTCCCTGAATCCAGTTCTATGCCCAAAAAAGTGATCACCGTACACAGGCTTTCGGACTTCTCTGCGGACAAGGGAACGCCAAAATGATCCATGAAATATCACAAAAATGAACAGACCGTGCTTTCCCCTGGGCCGATGAACAGGAAGTCTTCCCGGTAATGGATAACCGCCCTGTCAAATAGGACAAAAGAGCCAGAGGACTCTTCAAGCGAAATAAAGAAAAATGCAATTACTAAGAGTTTACCCACTACAAAAACTGAGATGAGCAGCAAAATTCACCAAAAGAATTTTTCACATTAGGACAATATCCAATAATTCTTCTTGAAAACACGGCGAGACTGACGGGACGGCGCAGGAGAAATCAAGAAAAAAGTCCAAAACAGCAATAGTCCAAAAATAAAAATTATTCACCGCTTCAACGTCTCTGTCAGCTCCACAGTGTGTGTGAGGCAGGCACACATTAAAAGTGTTAAAATAATTTGCACAGTACCTCTAGTGATCTGTCTCCAGAAACGGGGTTAGACAGGCGCTTTTCCGTCACTTCTTCCCCTCACACTGGCGTTTTCTCACCGGTAGTTGGATTGCTTGAGAAGCAGTTACTTCCGGGCGTGCGTCCTCAGTCTTCTGGCTCGAAACCCGCATCTCCTGGCTGTTAGTTCCGCCAAGCTCCGAATCCCGTTCCCATAAGGGAATAAGATACGCAATAGTGTAGCAAGCTTTTTGTAATTAAATAAAAACTATTTAATCAATATACTCACAAACTTATGTATAAAAAAGGCCTTCAAAATATGAATATAAAATCGTTTTCCTTGCCCGACTCAGAGTTTCGCCTTCACGGCTTCTTCCGGGGCTTACTGACGTGTGTGAGATGTTAACTATTTCTAGAAATTTGTCTATCATAGAGTCTGTCACGGAGTTACCTACATGTATCACTTTTCTACCGTGATCAGTACATTAAGGAGACAATGTTAATATGATGTTATATCACATATTAACATATCTAAAACAGCATGATATCCTAAGTGGTAAGTTAGTATTTAAAATCATAGAAAAACATCATATATAGTGACAAAATAGGTATAAGGCAAATAAACATTATTAATTTAGTAAATAAAGTGCTCCGTGCTAAAAAGTGCTATAATTTGGCTTCTTTTTAAAATATAAAGGGAAATATATTATATTGTAATATTATGTTCTACTATGGAGGTCTATATTCAGAGAGTATTTTTCACAGGAAACATTTAATTTCAAATCAGAGGTAAAAGATACACTCACATTCCCTTGGCTGGTCTAAGCATCGGGGTTCTCCAAGTTGGTGCTGCAACGGCGTCTGGCATGTAGAGCAAATCCAAGGAAAAATGAAGATAGCCGGAGCACTTGTGAGCATTAGCGTACTCGTAACTGCTCGTTGCTCGGACGAGTATTTCGCCCGCTCGAGAAAATGGCAGCTCCCGCCGTTTTGCTTTTTGGCGGCCAGAAACAGAGCCAATCACAAGCCAGGAGACTCTGCACTCCACCCAGCATGACGTGGTACCCTTACACGTCGATAGCAGTGGTTGGCTGGCCAGATCAGGTGACCCTGGGATAGACTAGCCGCTGCCCGCGCTGCTCGGATCATTCTCTGTCTGGATGCCGCTAGGGAGAGAGCTGCTGCTGGTCAGGGAAAGCGTTAGGGTGTTCTATTAGCTTACTGTTAGGCAGGAGTGATTCTACAACAACCCAACAGCCCTTCTTAGGGCTACAATAACGTTATACTTTTTTTTTTTATTTGCTTGTGGCTGGGCTTGCTGGCACTAGTAGTGCAGCTAGTACCATATTGTGAGGAATTTGCAGGGGGACTTGCTACCGTTGTGTTTAGCTCTTAGTGACACACATATCCACCTCAAACACCAAAGTGGGAAAATTTATTAGGGGTTTGATTTCAATTAGGCACAGTCTGCCAGTTTCTTTTTATTTTACGTTTATTTTTTTCATAACTCAGCGTCATCTCATCTGGCATAGTAGTGTGCTTTAATACTTGGCTAGAAAATAGCCATAGGAGAATCCAAACGGCTTACTTACGCCTACAGTAGCGTTATATATATTTGATTTCTGGTTGATCTGCTGGTGGCTGTAGTTGCTGCAGTGCATCTACTAGCAAATTGTGAGCAATTTGGAGTGAGACTTGCGACCACTGTGTTTTGCGCTTAGTGACGCACATATCCATCGCAAAGACCGAAGTGGGAAAATTTATTAGGGCCCGGGGTTGGATTTAAATTAGGCACAGTCTGCCATTTCCTTTTTTATTTTACGTTTATTTTTTTCATAACTCAGCGTCATCTCATCTGGCATAGTAGTGTGCTTTAATACTTGGCTAGAAAATAGCCATAGGAGAATCCAAACGGCTTACTCACGCCTACAGTAGCGTTATATATATTTGATTTCTGGTTGATCTGCTGGTGGCTGTAGTTGCTGCAGTGCATCTACTAGCAAATTGTGAGCAATTTGGAGTGAGACTTGCGACCACTGTGTTTTGCGCTTAGTGATGCACATATCCATCGCAAAGACCGAAGTGGGAAAATTTATTAGGGCCCGGGGTTGCATTTCAATTAGGCACAGTCTGCCATTTCCTTTTTTATTTTACGTTTATTTTTTTCATAACTCAGCGTCATCTCATCTGGCATAGTAGTGTGCTTTAATACTTGGCTAGAAAATAGCCATAGGAGAATCCAAACGGCTTACTTACGCCTACAGTAGCGTTATATATATTTGATTTCTGGTTGATCTGCTGGTGGCTGTAGTTGCTGCAGTGCATCTACTAGCAAATTGTGAGCAATTTGGAGTGAGACTTGCGACCACTGTGTTTTGCGCTTAGTGACGCACATATCCATCGCAAAGACCGAAGTGGGAAAATTTATTAGGGCCCGGGGTTGGATTTCAATTAGGCACAGTCTGCCATTTCCTTTTTTATTTTACGTTTATTTTTTTAATAACTCAGTGTCATCTCATCTGGCATAGTAGTGTGCTTTCATACTTGGCTAGAAAATAGCCATAGCAATAGGATAGCATCGTTTGGTTTTAAAAACTAAAAAACACACAAAAAAAAAAAACACAAAAAAAAGTTTAAAAAAAAATTAAAGTTATAACTCTCATTTTCAAAATGTTTAACCCGAGGGCTAGGGGTAGAGGACGAGGGCGGGGACGTGGGCGTCCAACTACTGCAGGGGTCAGAGGCCGTGGTCCTGGGCGGGGTGAGACACCACCTGCTTATGAGGGAGCAGGGGAACGCCGCAGAGCTACACTCCCTAGGTTCATGTCTGAAGTTACTGGGACTCGTGGTAGAGCACTGTTGAGGCCAGAACAGTGCGAACAGGTGATGTCGTGGATTGCCGACAATGCTTCGAGCAATTTGTCCACCAGTCAGTCTTCCACGCAGTCCACCCATGTCACCGAAATCGGCACTCCTCCAGCTCCTGCACCTCAGCCTCCCCCCCCCCCCAGTCTGCCCCCTCCCAGCAAAATTTGCCATTTGAACCGGCATACTCTGAGGAACTGTTTTCTGGACCCTTCCCACAGTCACAAACCACTTGTCCGGTTGCTGATGAGCAATTTTCCGATGCCCAGGTTTTCCACCAGTCGCAGTCTGTGGGTGATGATGACCTTGTTGACGTACTGGAAGAAGTGTGTAAAGAGGTGTCCGACGATGAGGAGACACGGTTGTCAGACAGTGGTGAAGTTGTTGTCAGGGCAGGAAGTCCGAGGGGGGAGCAGACTGAGGGATCGGAGGATGATGAGGTGACAGACCCAAGCTGGGTTGAGAGGCCGGGTGAACACAGTGCTTCTGAGACGGAGGAGAGTCCTCGACCAGAACAGGTTGGAAGAGGCAGTGGTGGGGCCAGACGGAGAGGCAGGGCCAGAGCTGGTGCATCAGCGCCAAATGTGTCAACTAGTGAAGCTCCCGTGGCGAGGGCTCCTGCGGCGAGGGCTAGATTTTCAGAAGTCTGGAGGTTCTTTAAGGAAACACCGGATGACCGACGGACTGTGGTGTGCCACATTTGCCAAACCAGGATCAGCAGGGGTTCCACCACTAATAGCTTAACTACCACCAGTATGCGCAGGCATATGAATGCTAAACACCCCACTCAGTGGCAACAAGCGCGTTCACCTCCGGCCGGGCACACCACTGCTCCTTCCCCTGTGTCAGCTGATAGTCAGCCCCCTGCCCAGGACCCTGGCACAAAAACCCCATCGTCGCCTCCACGATCCTCCACAGCATCCACCAGCGTTCAGCTCTCCATACCCCAGACGCTGGAGCGGAAACGCAAATATAGTGCAACCCACCCGCACGCCCAAGCCCTTAATGTGCACATCTCCAGATTGCTAAGCCTGGAGATGCTGCCCTATAGGCTAGTAGAGACCGAGGCCTTTCGCAGCCTCATGGCGGCGGCCGCCCCTCGGTATTCGGTCCCCAGCCGCCACTACTTTTCCTGATGTGCCGTCCCAGCCCTGCACCAGCACGTGTCAGACAACATAATCCGTGCCCTGACCAACGCCGTTTCTGACAAGGTCCACCTGACCACGGACACGTGGACGAGTGCTGCCGGGCAGGGCCACTATATATCGCAGATGGCACATTGGGTTAACTTGGTGGAGGCTGGGACCGAGTCTGACCCTGCGGCTGGTCATATACTGCCGACGCCGAGGATTGCGGGGCCTACCTCGGTCCAGGTGTTTCAGGCCTACTATGCCTCCTCCTGCTCCCACCCCTCCTCCACCTCCTCCGACTCCGAATTACCATCCGTGGGCATGGCGCCATCAGTCGGTAGCTCTAGGCACAGCAGCAGTGCCGTCGCTAAGCGACAGCAGGCGGTGCTCAAACTGCTGAGCCTAGGCGATAAAAGGCACACCGCCCAAGAACTATTACAGGGCATCACGGCGCAGACTGATCTGTGGCTGGCACCGCTGAACCTGAAGCCAGGCATGGTTGTGTGTGACAACGGCCGTAACCTGGTGGCGGCTCTGCAACTCGGCAGACTGACACATGTGCCATGCCTGGCCCATGTGTTAAATCTGATAGTTCAGCGTTTCCTCAAGACATACCCCAATCTGTCTGATTTGCTCACGAAAGTGCGCCGCATCTGTGCGCATTTCAGGAAGTCCAGCACAGATGCTGCCACTCTCAGGGCAGCGCAGCGCCGCCTCCAACTGCCCGCTCACCGACTGTTGTGCGACGTGCCCACGAGGTGGAATTCAACACTGACCATGTTATCCAGAGTTTACCAGCAGCGCCGAGCGACTGTAGACTGCCAGATGTCAACTTCCACCAGAACTGGTAGTCAGGTCAGTCAGCTTCCTCAAGTCTACAATGAGGAGTGGACGTGGATGTCTGATATCTGTCAGGTGCTGAGTAACTTTGAGGAGTCAACACAGATGGTCAGTGGCGATGCCGCCATCATCAGCCTCACCATCCCGCTGCTTGGCCTGTTGAAAAACTCTCTGGTCAGCATGAAGTCGGAAGCTTTGCGCTCCTCACAAGAGACGGGGGAAGAAGATTCCCTTGTTGATAGCCAAAGCACCCTTAGGTCTGTTTCTCAGCGCATATCGGAGGAGGTGGAGGTGGAGGAGGATGAGGAGGAAGAGGAGGAGAATGCTGGCGAGACACAAGAGGGGACCATTGTTGAGTCCTTCACTGTTGAGCGTGTATGGGCAGAAGAAGAGGAGTTGGAGGAGTTGGAGGAGGAGGAAATGGACAGTCAGGCCAGTGAGGGGAGTGAATTCTTACGCGCTGGTACTCTGGCGCATATGGCAGATTTCATGCTAGGCTGCCTATCCCGTGACCCTCGCGTTCAAAGAATTTATTCCAGCACCGATTACTGGGTGTTCACTCTCCTGGACCCACGGTACAAGCAAAATCTTTCGACTCTCATCCCTGGAGAGGAAAGGAGTGTGAGAATGCATGAATACCAGCAGGCCCTGGTGCACAAGCTGAAACAGTATTTCCCTTCTGACAGCGCTAGCGGCAGAGTGCGTAGTTCTGCGGGACAAGTAGCGAGGGAGAGTAGGCGAGCAGGCAGCTTGTCCAGCACTGGCAAGGGTACGCTTTACAAGGCTTTTGCCAGCTTTATGTCACCCCAGCAAGACACTGTCACCTGTCCCCAGACTCGGCAGAGTAGGGCTGATCTTTACAGAAAGATGGTGAGGGAGTACGTAGCTGACCATACCATCGTCCTAAATGATCACACAGCTCCCTACAACTACTGGGTTTCAAAGCTGGACATGTGGCACGAACTGGCGCTGTACGCCTTGGAGGTTCTTGCCTGCCCTGCCGCTAGCGTCTTGTCCGAGCGGGTTTTCAGTGCAGCTGGTGGCATCATCACCGATAAGCGTACACGCCTGTCGACTGACAGCGCTGACAGGCTGACGCTTATCAAGATGAATAAAGCCTGGATTTCTCCTAATTTCCAATCTCCACCAGGTGAAGGAAGCTCAACCTGAATAATTTATCCACTCCTCCTCCTCCTCATTTTCCTCCTTCTCCTCCTCTTTGTACAGTAAAGCAGAGGAAACTGGCTATTTTTTGACAGGGCCCACTGGCTCTAGCTATAGTACTTTATGCATTTAATTTTTATGGAGGGCCACCGACCCGGTCCTCTGTTTTAAACAATTTTTGGGAGTGCCACATACAGGCACTCAATCTATTCCATTTTTCTGGAGGGCCACCTACCTGCTCCTCTGGTTTGAAAACTTTTTTGGACTGCCACATACAGGCACTCAATCTATTCAATTTTTCTGGAGGGCCACCTACCTGCTCCTCTGGTTTGAAAACTTTTTTGGACTGCCACATACAGGCACTCAATCTATTCCATTTTTCTGGAGGGCCACCTACCTGCTCCTCTGGTTTGAAAACTTTTTTGGACTGCCACATACAGGCACTCAATCTATTCCATTTTTCTGGAGGGCCACCTACCTGCTCCTCTGGTTTGAAAACTTTTTTGGACTGCCACATACAGGCACTCAATCTATTCAATTTTTCTGGAGGGCCACCTACCTGCTCCTCTGGTTTGAAAACTTTTTTGGACTGCCACATACAGGCACTCAATCTATTCCATTTTTCTGGAGGGCCACCTACCTGCTCCTCTGGTTTGAAAACTTTTTTGGACTGCCACATACAGGCACTCAATCTATTCCATTTTTCTGGAGGGCCACCTACCTGCTCCTCTGGTTTGAAAACTTTTTTGGACTGCCACATACAGGCACTCAATCTATTCAATTTTTCTGGAGGGCCACCTACCTGCTCCTCTGGTTTGAAAACTTTTTTGGACTGCCACATACAGGCACTATCCAAATTGAATTGTCTCCATAGCAGCCTCCACACGTTGTCTCCATTGCTACCTCCAAAAGTCGTCCATATAGCTGCCTCCATACATCGTCCCTTTATCAAACGAGGTGTGTCAGGCCGAAATTTGGGTTGTTTTCATGGATTCCACATCAAAGTTGTTAACTTTGTCGCCACCCTGCTGTGTTATCCACAAAATACACTGGCAAACTTTTACCATTTACGGATATTATTTCAGCGCTTCTTGCGCATCTGTTTACATTCCCATCTCCCGCCATATCCTAAACTTATAAGAACGCTACTACACTTGATCTTATACAAAAGGTTCTTAGAAGTGCTGTTTGGGGAGTAGCCTAGAGACAGGGGCTTGGTGGATTGGCGAAAGCTCGCCTGGCAGCGGAGCGCCAGCTCCATGCCAAGAACCAACTAACATAGTTTTAACTGCAGCACCTTTAATCTACTACTAGTTCACTGCCTCCATACATGGCCGCCTTATCAAACGTGCTGTGTCAGGCAGAATTTTGGGTTGTTTTCATGGCTTCCACAACAAACTTGTTAACTTTGTCGCCACCCTGCTGTGTAATCCTCAAAATATACTGGCAAACTTTTACCATTTACGGATATTATTTCAGCGCTTCTTGCGCATCTGTTTACATTCCCCTCACCCGCCATATTCCAAACTTATAAGAACGCTACTACACTTAACTTGGTGCAGGCTGGGACCGAGTCTGACCCTGGGGCTGGTCATATACTGCCGACGCAGAGGATTGCGGGGCCTACCTCGGTCCAGGTGTTTCAGGCCTACTATGCCTCCTCCTCCTCCCACCCCTCCTCCACCTCCTCCTCCTCCGAATTACCATCCGTGGGCATGGCGCCATCAGTCGGTAGCTCTAGGCACAGCAGCAGTGCCGTCGCTAAGCGAGAGCAGGCGGTGCTCAAACTGCTGAGCCTAGGTGATAAAAGGCACACCGCCCAAGAGCTATTACAGGGCATTCCACATCAAACTTGTTAACTTTGTCGCCACCGTGCTGTGTAAGCCACAAAATATACTGGAAAACTTTTTTCATTTACGGATATTATTTCAGCGCTTCTTGCGCAGATGTTTACATTCCCCTCACCCGCCATATCCCAAACTTATAAGAACGCTACTACACTTGATCTTATACAAAAGGTTATTAGAAGTGCTGTTTGGGGAGTAGCCTAGAGACAGGGGCTTGGATTGGCGAAAGCTCGCCTGGCAGCGGAGCGCCAGCTCCATGCCAAGATCCAACTAGCATAGTTTTAACTGCAGCACCTTTAATCTACTACTAGTTCACTGCCTCCATACAGTATGTTTTTGAGTGTGGGAGGAAACCGGAGGACCCGGAGGAAACCTGCGGGTCTACAGGTTCCATTGGTATTAATAGTGCCTGGAGGCCCTCTGGCTCATTTGCATCATTTGTAAAGACTGTTTTTTTTTTTAAAAAACAAGGGCATAAGAAGCTAAAAGAAGAGCAGATCCTGTCACACACCAGTATGTAAACCGCCGCATTTAAAAAAGGAAATTGTGTTGCGGAGCTTGCACTCACCTTCATCCAGGATAGGATCGTGAACTTCAGTGCATTTCAGGGAACTTCAGCGCAGCAGCGCCACCTGGTGGATGTCGGAGGAACTACCTTGATAAATCCCGGCCGGACCCGAATCCAGCGCAGAGAACGCGCCGCTGGATCGCGAACGGACCGGGTAAGTAAACCTGCCCCAATGAATCAGTATGTAACAAACAATAATGTAACAAGAATGTCCAAAAATTCGATTTGATTGGGATCTGATTTCCAGGTTAATTTTAGGTTAACATTATTGTAATTCAAAGAACCTAAGAATTCATCCAGTTCCAATTTAGTGAAGGGATTTTATGAGAACTTGCATTTTTAGCAAGTTTTTCGGGTATTGTTTTTACGGCGCTCACCCAACGGGTCCAATAATGTTTCTGAGTTATTGTACAGATTGTTACGGACGCGGTGATTTCAAATAGTTATTTTTGGTGATTTTGTGTTTTTTTTTTACTTTAGTAGATATGTATAGGGAATGTTTGTGTTTAGTGGACTTTAACTTTATTTAATTAATTCTTTTTATTAAAAGTGATTTTATTAAGTATTTCTAACTTTTTTCTTTACTTTTACTTTACTTTTACATGTTGGCTTGAACAAGCAATGCTCTGTTTGCTTGTTCAACCTCTTCTTCACCTAATACAGTGTAATACAGATGTATAACACTGTATTATGTAACACACTGAGTATACAGGACCCAGCTCCCAGAAGAAGCCGAAAGTGGAGGATCAGATGACCACGGCAAGGGGTTAATGCCAGCAATTGGAGGAAACTCCATTTGCGGGTGCAAGAGAAGGGTGCCAGCTGTAACATACAGCTGGCACCCGATGCTTCTGGTACCGACTCCGCCGGCTTCCTCCTGGTGATTGGCCATCTTGTAGACCCCTCCCCGCGCTGATCTCCGAGCGCAGCACCGCAGACACAGAGCGGAGAGCCATACCATTACCCAGCTCGCTGAGACATCTGGCTGCTGGGCGGTTTGCGGTGGGTAGCATGTGCTGCCATTTTGAAGCTTGCCATGAGGTCTGCGACGACAACGTGGAGGAGACCGGGTGAGCCGTGGAGAGGGAGACACCACTACCGGGTGAGCCAAAGCCCACATTCTTTTCCTTGCACAGGATTGTGTTATCACACTGTTATCAATCTTCATTCACAGCATTTAAAAATAAAAGCAGGTAAAGTAAAGAGATTGTGGAACGGCACCGTGTGAAAGGCGGGTGCAGATCTTCACATAGGGCACGACATGGCCCTAAACTGTAGAC